>NW_016690238.1:1672701-1838721 GCF_001604755.1 Lepidothrix coronata | reverse complement strand
CATGGTAAGCAAAAGGAAAGTTCAGAGGGAAGAAGATAAACATCCCCTGCTCCATCCTTTGAAGTCCAAGACAATGGTGGAGCCACTGGCTTTAAACATGAAGCTTCCTGGCTCTGGTCCTCCTGAACTGAGCCTGGAAACTAAAAACAAAATAAGAAAACCCAACCCAATGCTTGTAAGGTGAGACCAGGTGATTCTGTGGAGCAACCTGGTCAGGTGGGAGGTATCCCTGCCCATGGCAAGGGGTTGGAACAAGGTGGGCTTTAAGGTCTTTCCAAACCCAAACCAACCTGGAATTCTGTGATTTCTGACCATGCAGTGTCCCTGGCTGAATTCTGAGTGTTCCAGGCTGCCAGCACACAAAATGGTTGTCCCAAAATCCCTTTGAGCGGTGGTCGGGTTTTATTTCCCCCCTACCACTGAAATAGATACCTTGCTGATTTAAGAGCATGGTCTGCTTGTTCAGCAGGGATGATTTAGTTTAGGTGTTGAGTTTGAGAGCTATGGAGTTCCAGTCCAGGAGCCATAAAAGCATCAGATGGGTTGTGCAGGATCAGAGCCAGAGTTCCCTCTCTTCCTGCAGTGACCAAGAACAGATGCTGCAGAAAAACTTAACAGGGTGAGCAGAGAAAGATCTGTCTCTAATAGATTTTCCAGCATCCAGTTGTCTGAGGTTTAGGGACTTCTAGAGCTAGATATGGGGTGTTAACTATTAACAGACCCCCTCGTGACCTTTTTCTTTAAACACAGATAAACTTGTAGCCTCTGTGCCACCCTGCATCCAGGAGTCCTGTGGAATGGCCACAGGTTCCAAGTCTGTTCAGCAACTGGAAGGAGGAGGTGACATGCAGGCTGTGGCACAGGTAACTTCTGGGATGCTGGTCCCAGTAAAGCTCTGAGGTTTAATTTTTGGGTGCCTGGGACTCCTGTGGCCACTGAGGCAGCAAGATCTGACAAGGACAGTTGGGGAGCTGGGCAGTCGGGTAGAAAATTGTTATTTAATCTCACTGGAGCAGAAGGAGCTGCTGATGAGAGCAGAGCTCTGTGATCCCCCAGCAGTGCTCGGCCTGCTGCCCTGACATCCTGCAGAGCACACTCCAAACTGTTTACCTTTGTGCTAATGGGTTTGTTTGCCCTGTTCCAGGGAAGGGAAGGAGTGCTGATCATCCTGTCTGTGCAGGATTCCTTTCTGAGGTTGAGCTCCCTGTCATTAAATGCTTTGATCCCAGAGGATTCTCAGTTACACATAATTTAATCATCCCATCCTGCCAGCTGGTGTCTGGTCATGTGAGTTCATGTCCATTTATTCCTCCTCCACCTAATTTTTTTATTCCTGTTTTCCTCCCCTCCCAAAAGTCTGTGACCTCGTTGCTTATGGCTTCCTGCAATCGCTTTCCCAAATGAGGTGTGTGGGAACAAACTGGACCCATAATAATCAGGAAGCAGGTGACAGGCATGGAGCCTGCACAAGTAAGGGCAGATGGGAGACAGGAAGAAAGTCAAAGGGTCCAGGACATGTTGAGATCCTTCACTGTTCCCACTCTCCTGCTGGAAGAGATGGAGAGCTTCCCATGTCTGATGGACAGAGAAACCAGTGTGTCTGGTGCTGAGCCTTCGTGTCACCAGGCAGGCTCTGAGTTACTGCAGGCACTTCCCTCTGCGTCATTTGGCCAAGGGTTGGCTCACAGGGGCCAAAATGTGAAGGAGGAACAGGAGATAGATTCCTTCTTCCATGTCTCTCCCTTCCTGGAGAGACATATTGCTGCTGGAAGTACCGGAACACTACAAGGTCAACTTAATATATTTAAAGGAGTTTACTTTCCTGAGCAGCCTCCACTTAATATTATGTGTCTGGTCAGCTTGTAAAGGACTCTGGCATGTTTTCCAGCAGCAGTTGGAAGTGGCTTCTTGGGGACCCTGTGACTTGTTTTGATTCCCTGGAGAAAAATGCGGGCTAAAATTCCAACCCATATTATGGTAGGGGATGGGAGAGCAGATTGCAGGGGGATTGGACCTTAATGTAGGTGTTGCCAGGAGGATTTTATGGGTTTGATGGGCCTGATAAAGCAGGTTTATAAGTTTGTTTACGGGATGATGGGTGCTGGACCCCTTCTTAGAGCCTTCCGGAGCTGCTGGCAGATACGGGAATCAAGTTGTTGAGGAGTCTGAGAGGTAGCCATTCCCACAGGCTGCCCTGGAATCCAGGCCCTGCCAGGAGGCAGAGGAGCACAAGAGTCAAGAAAGGAAGGACCAAGAATTCCAGGTAAACAAAACACAGTCTGACCTGCTGGGCCCTTGCAGGGAGACAGAGCTGGCACTGCGCAACTCCCATGGTGGGAATGTGGCTAAACAAAGCAACTTCTGTTCTTTTCTTTGTATGAACTTTATTTTAATTGGGTGAGATTCTGCTTGGGGTTTTATTTACCGTGCCCGAAGCCTTTGGCACCCCTGCCTCCTTTCCTGCCCCGTCAGTGAGTCGTCACTGAATCACCACTCTCGGTGCTGCTGGTGACAAACATTCAGGTGAAACTCACTTGTCAACAGAAAGGATGAGACACAGTTGGGGTCATCGAAGCTGAGTTTGGGGCCAGTCCTCAGGCAGGACCTGTGACCAGTGAATTATGTTGTGAGACTCTGATCTGGAGGGTCCTGCCTGGGGGAGCCCCTGGGGTTTCCTCGGGGCAGAGGGGGAAGGACTGAAAAAGGGGAGTCCCAGGTAGGGGTTTTGTGCTGCTCTCCAAGTCACTGAGTGCAAATCAACTTTGCCACTAGTTTCCTTACTGGCAAGTCTACTAGAAAAACTTCTCCTGGGGGCACGTGGTTCCTCCAGCCCTTTCCTGACTCATTCTTAAAGCCCTGGGGGTGGCATTTAGCACATGGGGACTTTTGATCCCTTTTGTGACACTTATTGGGGCAGTAGATTTGCCGTGCTGTCCTTTGACATTGTGGCAGAACTGAGGGGGGGGGGGGAAGGGAAGGTGTATCTTCCCCCCCTATCACACCCTCCAGACTTAGTCCAGATTAAAGAGGTGATAGAGGTGAGCTTGGATGAAAACTGTGTGTCTGGAGAGGCTGGAAGGTTGACAGCCACTGCAGGGCTGTGGCTTTGGGAAGGGATTGTTGAAGTTCCATAGCTATCTGCAAGGAATGTGAGCTCAGGGGGAGAATTTGTGTTGAAAGCAGAAAATGCAGCAGCTTGCTGATAAATGATCCACTTTGCTTCCTTCCCACCTTACTTTGTCATCTGAGGAATGAAAGGCCTGTCAGCACTAAAAGAAACTGTGAGTGAGTGGAATTTCACTTGTTTCATTTCAAAATCCATCCGTTTAAGTCTGCTTGTTCCCAAAGGCAAGATGCAAGAGGTAAGAAATAGAAACTGATATTCCAAAGCTCTGGTTATTTACACTTTTGTCTCAGTCTTTTGGGCCATTGGTCCATCCCACAGCAGGTTCCTGCACACATTTAACAGAGGATTTTCCGCCTCTTTTCCAAAACAGGCAGTCTCCCAGTCTTGTCTGGGAAGGGATTGTGGAAAACATGCATGATGGATGTGGTAACCATCCTCAGCCTTTTGTGCCAGGTTCAATAAGGTCTCTCTTTGTACTGTGTTGGCTGATGATGGCACTGTCACAACTGCCCAGGTGGAGCAGGTTTCTGATGGCACAACAGAGAAAAGATCTTGCTGGCTTTTGCAGGGATAGGAATGTTTGTCTTGTTGATGTCTTTTTCTGTGGAAGATTTGTACGTGTTCGTGTTTCCAAGGGTCATATTCCTGATCTGAGGTTAACAGAAGGTAATGGATATGTTTTTGTGGATAGTGTCATCACATACCTGTTCTAATGCCAAGAGAAACAGGAGGTTTCATGGTAGTTGGGCTGCCTGGGCCACAAACATTCAGGCAATCTGTCTCCTCTGCAGTGATGAATAAAACTGTTCTTCTTAGGGAAAAATCTGTGCTTCCTAAATCTGACAAGATTCCTGGGGGAGGCTGCCTTCTGATCCATGCTGGAAGTGAGGAGCATGATCTGGAAAAAAGCTGCTCATAAGTTGCATCGTGGAAGTTTTGATTCTTGAGTGGAGCAGACGGAAACCTCTGCAGGAGGGGGCTGAGCGGGGAGCTCGTGCCTGGAATCTGATTGCTTGTGTATGCATTCCTTGTGGGATAGGACATGGCATGCGGTCCTGAGCAAACAAACTGTCTCACTGAAGTCCTTGCCTGCTTTGGAAATTGTGTGTTTCATTTCTGGATGTGTTCAGGCCTCCCTGTTGTGTTCAGCACCTCCTGAAAACTGGGACAGGGTTGGAGCAACCTCGAAACCAGGTCTGCTCCTCCCAAACTGGGCTGCTCCTCCATCAAAGCTTTGCTGTTCAGAGGTTTGTGGGACAACCCTCCCCAGGGGGTATTTTCCTAGTGTGCTTTCCAGATCATGCCCATGTGTTGGAGTGACTTTGCCAATGTTGTCCTGTGCAATGTTTCTGGGAGTCAGGTTCACCATGACTGCTCAGTCACGTTGCTGCCCTGAAGGAGCTTGTGGGGAAGAGAAAGGACACTAAGGGGAGCTGCAGCTTCTGGAGAGAGCAAAGACATTTGGGTGCGAGCTCCTCTTTAATAAAGACTCTTCATTTGAAGAGTTATAACCAGCATTTTGGGTGGGATGCTCCTATATACTCACATGTTCCACCACTACCCCTTTTTTTCTCCTCCTCTGCAGGTTCTTTTGCTGGTGAGCTGCATGCAGAGATCTCACACAGCTTTAGTTGATGCACACCAAGCTGTCTGCTGAGTCTCCAGCTCAGCAAAAGGTGCTTCAGCATCACTCTGAATCCAGGACCCTAATAGTCATGTTCCTGGGGTTTCTCAACTCCTGGTCTAAGAGATGGAGTGGTACCATTTGTTGAAGTAGAAAGACTCCAGAGTGGAATGGAATGGCAGGAATGGCTTCAAACTGAGGTATTAGGTTAGATGGGGTATTAGGGAAAAAATTCTTCCCTGTCAGGGTGGTGAGGCCCTGGCACAGGTTGCCCAGAGAAAGCTGTGGCTGCCCCATCCCTGGAAGTGTCCAAGGCCAGGTTGGAGGGGCTTGGAGCAACCTGGGATAGTGGGAGGTGTGCCCATGGCAATAGGTGGAACAAGATGGACTTTAAGATCCCTTCCAACCCAAACCATTCTGGGATTCTATGAACACTTTTGAAGTGCTGAGGGAGTTTCAGGCTAAATTTTATCCACAGGAACATGTATTTAGCTGTAGGTGGAACAAAATACCCAGCCTAAAAGCTAAAACCACGCAGAGTCCCCAGCTGTGTTAGTTAGGGGCAAGGAAAAGGGAAAAACAAATGATTTACTGTTATAATGAGGCAGCAACTCTCCTTGTTCCTCTCTGATCAGAAACCTTCTGTTTCCAGTTGGTAACTTTGTCAAGAGTGGGAGTTGAAAGCCAGTTTTCCAGCCCACCAGCTGCGTCGTGTCATCAAAGGCAGTACAGATAATCACATATGCAGCTCTCATAGCCCAGCCCAGGTTTGGGGTGGATGCAATTCTAGTCCCCACATTTATTAAGGAACCTGCATGGGTTGTATGGCTTAGGCTGATGATTTACAACTGACAGTCCTTTTTCACGCTTGATTGTGTGAAAGAGTCTTAATGAAGAAAGTGTTTTTCAGGAAGAAAATACCTTTCTTCTCTGCGAGAAAACAAGTGATAACGTGGTCTGGCACCTTGGGGAGCAGTGGGGCAGGTAGGGAAATACAGCTGCCTCTGAGGGAATGGGCAGTTTCAAGATGAGCAGGAGCACAAAGGCTGGGAATCACCATGATCAGAAGTGAAAAACTGGAATGATCTCTGTTATCACCCTGTAATTACCCAAGCACACACGTGGTTAAAGAGAAAGATGACCCTCCCCACACTTAGAGTTGGTGGGAAATTCCTGTGGGTCCTTAAAATTCACCATTAGCTGGCTCATTAATTTTTTTTTTTGCTTCCTCCAAAATGCCTCCCCCTTGCCCTGCCACTCTTCATCTCCTTCAAGAGCAGAGCAGTGCTGGGTCTGAGCTTCAATCTCAACTTTAAAGAGCGCAGCTGCATCTTATCCTTGCGAGTTCCCCGTGGGGCTCTCCTATTCTGGTCACGTCCGACCTCGCTTTCCGTGCATGGAATGCCCTGTCTTCTCATTAACAAACCTCACAGTGCTGCACAAAGACTGTCAGCCCTTCCTGGCCTCCCCGTGGGGAGGTTTGGAAAAGCAAAGTGACTTTCTAAAGGTTGTGCCACGTGGGGTGCGCTCAGCAACCCATCCTTTCGGAGAACATTTGCATCACAAAAGTAAGGGCAGGATCTTAGGGAAGAGATCACCTTCAGGGTCTTCTTCATCCCAGCTCCAAGTGGATTGTCCACATCCACTCTGGGATGTCGTTCACTCCCACACTGGCACGGGTGAGTTTGACTGCTCAGGCAAGGGAGTGTGTGACAGTGTAGTCAGCTTGTGAAGCCGAGAGGGTTTTCGGGTGGTGTTTTATTTTACTAGGAGTGGTCCTCTGCTATCACTGCAGTGTAGCACCAGCAGGAAGAGGGCTGGCACACGAGATATGCTGCAGCCTTGCTTCATCTTCCTGATGGCAGGCATAGGCTCCTGTTCTGTGTCTGCCTCCGTATCCGAGCATGGCTCTCTATCATGGGCATGTCCTTCTATTTAAACAACCCTGGAGCAGCCATCCTTTGTTATCGGTCTCTGCACCCTTGGTCTGCCATTTTTAGACATACTTTCATTCTTATTTCATTCGTCTCAACCTTAATATTCCCCTTCCAAGCCTCCGTGGGAAGTTGTTTGCAAACCCTGAGCCAGCTGCAGCTTTCCTCCAGCGCCTGAGGGCGAACAAAGCCATCAGACCTCCACCTTCCCCTTGCAAATCGAGGGGAAAAAAACCCGAAAAGGACCTAAAAAAACCCTGGTAAAACCTGCAGAGACAAAGTGCCGAAAGGTGCTAAATGAATAGAGTTACTGGGCTTTTTTAATTTCGTGTTCCTAGGGTAATAAGTCCCGCCTTCTGTCTCAGCCATTGGCTGGGCTGGATGCTACCAGGCTTTTGTATAAGACAGGCGATGCAGCTGTCAGGCTCACAGGCTCACGATCCCTGCTCCCGAGTAAGTAGAAATGGGCAGGAGCTCGCCTGTTGCCCTCTTGGTGGCCCTGTGGGCCGGCCAGCTGGGCATGTGGGCAGCGGGGCGCTCCAAGGTGAACCCCAGGATCATCACAGCGCCGCAAGGTAAGTCCCGGGCTGCACTCAGCTGCAACCCTGGGATGCAGCAGCAGTCCCTGCAGCTCTCAGCTACTCCCTGCACCGTGTGTTTCATACCTGGGTCTTGTCTTTTGAGCGGAGTTGGTCTATTTTTATTTCTTTTGTTTCCTCAGGGAGACTTTTGGCTTTCTGCAAAATCACTTAAAATGCCTGTGGTCTCAGGCAGGGGTTTCTGACTTGCTTGGTTGCTTTTAATTGCATTTTTAGACTATTCTTTCCTTTTTATATTCTTAAAAGCGTTTTCCTACGAGCTGGGTATATTAAGGGCTGTCAAAAAGCTCTGAAACAGACACAGTAACCATTTCCCCCAACTTGCAGTGCTCTGGAAATCGAGACGTGTATTTGCATAGTTAATTTACTTACCCTGTTTGCTGCAAATGAGTTTTGTGAGTAAATATTTGCAAAACGTCCCTGGTCTGTGGGAAAATATATAAATGGCACGTAAGGACTTCAGTCAGATCTGATCTTAGCAGAAACCGAACAAAGAAATGTTTTCAAGCAGCAAGCTCAGAGTACAGCCTGAGCTTGGTGTGTGGAAGCTGGTTTTATCATGTGTTTTCCAAGCTTTTTTTTTGGATGAATCCCCTCCAGGGAGGCTCGAACAAAGACCCCGTCTTGTCCCCGGGGTTTGGCTGAGCCGGCGGGTTTAGCCGGGCTGCGGCTCTCGCGCTGCTCTGCAGTACAGCAGTTCCTCTGTGCTCCCCATTCCCCGGCAACTTCAGAGAACACCAATTTCCCCGGGTTTGTTCTGCGCCATCTGTTATTCTTCTGCTGGTATTTACTGTGCCCTTCCTCGGGATGAAAGAGCTGGGATGAAGGGCTGGGAGAGGGGTGTGTGCGTGGCTCAGAGGTGGCCTCTGCCTGTCACCTCGGTGCACAAAGGGGAGAGACACCGGCACAGAGGGCAGGGAAAGGTTGCTCTGAGTATGGCGTCATTTGTGGTGGCTGCTGGCAAATGAAGTGCCTGGGGAAAAGGGATGGAAGTGGTAGGGGGCAGAAGGCACGGAGCCGGAGACCAAACAGAGGATGGGGTCACACGTTGCCCCTTAGACATTTCCCCTGCCCCGCTTAGGGCAGAAGGGTTAAAGTTAAATTATCAGGGTTTGGTGGGGCTGGAAATGCCTGTCCTGGAGTGAAACTGTGCTGAGGGGGAAGAGAGGGACCGAGTGGCTGATTCCCACCTGTCTGTACACAGTGTGGTCATTTGTCCCTGCACCTGTGTCAGGGTGGCTCTGAACATAATCTGTCACCGGGAAGCACTGAAACCAGCTACTGTTACGGCACTTCCCTGCAAGGGGATCAGCTCAGCTTATCTCTCTTCTGTGCTTATCTGTTTCTCTAATTTTTTTGGAGAGCTTAGCAGGGCCACAGGCCAAGAGGGATTTCAACTGGGGAGATATCGGGAGGGTGGCACGTTCAGTCCTGTGTCCTAGTTAACAGATTGCATTTTCCTTGGTGTAACCTCTACCCTTCAGAAGTAGGTCTGTGGGTGAGGAGGAGGAGGGTGGAGAAGAGGAGGAGGATCTGGAGGAGGGTGAAGAAATGGGATGGGGGCAAAGGGGATGCTGTGGATGACAGGAGGAGTCTTCTTGAACTTCCCCAATGCTCGAGACACAGTGAAAACTCAGCATGTTCAGAAAAACCTGCAGCTCAGCACAGCGTGCTGCTGCTGTTTGCAGCCACGTACAGAGGCTTGTCCCTCATCGTGGGTGTGATGGTGTTGCAGGACTTGATTTTCAGCTTGACCACTCTATTCCTGGAGGTGAGAGCTGGATGCAGCACAGCATTCCAGGACCTTTGCATGGTTGTGCAGCATTTGCAGTGGTGCAGCGCTGGCCTCAGCCCTGGGCTCTGCAGGAGCTGGCAGCTCTTCACCTAATTAAATTTCTTACACGCCACAGCCCAGCACAGGCATCAGGTACAGCAGCCTCAGCAAAGGCACCTCCTCACACTACAGCCCTGCAGGTGAAGGGAGCGATTTCTGGGGCTGGCCAGAACCAGGCTCTCTCCTGGAGGGAAGAGCACATGTGTGGGATTCCTCCCTGGCTGCTGTGCAGGGGGAGAGGAGGAAATTGGTACTGGACAAAGCTGCTGATGTCTTTCCATCTCTCAGCCTTGCTTCCTTCACCAGCGCCATACCCTTACCTGCCAGGCCCAGGGAGAGCCCTGCCTGCACTGCAGGTACCTCTGAACCACTCTGCTGTTTTGCCCCCCAGTCTCGCATTGTCCAGGTTCCCAGCAAGAAGTAGATGAGGGGACTTGTAATCTGGGGAAAAAATGTAACCAAGCTTAGGTGGCACAATCTTGAGCTCAGACCTGGAGACAAAGAAGCAGAGTCAGCCTGTCTTGGTGCTTGGAGCTCCTGTATTTAAATAATTCCACAGTCCTGGGGACTTGGACTGGTGGCATCAGGCCAGGACGGTGGGTGGCTGGAGCATGATGTTCTGCAGCTTTGTCTTTCCATGGTTTACAAAGCCATTATGAGGCTTCAGCCCCAGTTCTGCCCTTATTTTGTGTCCCTGATGCTGCAGCGCAGCGTGGTGGGAGGTGAGGAAGGGGCACACTTTCCCCAAAGATCAGCCTGATTCCACGGAAAGCAGGCTGAGGGACCCCTGGAGCTTTCCCAGCAGCCAGTGCAGGTGGCCAGCTCTGGGTCCATCTGGGCAAGCAGTTATTGCACAGCACATCTGACTCTGCAGGATTCCTTCCTCTTAGGGGGAAGATGCCTGGAGCAAAGGTCAGCTGCAGACCACTGGTCATAGCTCAAGTGCTTAAGAACCTTTTTACTGGCAAGGCTTTTGCCCCTGTTCCCCTTTGCAGCTGGCCCAGCACACAGATGGGCCGTGGTATCTTCTGGCTGTTGCCATTCCCTGTGTCCTAATGGAGGAAGATTCTAAATGCCGAGTTCCTTATCTGCTGGGACTGGCAGCGTGGGAGTGAGTTCAGCCTCAGCTGCCTGGGCTGGTGCAGAAACAAGTGCTCCAACCTTGCACGCTATGTTCTTATCATCCCTCTTTTTTCCATCCTCCCCCTGCCTCCGTGGATTTTTCCAGCTAAATGCTGACCAGCTGGGCTTTGCTTTGCGAAAGGTGCCTTCCCATCCCACACGGAGCTTTTGCTTGTCAGCACGGATAGCGCGTTTGCTCTGCTGATCCATCTGCAGCGACGGGACCCGCTGTGTCGCGGGGCTGGACAGGGCCGGCCGGGTGATGGATACAGCCTCTCTCTGTGGAGCGGGAGGGTGACATCCCAGGCTGGCTGTCTCATGACCGGAAAGTCACCGAGCATCGGGAAAACACTGAGGATGGCAAGGAGCCTGAGGGCTGGCTCAGGCTGCTGTAGCCTGGGGCCTTTGCAGCACAGAGTCATTTTTAGCTGCTGCCATGCTGAGGACTGTCCCTGTTTCCCTGCATGTGCGTAGATCCAAGAAAAACTCAGTCCCTCTCTGGTGGCTTCATTGACACCTTGGGGTAGGATGGGGTCTGGCTGCTAAATTATTCCCATCTTATTAACAGGTGAGACCGCAAGCTGAAGGGAACAGGTTCTGAGGAGATAAGCAGGTCCCTTTGGGAAAAGAAAGAAAGGTTATACACTTGACCCTTGGCTGCCTCAACCATGTGGACTGGTTCCAGCCTGCCCTGGGACACAGCGGGCCATTGGAGTGGCAGTTCCGGGAATTTGCCTGTGCTGCCTGTAATAACTTCTGGGCTTTGCTAAGCTTGGCTGCCTCCTTGCCTTGAGAAAACTGTCAGCAGGACTCTGAGTGCTGTAGGAGCTCTCCCTGCCCACCGGTGTGGTGGTGATGTGTTCAGGTGGTGATTTTGGACAAGGGCCTGGAGTGACGGGACAGGGGGGAATAGCTTCCCACTGCTGGAGTGTAGGTTTAGATTGGATATTAGGGAAAAGATTCTTCCCTATGAGGGTGGTGAGACACTGGCACAGGTTACCCAGAGAAGCTGTGGCTGCTCTATCCCTGCAAGTGTTCCAGGCCAGGTTGGATGGGGCTTGGAGCAGCCTGCTCTGGTGGAAGGTGACCCTGCTCATGGCAGGGCAGGTAGAATGAGATGATATTTAAGGTCCTTCCAAACCAAACCATTTTGGGATTCTATGAGATAGGGCAGAACTCATACTGATGTGGCAAACCAGAAGTTTTTTGCTGCTAGCACCAGCTTTCCCTCCTCAGTGACAGCATCACCATTTCCTTGTGGTCCCACGAGTGTGAAACATCTTTGTAGGACAGTTTCACATGAAGCTCTCACCATTTCCAGGAGAAAGCTTCTTGCTTTCCCAGCAATGCTATTTTCTGCAGATGGCTTGTTTTCACAGGGTGAGTGATACTGGGAGCAGAAAACGTTGGTTGAAAAATATATTTTGCTCTGTGCGGATTGAAAAAGAAGAAAAACAAACCAAACAAACTGACTGAATCACAACCACCTCCTGTTGCAAGAGCATGACACAGGAACAACGGGAATGGGAGGACTAATGGAAGTTGTGGCTGGAAAAGAGAGCCAGATGTCAATTCCTGCCCAGCTCTGTGCCAGCCCGAGGGCTGATTTGAGGTCAGGATTGCTGAAAATTGGCCTGTGGAGGTGTTCTGTAGTTGAGGTACTCAGGCTTGGTGCCTTAAAAAGACAAACTAAGTTTAAACCTGAATATTTGAGTACAAACTAAATCTAAACTTGACTACAAACTAAATCGTAAGTATTGAGTACAAGGTGCTTTTAAGAGAAACTTGTATCCGGAAAAAGGCCTGGAAGGTGAGTTAGGAGGGAGAAATTGTCTGTTTTGCAGCCAGCTACATCTGATGGCATGTGGCTATTCCTGGTCGCTCCAAGAATAGGACTTGTTCCTCCTGTTGGGCACTCTTTTCCTGTCAATCCCAGCTCCACCCGGTGCTGTGTGTGACAGGGAATGCTGTAAGAGTTGTCACAGGAGCTGGATGTGGAAGCGTCTCCTACCAGCTCTAATAAATCCAGAGCAGTTTAAGTCTGGAGCAACAGGGCTTGTGTAATAAATCTTGCCCTTAATGACAGCTCTGGGTCTGTAAGTTGTCCACTCCCCAGTTTGAGGCCCATTGACTGGCTCAGTGCCCTTCTGATCCAAGTCTAATTATCCACTTGTGATAAACATTCTGCTTTATTGAGGATATGTGTGTCGTGGGAGGGAGAGGGCACTGCAAGTTTAAGGAATTCTAGGATTTTCCTAGAGGAATGCATAGCCAGTGCCAGCCAGGCACTTGCCCTTGGGCTACTGACAACAACCCTTGTCATGGGTTTGCTCATATCTTGGTGTTTTGGGAAGTCAGATCCCAGTGTCTGGTTTCAAATGCCTAACTGTGAAGCTTTCCAAGTCTGAGTAATATTGTGCTGCAGCCAAGGATGGATGTGAGAAGAATGGATATCGTGTGTTCTGCTGGTGGGGAGTCAAGCGAGCAGAAAGGGGGTGCTGGAAAGGGCTTCATGGCATGTCCTGGCACAAACCCAAGTGACTGTGGGACTGAGGTCCACCTCATACTCATTACATGAGTGAGAAGCCTCCAGCAGCAGGTAGAAGCTGGAAAGAGCATGGCAGGCCCTCCTCAGTCCAGGGAGGAAGTCCCTTCCTTGGCTGCACATATCTCATCTGTTTTCTACAGGGAACTGTAACTCCAGAGCCACTGATCTTAGAATCATAGAATCAACCGGGTTGGGAAAGATCTCCGAGATCATCAAGTCCAACCCCGCCGTGGTTACCAGACCATGGCACTGATGCCACATCCAATCTCATCTTAAAAACCTTCAGAGAGGGTGAATCCACCACCTCCCTGGGCAGCCCATTCCAAACCATTCTAGCCCATTCCAAACCATTCTTCCCACCTTTAAACCTCCATGGGAAATGTCACAGATCCCCTTGCCCTCTGCCCACCTCTGGCTGGCCTCTCCTGAGCTGGGAGGAGTTGACACATGCTTGGGAAGGGTTTTTCAGCTGCAGGAGAGTGGGAGATGGAAGGCAATTAAGTGAGGTTGTTTTGCTGGTGGATGCTGATAGAGCTGCTCGGGGCAATTTTCATCCTGAAAGGCTTTTTATGGTAAATCAATCCCTGGATCTTCCTAGTGGGAGGGACTCTCAGATCCTGCTAAAACCATCCTTTGTTGTGTTGACACAACATCCAGTGGTTGTTCTGCCATTGTTCCGCTGACCGTATAATAAAATTCCATAATCACAGGCCGCTGTTCCCCAGCTTCCTCCAGGAACAGGCACAGCTCGGGACTGTCATTACAGAGAACAGCTTTGGGAAAGTAACAAAACCTGGCTCTAAATTTAGCACCTGCAATCCATAGGGTGCAGCGAGCAGCTCAGCTCCGGGGCTGGTTGGGAATAACGTACCTGCTGGATGACAGGCTGCATCTGCGGCATCAAAGGCTCTGGACTCATCTTGCAGCAGCACAGGCTTCAGTGCTGCATAATTTGGGGGGGTGAGCATGCAGGAGATAGTGGTGGTGTGTTAGTATGCATGGAATATGCTGCCGTGCCTGTCATGTAGTCATTTTGTGTTTAATAAGGAGAAATCCATCTTTCCTGGAGCGTGGAGCACTCTGGTTTGAGCCTTCCCGGGGTGAGCGGAGCCCTGCAGTGCTGCCGGTGTTCCCAGAGCCCTGATGAAGGCAGAGGCTTTGAACCCAGGGCATATTCCTCCCCGGCTGCAGGTTAGGGGTCTCTTTTGTTGCTTGCTGAGTGGGCGTTTGGGACCTGCAGGCTCTGGCTTGGAGGCCTCTGGCAGAGGGAATATCGGCGGTGCTGCTCTCAGAAGAGCTTTTGAGCAATCCTGCCCATGCCCAGCAGCTGCATTACCAAGCCAAAAGGTTCCCCCTCCCGCTCTTTCTTCCTGCCCCGGCTCACCCCAACATTGAATAGTGCTGCCTGCTGCCAAGGCACTCCCAGAAATAGAGCGGGAATTGTTAATGTGCCAGAATATTTGCCTTCTGGAGTGTAACTCTAAAAAAGCATATTTGTCTAGTTAGAGTGTGCTCCGCAAGCGTGGCCCTTCCAGGCATTTGGATTGCACATAGGATGAGAGCTTTTGTAGGATGTATCCCTGATAATGCAGGCTGAATTGTTTCCTCTGCTCCGGAGCATTTTGCTGTTGATGGCAGGGATCTCTTGAGGGCAGCAGCAAAAAACACCCCATGATGGCAGGGCCTGCAGGAGTGGGGAGGGAAGAAGCCAGAGAAGAGGCAAGATGGGAGGCTGCTGGGAATGTAGGTTGGCCAAGGATGGAAAAGTCCCGCTGTAGAGAGGCTGTTGATGTTGGTGGTCTGTCTGTGGCCTTGCCCTTCCCTTTGGAGGGGTGCTCGGAAGCAGTTAGGGAGGGGTGTGAGAAAGGATAACATGAGGTTTCTTGGCGAATGATTAAATGTTGCTCATCAACAAACTCTCAGGGGCAAGACAGGATGAGAAATACCAGATTGAACCTATTGCTCTGCCTTCCTGCGATCTTGAAATGTGTAAGGCAGGTCAGGCTGGGTTTGAGTAACAGCCACATTTCTTCTCCGTGCTTTCACGCCTCTTTTTTCTGGGTTTTCTGTAAACTCATGGAACCCTTAGCCAAAGGTTCAGGGCTGTGGATGCCTGTGCTGCCCAGAACTGGGCTCACTGGTTCACCGCGTGAAGAGATGGAGTTTCCATCTGGTCACAGGTGGAAAATAGAAGGAAAGCAACACACAGCCCAATCCCTTGCTCTCAGCTCTGCTGCTTTTGGGAGCTACATCCTTCCTACAGGATGGAGGGCGTGGTAAAATTACGGTCAGGGCTTTTGCCTGCCCCGGGCTGATGAGAAAGCACTCTGGAAAACCATTTGATGTGCTCTGTCCTCTCTGGGCACGCTCTTAGGATGCACCTGCGGGAACGCCTGGCCAAAGGAAAGGCAGCTGCTGTGACCACAGTGTTGCTGCCATACCTGGCTGGTGCCCTTTCCTGCCCCGGTGGGAGAGGAGGGGCTGTGTTGGTTTTCGAATACGTAGGTGGGGACTTGTGCCCACAACAGAACTTCTTGATCCGCTCTCCAGATCCTGCCCTCTGGCTCTCGTGGTGGGATGGACAGAAGCTGGGAGGCTTCCTGTGGCAGGGAGCTGTGCGGTCCCTTGGAGGGCACGGAGGGCTTGAAGGGGCAGGAAACACGTGGATGTGTCTGGTCTCAGTTAAGCAAGAAACATTTTTAGCACCAGGCTGCCTGGTTTCCGCTGCTGCTCCCCAACTGAGGCACAGAGGAGTTTTGGGGGTCCCTACAACCATCCTTAAAAGAAGGCAGGGGAGACTGAGAGGGGAAGGCAGGCACCAACCCTTCCTGAGCTGTGCCAGCCACTGGGCACCAGCTCATGGTCACCATGCTCCCAGTCTGCTCCAAGCTGAACAGGAAGGGAAGAGGGAGGGAGTGAAAGGGGGACAAGTACGATATTTGGTCCTGAAGGAAGCCCTTAGGAATATGGGATAGAAATCTGTAGGGAATCAGGTGGTATTGGTTCTGCTCTCTTTATTTTACTTCCTTTGAGAGATGACTCTGTTGGAGCACAGGCTGAACTGAAACAGTGTGAGGCTGCCCTGTACGGTGAGAGATGTTCCCCACAGGGGGATCCTTTAGCCTTTCCACACCCCTCCTGCTCCAGCACGGAGAAGTGGCTGTAAGGACCCAGCTCCAGGGATCCTTAGGGAGTAAGGACTCCAACGCCAGGGGTGCAGCTCAATCCCTCAGCAGCATGCTGGTGGCAGAAGTTGGGGAGAGGAGGGATCAACCAAGCAGGTTTTTTCATGTGCAATGAATGAGGAGGAAGTGGTTTCCCACATTTCTTTCCTTTTCACCCCCTTCTCGGAAACCCCTCCACAAAAACGTATCGCTTTTCACAAGGCGTGTTGGAGACCTTGCAGCTCACAACCCTTCAATTATTCTGTGACAGGTCAGAGCCAACCACCCCAAAATGTTCCTGTTGGGTTGTCTCATTTAGAGTCAGATTGTTCCTATAAAAAACCCCGTAGCTGCAGGCTCTGCCAGGTCCCAGAAGCCCATCAGGCTGCTCAAGGCATCCATCCCATGGGAAAGGGAAACTCGTGGGTGAGCAGGGCTCTGGGGAGCATGTCCCTGTCCTGACTGTGGTTTTCTTGTGTCACATTGTTCCCTTCAGGCAAAGTCATGATGGGAGAAAAACCTAGCACAGCAGCTCTCCGGAGATATATTTCCTCTTTCCGAAATGTCTAAATTTGGGAATTTATAGATCATCTAAAAAGAAAAAAAAGTGCTTGTTGGCATCCGTGGTGGAGCTGGGGAGGCAGATGGCACGTGGCTCTTGGATGGGAGTGGTGTGGTGCAGTCCAGTCCTGCTCCCAGGGATGGAGGGAATCTATGGCAGCCCCATGGGGTGACTCCATCCCTCTGGGATGGGTGCTGTGACCTTCCACGTTCTCCTTAGAGGAGATGGTAGGGCTGGTATCTGGCCAAGCAGGTAGGAAATCCAGGGATTGTCCTCCTGGTCTTGCCTGAGGGAATACTGTAACCGAAATGCCATTGCTGAGTGATGTTGGAGCTGGGATGGAGAGTCCTGGCCCCAAAGTGGGTGACTAAGGCAGTGGACCTGAATCACATTCCCAGGAAAATGATTGATCTACCTGTGCCGGGATGCTTGTCATGCATCCTGCCTGTGCTGGGGAAGTGGGAGTGAAGGAGGGACTGATGTCATTGCATCGAGACGGCTCCTGTCTTCCCAAAGACGGAATGATGTGGAGCAGCCCGGAGCACACAGCCCTGACTCACAGCCAGCCCTGCATTGCTGGGAGCTGAGGGCACCGGCATAGGAATGAGAACCAGGGACACCCCCACACTGCCAGTCCTTGAGTCAGCACGGAAAAGGCAGCTTTTCCTTCTGCTGCCAGAGCCGATCCCAGCCGGATTGCCGCAGAGTCATGCTGTTATCAAGGTCGGAATCTGTCGCAGCTATTCAAAAGGGAAGGAATAAGTAAAACCTGGGAAAGGGTTGGAGAGGGAAGGGACGCGAGCGGGAGCGTGCTCGCCGTCAGACCCGCGGCAGCGGGTGGCAGGTGGCGGTGCCATCGGCGCGGCGACGCGTGGCCGCGATGACTGACGGCGTTACAACGTGTTACAGCGAGAATCCCCGGGGCTGCCGGGTGCGCTGCCTGGGCGTCGGGAACGTGGTGAAGGCTTGGCTGCGTTCGCTGCAGCGGCGCCGCACCAGCGTAAATCCTGATTTGCCATTTGGTGGTGGCCCGACCCTGCGTGCCTGTCCTGTGGCAGCAGCGGGAGGGTCTGGGAGAACACGGGCAGCTTGGGTGAGGGCAGCATAGGGGCTGCGGTGGGCGGCAGGTAGTTCCAGGGAGCAGGTAAACCCCGTACTCTGCTTTCCCAGAGTATGCTTTCCCTCATATTCCAAGGTGGACCCCATTCAATAAGGGGTTTATGGGCAGCAAGTAAAGGATCTGCCTCTTGCCTGCATCAGCACCACTCCCCAAAACCAGCAAGTGCTTATCTCATCCTCCTTCCCCTTTCATTTTTCCTCCCCCAGCACCTGCAGGCCCACAATGGCTCACCCACTATCAGTGCCGGGAGCACTGTAAGCCAGTGACTAAGCAGAGTGTCTGGGATGCCGGAGCCAGCTGCCAGACCGGGAATGGTGGAGTGTGAAGGGGAAAAGGACAGCCATAGCTGAGTCAGCCCTCCAGCCGGGATGGGAGCTGTCTCGTTGAGTTTGCCTGCAATGAGGCTGTGTGCCAACACTGGGCATCTAGCTGGGCATCTGTTCTGGAGGTGGCAGCACAAAGCTCTGGGATGCTCTGGGAGCCCAACCTTGCTGTGGTGCTGGGGAGGACCAGGCCTTTTGTGCCTTCTGAAGGGGCTTCTGGACCCAAAGGGAGCCAGAGAGCCATTTGCTGTGTCACTAAAGCTGTGTCCATGTCACTCTGTCAGACTGGAAGCAGGATTGCTCCGTCTGTCATCTGCATTGTCCTGTGTTTAGGGTGGGCCTCCCTGCCCTCAGCTCATCTAGAACATCTCCCTCTTCACTTCCTTCCTCCCCTCTTACCTCACCCTGCAGGCATCCTTCTGAGATGCACCGGGCTCCCTCTTTCTCCCTCATTTAATACTATTCTTCTCCTTGCCTCTGGTGTGGTGCTCTCCCCAGCACAAAGCTGCTCTTTCTCCCATTCATCCCGCTGGACTGGGGTTAGCATTTCAATGGACAATGGTGCCATTGATCTGTGTGCTATCCATGGGGTTGGCAGTAAATGCCAGGCAAAAGCACTCAGGCAAAGGGACTTGGCAGAGTTAGCAAGGCTCTGGAAATGAGCCCTGTGTCTTCTGGAGCTCCAGACTCGGATTTTGGAGGGAGGGTGATGGCAGGGTCATGCCTTCCCCCTTCCAAGGGGAAGAGTCTTTCTTTTGCAGTGTCAAAAGCATCTTTGGCATTGCGAGAAAAAGCATGTCCCATTGGGGACATAGCAGGACATTGCCCCATCCCTGGAGGTGTTCAAGGCCAGACTGGATGGAGTTCTGAGCACCCTGGTCAAGAGGAAGGTGTCCCTGCACGTGGCAGGGGTTTGGAGCTATATGATCTTTAAGGTTCCTTCCAACCCAAACCATTCTATGATTCCATGATTCTATGATAGTGTGGGCCATTAGATACCCTTTGCCTCATCATTCCTAGCTCTGGAAGCCATTTATACCCCCATGTAATGACACGGAGGGTGCAGGGTTTCTCCCCCCATCCTGCCAGAGGAGAAGCAAAGGCAAAGGGGATCGAACAGCTTCTATAATCTGAGCTGTGCAGGTCTGCCACAGGGGCAGAGGGATCCCAGCATCCACTCCTGGAAGCCCCCTTAAAGGCTCCCTTCCAAATCCAGTTAAATCAGTGCTGGAACCACAACCACACTTGTGGGCCCTGGCTAGCAGAGCTGTTTACTCTCAGCTTAGTGATTCAGAGCAGTCCCTGGGGAGCTGCAGGATAAATAACACGTTGGCGCCGACCAAATTATTGTTTAGGGCTTGTTTGTTTTCAGCTCTTTGGAGAGGAGTGTGTCCTTGCAGGTTGGCACAGCTCGCTGAGCTGAGGCAGTGTTGGAAAAAGCCTCCAAAGGAACCCAAAGGTAGTAGGAGCACAGGGCTGAAGTCTGTAAAAAGGAGGAGGAGCAGGGAATGGCTGCAGATGTATGTTTGTCTGGATGAGCAGCAAATTTAGGGGCTGGAGGTTTGAAAACAAGAGTAAAGTTTGCTGCAGTCAGGCCAGACCTGCTTGCAGAGTGTTGGTGATGGGGTAAAAGGGCTTTAGGAGTTCCTGTGTGCCTGGCCTCCACAGGTTGGGACAAGAGTGGGGTTTTTGAGGAGACTTTTGGGAAGGGAGAAGGTGTAAAGCGGATTAGTCCTCTCCTAGGCAAGCTTGGACTGAGTTTATGGCTGATAGCAGGCCTGGCTGGCTTCCCACTTGGAGGGCAGATGAGCTGCAGAATCACTCTGAAAGACTCCATGCCAGCTTCTCCACAAGGCACAGCACATGCTCAGGAGTTTTTCCGAGTCCTTGGGCAGAGGAGAGGCACGGGAAGGCTGAGGAGGGGACACAGGGCAAGCAGGGACCGTCATCCAGTTGGGCTGTCCTGGCTGAGGGTCCCAGTGGGCTCCATCCCATGGAGCAGGGGAAGGGCACACAGAGGTGTTGCATTAGTTTCTGTCCAAGACGGATCTCCGCCCTCTCCTTGTGGTTGAAATGCCCTTGCAAAACAGGACCTGTGGGTTTTTGGCAGGTTACCCAAGACCTGATGGGAAAACATTGCTTGTTTAACCCTGCAGGGATTAGGGACCTGGAGAAGGTGCAACCAGGGAGCAAAGTGGAGAATAAGCCCACAAGTCAAGCAGGAATTCAGCAGCCCCAGTGACCTCTATTAAGTCTTTTTCCCTTTTTGGCTCTGCGGAGCCTTGGCCGAGGGCCCCCTGCGCTGCTTGCTCCGGGCAAAGGGGAGTGTTGGACTGGGCAAAGATTGGCCTTTCCCTGTCCTGCCAAGTGACAACCCCTATAAATAGAGGGACACGTGCCACTGATTAATTGCCTGTCTGTGCAGGCCGCCCGCTTCCGAGGCAGCCCCAGCCTTTGTGTGGGAGTGGCAGCACTTGCCAGGAGAGGGGCCCCTTCTTTGGAAAAGGGAGAAGAGGGAATGATGAAAATGGAGTTCTAAGCAGAGGTTTGTCCTGATCCTTGGAGCCTTTTCCCCTTTGGAGGAGCAGTCCCTCTTGTGTCATTGCTGCCCACTGTGGCAGTCTGGGCCCTGGCACACCCGCTAAAAGGGGCCCAGATGTGTCTGCACCTCCCCAGAGAAGGCTGCAGGAGCAGGGCACCTCAAGCAGGGACAGCAGAAGCCCCAGGGGAGGAGAATCACACCTGCAGTGCAGGGCCAACCTCCTGCACCTGGGCTGGACAGAGGGGAAGGGAGGATGCTTGTAGGAAAGAGGAGCCGGAAAAGCCAGAACGTGAAAGAGGAAGGAAAGAGGAGAGGACAGGCAGTTCTTCTTCCAGCTGGGCCTGGAAAGCCACCCATCTTCAGCAACCAGTTGTGATGTCCAAGGTCTTGCAGCCACTCCTTGTGAAGCCCATCAGTTGTGACGTTTAGGTGCATCTTTCCGCTGTCACACCTGGGCTCTGGCCTGCGAGTTCCAAACCCTGTCTGACCTTCCTGGCCCTGGGAAGTAGGATGCTGACAGGGCAGGGAGGGGGGTGATAAAGTGCAGGAGGTTGCAGGAGCCAAATCTATCAGGCAGATGCCTGGAGTGGTTGTCAGAGGGTGGTCAGAGAGGGGATGGAGCCCTTCATCCCAAAGCTGGGAGGCAGGAGGCTCTCAGACAGTGGAAGGTAGTGCTTACCTGGCTGCTGCAGAGCCAGGTCTGAGTCTCTTTGAGCTCCCACTCTCCTACCACAGCTCCTGCAGCAATTCCCCTTCCTATTCCTCCATCACAAGCCCTGCAGGGGCCAGGTGGGGTTACTCCTCTGTGGAGCTCTCCTGTCCCCTGGGGCCCAAGGGACAATAGCTCCACTCTGAGCCTGGGAGTTGCCTTTCCCTGCCCGCCTGGCTCTGGGCCAGCCATCCCAGAGGGCCCCAAGCCCTGTGTCCATGTTTTTCTCATCGCTCCAAGGGCACGGGAAGGGAGTGGATCAGCCGAGCTGGCCATGTGTGCTCTCTGCAGTGGTTTCCCTGATGAGTGTGCTGTTCCTAGGTGCAAAGGAATATGTATTTCCCAGGAGTGAGAAGTACCCAGTCTTCTACCATGAGGAAAACAGCTCATCCATCTACATCGGGGGAGAGGGGAAGCTTTACTACTACGACTTTGCAACCTCTGAGAACTACACGGTAAGGATGTTCTGCTAACACATTGGGCCCCAGAGCCCTATAAGAAGTGTCCAGCATCTGTCTCACAGCCCAAATTCCAGGTACTCTGTAAAGTCAGGCCTGTAAGAGCCTGGTCTCTGCCCAGCCTGCCTGATCCAACCAGGAAGCCACAATATCAGTGTAAGGAATAGCTGGAGCAACGGGAAAGTCTCCTATGCTACCCACTGGTGGGTTCTTCCCTGGATGTGATCCTTCTGAGGTCTTTACTGCCTCACAGGAAGGATTTTTCCGGTAAAGAACTGTTTCTTTAGTATGAGAAGTGGTGCTTAGACTGGCGTCACTGGGGAGAAGCTACCTTCCCATTCTTTTCCATTGTCAGAGTCCAGGCTGCCTTTTCTCAAAAGCAGGAAGCTCTGAGCTGGGCACTGAGTTAATAGAGCAGGAAAACCCCCATTGGCTTTCTCCTGACCCCTTCTTGTCTTTCTCAGCCACCCAAATACTCCCTTTTGTGTTCCCAGAGCACTGTGGTTCATGTCCGCACCAGAAACTATTGAACACCTTTTCCCCACAGTGGCAAATCCTCTTCCCAGATCCTCTGGAGAGCAGTTCAGTCATTCCTGCCACTTTAGCCCTGCATCCCCACTTCTCCTTATCACCTTGAGGGCCTGAGGGACCCAACCCAGCCTTCCCGGGGGTTTTCAAATGCCAAGGGTAGGGAAAAGGGATACAGTGCAGTGTTTAATGACCTTCTTGTAGTGCACGTGGGTTGAGCCTTTAGAGGGAAGGAATTAATAGCATTTTTCTCTCTCTTTTATCCTAGGAAGACTTCCCAGTGAAAAATGAGGGACTGTGCATGATGTCTGGGAGTTTGGTAGGTCCCACCTGCGGCGGAACAGCTGGATGGGTGAGGGTTGAAGGACTTGGGTTGAAGGACTAGTGGGGAAGGAGCTGTGTGTGCTCCTCATGTGCTCTCTCTGAGTGAAGACCTCCTCCTCCTCCTCCTCTAGCTGTAAGATCCATGAAAAAGCTGGGAAGCCATCTAGCAGTGTGTTTGTTAGTTCTGGGGGCTTTGCTCTGCTGTTCACAGCTGCTCATGCTCCTCTCCCTTCTCTTGCAGGAGGACAATAAGAATTACCTCACGCTAGTGGAGAAGTACGGAGATGGGATGATGGTGTGTGGGACCGGTGCCTGCGCTCCCACCTGCTGGAACCTGGTATGAGTCCTTCCCTCATTTGAGCTGTGCCAGGCAAGGAAAACCACTTTCCTCCTGCCCCAGGGGTGGATGTAGGCACCTGATCCCACTTAGGTCCATTTCCATCCTTCTCCAGACGCAGAGGAAGGAGAGCCCGTCGTGGGATGGGAGAGGAATTGCTCCTTTCACTCCTGACTCCAACACCCTCGTCGTCGTCGATGGTAAGTCTGGTGTTTTCATATTTTCCTATTTTTCAGTTGTCGTGCTGTGCACAAAAGGCTCTCTGTGACAAAAAGGGGCCCCTGAGGCTGCTCCGAGGCCTTTGTCCCCTGCTCTCATTGGCCTTAGGGCTTCTTGCTTTTGCCTCATGGAAATGCACATCCTTTTAGGACAGAGCATGGCACAAGGTTGGTTTTTTCCATCCAGGGCATGGGATCGAGTGTCTGTGTGGGAGGGTCAAATGCAATGAGAACAGTAGGATCATAGAATGGTCTGGGTTGGAGGGGTCCTTAGAAGGAAGATCCTGCAATAATCCCACTGTTCTGGACCTGAAAAGGGGATCCTTCCCAAGAATCCGTCCCTGCCACTCTCTAAGGAGTCCTGCCAGACCTGCTCAGTCCTAAGCAGCGAGGACTGAGTTTCTTGACCTGTGTCTACCATCTCTGTGAGTTCATGTGCCCAAAAGTTCTTGTTTCATTCTTTTCTTCTCTTCTTACAAATCCTTCTTGTCCCCTCCGGAAACATCCCACTGCAAATGAGCCTTCCTATCCCGCAGGTGATGACATCTACTCCACCATCAAGAAGAGCCAGCAGAATGGCAAGATCCCTCGCTTCCGTCGAGTGAGAGGGGGTGGAGAGCTCTACACGAGTGACACAGTGATGCAGAGTGAGTGTGGGGGAGATTCCCAAGGTGTGGAAGCCCACCAGGTTGATAAGTTGGACTCTGTCAGACCACAGCTTGGAGGGGGACATCCTCTCTGCCCAGCTGGAGTGGAGCTCCAGGGCTTGTTCTTTGGGGTCTTCAGTCACCCCTGAAGTTGCAGGGAGGGCTGATCTGGTCCCCTCAGTGCCAGCTGAGGGAATTTCACCTCTTTGCTTCTGTCACAAAACACCTGATAAGTGAGTTCCTGTTCCTCAGAGTAATGGGGAAATGAGGGATGGCAAGTCCCTTCTCAGATAGGAGGAAATAGGGTTGTGTAAAAGTGCCCATCAGCTGCCCTGTGGTGGTGGAAACGGGAAGAACAAGTTCCACTCCGGGCAGTGACTCTTTCCAAAACCCCAGCCCAGGGTGAGACCCTGAGGCAGAATCACGTTGGGTTGTGCAGAGGACAGTGTGGGGGTAGAGGGAAAGGACCCTCCTCCATTTCCATGAGTTTGTTATGTTGCCTCCCCACTGACACCGGGAAACAGGAGATTATTGAACCTCTGTCAAAACGAAAAATTAAATCAAGACAACAACAGAATAAAACAGAACTTGTGCATGGAGGGGGAAGCTAAACCAAACCTGAGAGCCCCAGAGCTGCCAGGCTGATCCAGTGCTGACACAGAGCTCCCTGCCATGGGAGCAGCAGCTAACGATGCCCAGAGGGACCTGATGCTGCCGGGGATGCCCGTCATGGTAGAGGTGTATTAATAGGAACAGCATCACTGGGTTTTCCAAACACAAACAGCACTGAGGGATCCTTTCTCCCCGATAACACCTCCCTGAGCAAGAAGGGAGACGGGTTTCCTTTGCTGCTAAGCAGCCAGGGCTTCACCAGGTTCTGTGGATTTGGCCCTCAAGGGAATGAGTCTGGGATGTTGGGCAGGAGGGAGAGGAAGGGGAGCCACTGGGAAGGTGTCAGGTGAAGCACAGTTGGTGCAATGCACAGGTCAGGCACAGCAGATGGTCTCGGACCTGTCCTTTCCCTGGAGCACAGATGTGTTTCATTCCCTCCCTCGGCTGTGGGTGGGTGGCTGGCTGCAGAACATGCTGCTTTGTCCCCATCAGTGGCTTTTCAGATGAAGTCTGTGTGCTCAAGCCATGGTTTTCTGATGGCTCACTTCCCTTTTCAGACCCTCAGTTCGTCAAAGCCACCGTGTTAAGGCACGAAGAGCCTCACCAGGACAAGATTTATTACTTCTTCCGTGAAGACAACCCAGATAAGAGTCCCGAGGCCCCCAGAAACATCTCCCGCGTGGCCCAGCTGTGTAAGGTACCACGGGAACCATGTTGGGGGGGGAGGCAGGAGTGCTCCGGGGGTGACAAATGGACATGGTGGCTCACCTGGGGTTACCCACGCTTGATTTGGCCCTTCTGCCTCAAATGTCTCGTCTGCCACAGAGTCTGTGTGGGGTACAGCCATGTCCTTTGGCCCTCCCCTCCTCTGGCTCCCATCTTGCTTGTAGGGAAGAGAAATACCTGCCCTGTCTTGCTGGGATGTTAGAGGAACACGATTGTTGCTGTAACCAGCATCAGACATACCTCTGGAGCATCCCCCAGTTATCCATCCGAGATGTTGGGGGGCTTATCCCTCCCAAGTTGGGGACTTTGTGGTGTTCTCTGCCAAACTCTGACTCCCTGCTTTCCCTCTCCCCCAGGAAGATAAAGGAGGAACCAGTTCCCTCTCTGCTTCCAAGTGGACCACCTTCCTGAAGGCCAGCTTGATTTGTGTTGACCCAGTCACAAAGGGCAACTTCAACTGGTTGCAGGATGTCTTCTTTGTCCCTGCGAGCAACTGGCGGCTCTCCAAAGTCTACGGGCTCTTCACAAACACCTGGTGAGGGTCTCTGCAAAACAGGGAGGGGGATGCCCTGTCCCACGGGCCAGATCCTTCCTTCCAGCCCTTTAGTGTCTCTGGGAAACAGATGGAGTGGATGTGGTGATGAACACAGCTGTGTTCCAGCTGTAGGGGTGGTGACCAGTGTCTCCCTGACCCCCTCTTTGTCTTGCTGCCCTCAGGGGAAGCTCTGCTGTCTGTGTCTATTCCTTTGGGGACATTGACGACGTGTTCCGGACGTCTAAACTCAAAGGCTATAACGGTCCCAACCCGGAGATCAAACCTGGGCAGGTGAGTGAGCTGCCCCACGTGAAGTGGAGAGGGGTCCCAAGGCCAGGAGGGCTAGTCCCTGCAGTGCCACTGCAGTCGTCAGGGTACCTGGAGCAGGGGAGGGCACAGGGAGCAGCCAGATGAGAGCTGGGCAGAGAGGGTGGTTGTAGGCACTTCGGGAGGGAGCTGAGCCTTGTTGCTGGAAACAAAAGGAGGCCAGAGAAGGTCCAATGCCTTCACAGAATGCATGGGGAGACAGGCTCTTACATGCACCTGGCACTAGCACAATTGCAGCACCCCCAGGGCCTGTGTTTGCCCCCAGGACAGGGCTGTGCACCGCAGCTGGGCATCTCCTGCGGGCTGAGGTGTCCATGCTGTTCCCCTGCCGAGCTCTCCTGCCCTCCACCCTCATCCTCAGGCACCTGTCTGACTCTGACAGTGGCTTTTGTGCCCTCTTGCTGCAGTGTGTTCCCTCGGGACAGCACACCCCCAGTGAGACCTTCAAGATCGCCGACAGCCACCCCGAGGTGGAGGACCGGGTGGAGCCCCTGTCCCCCACCAAGAGCCCCTTATTCCACAACAAGCACCGCTACCAGAGGATCGGGGTGCACGAGGTCTCTGCGGCTGACGGACACCTCTACAATGTGCTTTATCTGGCAACAGGTACTGGGAACCGTTCCCTGTGGAGATCCCCGGAATTAGCTTTCCCCTCGAGGGTAGGGAGCCCAGGGGAAGCAGATGAGACCCTCACTGCAGAGCGAACAAGGGGCTGTGTTCCCAGCTTGGCATATGTTTGTCAAGCAGAAAAGAGCTGCCAAGTCCCAAGTACTACTAAATACTTCCAATTTGGCTGCGTAGGCAAAGCCGGAATCAAAGCAGAATCCCAAGCATGTGGGATTTACCCCGTTGAGCTTCAACCTGTGGGAGGTCTCAGGGCCAGTGTTTTTAAGGCAAGAGAGGGGTAGCACAGCTCTCCCCAGGTATGGCTTTACAAGCAGAAATCCTTTCCAAAGGGACACGCTCCATCATTTCCCAGTGCTTCCCTGTCCTGCCTGCTTTACCTGCCTGAGCTGTGCTCATCCCTTTCTCTGCTCTGTGCTGGAATCTGTTCACTGGCACTTGTGGAGGGACTTTTAAAATTCCTAATCTATGATTAAAAAACTCTCAGTAGGTGGCCTAGGTTGGATTAGGGCCAACACACGCTCTGATTGGTTTTATTTTCCAAAAGCCTGAGTTTAAATGCAGCTAACGCCTTGCAGAGTCCCACTGGGAAGCTTGATCCGACATGCAGGGCTTGGCATGGCAATGCTCACCTTCTCTGGAATGGGTACAGAGACACCTGGGGAGTCCTGATCCCTGCATGAGCTGGGATCACATCTTCCACCTCTCTCTGGTTGATGGTGGGATGAAGGGAAGACTATTTGGGAAGGGGAAACTATGCAAGAGGGTGAACAACAAGGATTCTTGAGCCTTGTTCCCTCAGGATGCTGCTTTTGGGAAAGTTTCTGTTCTCTCTGGGTGGCTGGTGTCAGGAATCCAGTCAGATTGTTGGAATCTCTTGGCATCATCTCTTCTGCTCTCAGGATGTCTCATCAGGGCTCTCCTCTCTTTCTTCCTAGACAAAGGATCCATCCACAAGGTTGTGGAGCTTCCAGATGGGGTGCAGAATATCATGGAGCTCCAGGTCTTTCCGAACAAGGACCCGATCCAGTCCATGATCCTGGATCACAAGAGGGTGAGTCTTTGCTTGTTCTGTGGGAAGGAAAACAGCAGATTGGGCTGTAACTTTAAAATCAGGCAGCAGGGAAGGCAGGGACAGACAGTTTACTGCCAGCCCCTGGGTCTGGAAGTAGAATCATGGAATCACAGAATGGTTTTGGTTGGAAGGGACCTTAAAGCTCATCCAGTTCCGCCCAACTGCCATAGTCAGGAACACCTTCCACTATCTCAGGTTACTCCAAGCTCCGTCCAACCTGGCCTTGGACACTTCTAGGGATGGGGCAGCCACAGCTTCTCTGGGCAACCTGTGCCAGGGCCTCAGCACCCTCACAGGAAAGAATTTTCATCCCAATATCCCATCTAACCCTGCCCTGTGTCAGTGGGAAGCCATTCCCTTGTCTTGTCCCTCCATCCCTTGTCCCAGGTCCCTCTCCAGCTCTTTTGGAGCCCCTTTAGGCACTGGAAGGGTCTCTCAGATCTCCCTGGAGCCTTCTCTTCTCCGGGTGAACACCCCCAGCTCTCCCAGCCTGGCTCCAGAGCAGAGGGGCTCCAGCCCTCAGAGCAGCTCCGTGGCCTCCTCTGGACTCGCTCCTGGAGCTCCACGTCCTTCTGAAGACACCAGGTGGCACTGGGACACAATGCCAGGATGATCATCCATCCCCTCTGCTTTCCTCCCGCAGGCCATGCTGTATGTCGGCTCCACGAGTAAAGTCCTGGAGATCCCCATGGACATGTGCAGGGCGTATCGCAACAACTGCCACAGCTGCCTGCTGGCCAGGGACCCCTACTGCGGCTGGGCCAACGGCTCCTGCCAGTCCGTGTCCCTGAACCGGTACGTGGTGCCCGCTCCCGCTGCTTCCATGGGAGAAACACCCGGACCCTCGGTATTCCTGTTCCAGACCATGGCCATGCGTGGTTTTGAGGCCATCTTCCCATCACAGAGAGAGATGAGCCCATTGTGTCCAGGCAGGGAAGCGCCGATGTCGGTGCCGTCCCAGAAAGTTTGGGATCTCTCCTCAGGGATCCATCCCTCCCTTGAGGGCGTTTTAAGCACCCAACCCAACCCCAACCCAACCCTCTGGCTGTCCCCAGAGGGGTCCTGGGCAGCACCTTCTCCATCTTTTTGCTGCTGGGTCTCACATTTGCCATCAGCAAACTCCTAATTGGGAATAGGGGTGGGTGGGGGAGGTGTTTTCCCTACTCCAACAATACCAGGTAATAAATTTCCTTCTATCTCATATTTGTGATTCCTTTCCTATCCCTGAAATGCTGCTTCCCTAATGTTCTGTTAATGCTTATTCCCATTTCCATCTGCTAGGGAGGTGCTTCAGAACCTGAACTTGGATGTGTGGCAAGGAAACTGCCAAAATGGGGCTATTAAGGAAGGTATGTAAAGGTTTTTTTGAGCCATAGGACAGTGTCCCCACCGGTGGTTGGGGCAAGGTGGCTGATTCTCCAGTCTTTGCATGGGTTGTGTGAGGTTTTACTACTCAATGCTGGGAAACTGGGAGTGAAATCAAGACACCAGGTTGGAGTTAGTGGAGACAGTGTATTTCTGAGCTGGGTGAGAGGGATTAAGCTTTGATTCCTGGGAGAAAAGTCCTGTGGACTTCACCGGACATGGGCCATTGTTGTTAAATGGCTGTGTAACAGAATCATGGAATGGTTTGGGTTGAAAGGGACCTTAAAGGTCATCCAGTTCTACCCCTCCTGCCATGGGCATGTCCTCATCCACGCAGGTGGTCTTCCCTAGGTGCTTTTGGGGGAATCTGTGGTTCCTGGACAATCCTGCCTCAACCCCTCCTTCTCCATGTCTTCCTGCAGACGACTACCAGAACATCGCAGTCGTCCCTTTCTCCCGCTATTACCTCAACTGCTCCATCGAGTCCCACTACGCCACCTACAACTGGTACCACAACAACAGCCTCATCAAGACCTGCAACACCACCCACCCTCAGCAGGATTGCTTCCACTTCATCCAGAATGTCAGCCACGGCCACTACGGCCACTACGTCTGCATCTCGGAGGAGGACGGCTTCAAGCAGGCGCTGGTGAAGGAGCGCCTGGTCAACCAGCTCCAGTTCCTGTTCCAGAGGGGCCAGGCAACCATGCCCTTTGGCTCGTGGCTGCAGCTGCTCCTGGTGGTGGCTCTGGTGGAGCTCTTCCACTGAACACAACGGTGTTCCCACCGTCCTGCTCTTCCTGCACTTGCTGTCCGCTCCTGAAGCGAGATCCTTGTTTTCTTAGGCGCTCCTTGGACATTAATCTTTGATTGTCCCCAAAGGGGTCCTGGGCAGCACCTTTTCCGTTTTTGGCCTCGGTGGAAGAGCCTCAGTGAGGAGGATGTGACTGCAGGGCCAGGTGGAGCAGGGGTTGGGGACACGTGGGGGACATTGGCTGTACCAGGGACAGCCTCTCCCTGGCAGCTCTGTTATGCTGTTTAGGGGACTTCTGCCGACGTGCATGCACTGATCCTCAGGGCACGGCCACTCCTCACTTTAGGAACGTGCATGTGATGAAGAGGAGGAGCCAGCCCTCGGCCTTCTGAACTGGTTGATCTGAGTGGGGACTGACGCCTCCAAGTTTTTAGTGGCTGATGTTTGGGTTGGCAAGCAGCTGGAACGCTCCCAGCGCCACTTGTGAGTCCCCTTCTGGTCTGGAGAATTGGGCTCTGGAAGGGTTTTGGGGTTTGGTTTATTATTTTTTGTTTGCAGCTGGCTTTGATGTGGGAGGGAGATCGGGAATTAGCACTGGAAACCTGCAAGTGCAGGTGCAAAGTTAGGAGTTTGCATGGAAAAGGCTTGGAAGATGACTAGATTTGGGGTGTGGGGAAGGACAGATGGAAGGGGACTGGAAGGGAAGGTGGAAGCAGAGCCCAAACCAAACTGGGAGGCCCTGGGAAGACGTTTGAAACGCACAAATCCTCTGCAGGCAGCTAAGGGCATTTATCCGTGGGCAGCAGGCAACCCCTGCTCCCCACACCGCTCCTCCGGGAGAGGGACCAGGCTTCCTCAGGGAAAAAGGCTGCGGATCTCAGGGCGACACCGCCGGGCTCAGGGGGCTGTGCCTGTCCCCACCGCCCAGAGCAGCTCTGCTTCCCTTCCCCCAGTGAGGGGACACGGGGGGGGCCCAGAGTTTGCTTCTCTTGGGCTTTGAGGTCTCCGAGCAAGACTAAACTGTGAAAAAACGGGATTCTCTCCCTGCAGAGGGTGATCCCACACCTTGTCCAAACCTTTCCCAGTCTGAAACACCCCAGCCTCGGGCTGTGTAAGGGTGAGGGCATCCTGTCTTATGCTTCCAATAACCTGTCGCAGCAGCACAGCTCCTGCTTTGTGCCTGCTCACTCAGGAGTGCCCGAGGAGTCTTTTGGGCAAGGGGGAGGTGCCACGTGCCTCTCGTGACCACAGACTACAGACAACGGGCCAGAGCTTCCTTACTGCACTACATTTCCAAGGTATTTCCCCCCCCTGGAATCTAGGATAGAGCTTCTTACATCCCTTCTCAAAGCACTTTAACTTCGTGAACTAACAAATACCTATTTATTGTTAACTGGTCGTTACTGTACTTGTAGAGTTTTATAATATTGCCGAAGGTGGGTTCAGATTAGAGGAGATGGAAAAAAACACCACAACAGCTACCAAAAAAAATCTTTCAGAACTGTAACCAAAGTGGATGGTTGGAATAAAGAATGGAAAAGAGCAGGCAAGCGCTGTGTTTCTCACTAGGAGTTGAGGGATGCTGCTATGATGGTGACCAGGGTCTCCCCTATCCCCCTCTTCCCCATGACTGGGGGGTCCCCATGCCTTTTTCCATGTCCCACCAGCAGCAGCCCCAAACCAGCCCTGGGTTTGCTGCTTCTGCTTCAGGCTGGTACCTTCTGGAGTGAGAAGCTGAGCAAATTCCCACCAGAAAATCCAAAAAGGGGTGTGAGCAGCACCCATTGAAAATGAGGAATGGAAATAGTGGTGGTCCTCACGGGTATGTAACCATCCCATCACCTTCTGCTTATGGTGCTCCTGCTTTTTAGCTGGTTTTGGGGGAAAATGAGCTTATTGCAGGGGGGAAAAGGCCAGGCTTGGGCTGGAGGGAAGCAGAGAACAGGAATTCAAGCTTTTGAAAGGTGCCAACAAAAGCAAGAGAGAACAATACCTTCCCTCTCTCTTTCAAATCCTCCATCAAAGCACCTCGGCACAAAGGCAGACCTGGCGCAGGGCTTTTAGAGTGTCATGGCTTCACCCCAATCCATGCCCAACTGCCTTTCTGTGTGCTATTCTTAGCACTTCTGCTGGAAAATATTCAGGAATGGGTGGCTGGGTCCTGAGCTCCAGCCCCATTTTGCAGCGATGTGTCTGCAAAGCCTCAGAGGTGGTGGGGACACAGGAGTGGCACCGACAGGCACCTGTGTCCCCCGGGATCTGTGCTGGAGGACGTGCAGGAGGTTTTGCAGGTCCCTGATCTGCAGAAGGGGAGTTTGGCAGCCAAAAGCGAAACCCTCCTCTGCCTCCTTTCTTCCTTAGCACTGCCTTTGGCAGAAAACTTCCCGCTGGCGCTGGCAGCATATGCGGCAGCTTGACGTAAAGGAGGAGAAACGAGCCCGAAAGGCAGCGGGTTTCAGCAGAGCTAAAACAAGAAGTGTGATTTTTGGCAGCCCCCTCTCTGCCATGGGAGGAGGTGGGGAGCTCGCCCGGGACGGGAACGGTGACGAACCCAGCACCCAGACATATTTTTGGGGTGCTGTATATGGACACCGAGCTGTTTGCATTCCCAGCTCCGTTGATGCCAACAGAAATTCAAAGCTCTGAACTCCCTCACTAAAACCCTGGGCAAGAGGGCTGGGAGCAGTGCATGGGGGTGATCCTGAGCCCCTTGGGAGTGGGTTGGAAGCGAGGTGAGAGCACAGGATCAAGCACCACGGGGACAACCTGGGATCCCTGGATGACAGGGAGACTCATGGACACACACAGGGGCTGCAGCAGCGTCTCCATCCCTAGCAGGTTTCCATCCCCACTCCCTGGGAACAGCCAGGGCAAAACGTGGACCCTTTTGCTAAATTCCCTGAGAAAAGCAGGAAAACTTGAAGCCTTTGGGCTGTGTTTTATTCTGGGATACATTTCCACCACCCGCTGGCTGTTTCCTTAAATACAATGAGGCAGAACCCGGGAGCAAACACAGGCATCAGGATTTATTGTGGCTTCGGGGCTGCTGGAGGGAAAAGCCGGAACGTCACCGCCCTCACCCCAACTATGGCCACATTGTTTGAGGAGTTATTTTGGGAGCTGTGTTTTCACTGGAGCAGGCATGCACAGGAAGGTCAGGTATTCCTGCAGCTTCTCCGGGCTTCTTCCGGCACAGGCAGAGTGGGAACGGCTGTACACCTCAAACAAAAGCCACGAGCATTTAGTTTTTTCCCAGCATCATTTTTTTGGGGGTATTTCTGCCTCCAGCCTCACCAGAGACTGCTCCAGGAGGAGAGTTTGCTGTGAAGGACAATAGTCCCAGGAAATCCTGTATCCCTCTGCATCAGAGGCCAGAGCTCGTGGGAAATCCCACAGTAGCACCCAGTGGATGCACTGACTCAGCTGAGATGGTGTCTCTAGCCATAGCACCCCACTGGGAAGCTTTTCCAGTGGGATGGGGGTACACAGCCACCCCAGAAGGAGCTGCTGGAGCCTGGAATCGGGATACCCTAACAGCCACCCCTGGGTTTACAAGACCCAGATGAAGAGGTGCTGCTGCATCATGGCCACACCTTCCATCCTCCCATAAAAGAGGATGAATGTATTTATGGCTCTATCCAGGGAATTCACATGTCTAGATCAGATGCCTGAAACTGTGCCACCCACTTGGCTTGTTCCCAGCTGCCTTCACCCCTTGTCCAACCTGTTTTCCCAGTCAGTGGTGTGACAGCTCTATTTGTAGGGGTTATTTGCTGCCCTGTGGGCTCTTCTCCCATTTTCCCAAGGCTCTCAGGATTTAACCAGCCTTGGACAGGTGTCTGTTCTGTGGCCCACGCTGGGACACGGAGGACAAGGTGTGGGTGATGCTACACTGCTGAGGTGGATCAGGGCTGGCCAAGTGGGAAATCCAGCCGTTTACTAGAAATGACATGACCCAGGAGAAGCTGGAGGAAGTTAAACACGGGATCATCCTTCCTCCCAGTTGCCATGTTCCTCCTCCCCACAGCTACACACACAAATGCTTTCCCTTTGGAGCTGTGAATTTCCACTCCAACGTCCCTGAGGGATGATCCTGGCTGAAGAATGCATCCCATCGGGGTGGGATACCCCATCCCAGCTGGATGGAGACCCCAAAAACCAGGCATCACCCCAGCAATTTTTAGGTCTGGGATTGCAAGCAATAAATTAGTAAGAAGAGATTCAGTTTAATGAAGCAGGAGAATGAAAACGATGTAGGCTTGTTCCTGTTTGACTTTAAAGCTTGTCCTGGATGGCTCCATCCTCTGGATGCTCTGGCAGCTCCTTAAGCATCACCAGTGCCTCAGGGATGCTGTGGGGGATGATGACCATGTGCCTGGCCACCCCCTTCTCTCTACTCCCAGGGGAAACCCTCCAGCAAAAACTGCTTGGTCACAGTTACAGTCTGTTTGCAACTGAAAGTTTCTCTTTTTCAACAAAATATTATGAAATGAGTTTCCCTCCCTCCCTTCCAGCCCCAGATTGAATCACAGGGGGTTTCTGGGCAGCAGTTTTACTGCTGGAATTTTCCCAAGTACCTGTTTGTAGGCAGGAGCTGAAAGCTTGCAATGAATGAATTCACTCGTGGGAGAGCAGGGAAGACCCCCGGGATGAAATCACTGCCGAAAAGAGAAGAAATTGTTGGGAAATACATGAAAACCACCATTCTTCTCACGGGATGGGTGTGAGCAGTGGGGAGCCAAACAGGATGGTCCATGCAGGAATGCAAGGTATATTTTTAAGGTAAGAAAGCAAAGCAGCAGCTCCATGCCCTTTTCCCAGATGGATTTCACTCTGCTGTGCTCCACTCTCCATCCCAGCGATGTTACACTGTCCCTTTATTTTCCCTTCAAAACAGATCCACTTCCTGCATCACACTGCCTGAAGTCAGACCCATCCCAGCCTATTCCCATTGGCTCTGGGGGGGGAGCAGAGATGCCACAAGGATGAGCTGCTCCACCAAAACCTCTTCTCTGCCCTAAATCACTGCAGCTGTGGCATTCCCAGCCCTGGGTTTCTGACAGATGAGGCTGAGGAGGGGGATTTTCCAGAGCGGTTGGGGTTTCATTTGATTTGGGGTTGTGGGGCAGAGCCACGGGGGTCTCAATGGCCTCCTGGAGGGGTTGTTTACCAGGGGAAGGTGTGAAGGTGGTGAGTCACCTGCTTACTCCAGAGGTGACACGTCAGGAAAACCCCACGGGTGGAAAGCGAAAGCCCACAACACCCACGGTGTCACCTCCCGGCGGGACGAAACCACACTGGGGGGGCCCTTCTTGTCCCCGGTGTGGGTGGCATACGGAGAAGGCCACGGGGGAGGGGTGAGACTCTCTGTTTCGCTCATCCCAAAATAGCAGGGATCCACCCGAGTCAGGCGGGTACCGTGGGCTGCCTGCGGGGGCGGGGGAAGCGCCGCCTCCATCCACGCGGTGCCGCTTTGCTCGTCACGGATGAAGCTGCTGCGCTCCGAGTCCCGTCCCCGCTGCCATGGCTGGGGACAGGGTGTTGCTGTGAGTGTTTGCAGTCCTCGAACCGCTTCCTGCCCACCCCCCCAGTTCCCATCAGAGCCCCCCAGGTGCCCTGTGGTTTGTTCCGTGAGGGGACACAAACGGTCGCGGTTCCGTTGTGCTGCAGGAGCGGTAACACCTTGGCAGAGGCGCCGCCAAAATTTGGAGCCCTGCCAGGGCAGGGGGCTCAGGGTAAGAAGGGCCCTGAGAATTCCCATGGAGAATGTGTGTGAGACCCCTTAATCGTGCAGGAGACAGGCATCGGGCAATGGAGCCCGGGAGTTGTCCCCATGCTCTGGGGAGGTGGTGGAAAGGAGGGTGCAGAGGTGACAGAGTGTGATGGGGGCTGTGACCTCGGGGCTGGAGGCAGTGGCTGACAGGGCAGAGCTCAGCGTGTGGCAGTGTGTCCCTCCGTGTCCCTCCGTGTCCCTCTGTGTCCCTTGGGCCCTGACCATGTCTGGAGGGGAGGCAGCAGGTCCCACCCAGAACAGTGACAGTGCAGGGGGGAAGGACAGGGAGTGACACTGTGCCATCATGTCTCCGGGGTGTGAGACTGCTCTGGGGTGCACGTGCAGCCAGCTGGTGTTTTCATGCTGGGATAAGCAATGGGGCCTGGTACATGAGAGGACAGGGACCATGGGGCAAGAGGAGACAGATCCTGTTCTCTGGGAGGGGACAGGTACTGTGGGGTAGAAGGGAACAGATCCCGATGCCATGTGCAGAGACAGGTATTGTGGGGCAGGGGGTACAGAGCTGATGCCCTGGGAGGGGATAGGGACCCTAGGCCAGGAAGGGACAGATCTTGCTCCCAGGGAGGGGACCAAAAACTTGGGGCAGGAGGGGACAGACCCTGTACTCTGGGAGGGAGAGGGACCATGGGGCAAGAGGGAACAGATCCTGTGCCCTGGGAGGGAAATGGGACTGTGGGGCAGGAGGTGACCAAGAACTTGGGGCAGGAGGTGGCAGACCCTGTGTTCTGGAAGTGGACAGGGACTCTGGGGCAGAAAGGGACAGATCTCGTGGCCTGGGAAAGGACAGGACTCATGGAGCAGGAGGTGACAGACCCTGTTTCCTGGGAGGGGACAGGGAGTGGGGGGCAGGAGAGGACAGCTTCCATGCCCTGGCAGGGGACAGGCTTCAGGTGCCGGGGAGGGGGGCACGGTCGGCGCTGTCCCCGTGCGGTGCCACTGACGGGCCAGGCGCGCCTCCCGGTGGCCGCCGCCGTTGTCGCATCCGCCACTGAGCCCGGCTCAGCATCCCCGGCCCCGGACATCCCGCCGCTCATCCCGCTCCCGGTCCCTTCCAGAGACACTCCAGAGAGCCGGGGGACACCCCAAAGAGATGTCTCAGGGACCCCTCAGTATAGCCTATCCCATTATCTCCCCCACCTCGCCATTGCCAGTGGCTGTTGCTGTGCCTGGGGACAAGGGACTCTGCCACCATCCTCGGGTGCTGCAGCCTTTGTCCGTGGCTCAGGACACCCCAAAAAGCCTTTCTCTCCTGGAAGGAGCCTAGGAAGTGGGGATGTGTCCCCCCCAGCACTCCCTGTCCTGGGGAGGGTGGAGGTGAGATACCCCCAGCAATGTTCAGGAGTCCACAAGGCTGTCCCCTCCTGGGGTGACCCTGGCCAGGGGTCCCCAAGGCTGTCCCCTGCTGGGCTGATGTGACCTTTATTACGTTTAACCACCACTATTTTGTCCCCTAGATCGTTTTTATCATTTATTTGGCAGATAAACCATTTCTCTCCTTGGCAGCCGAGTTTTCATTGTCAGCGCTGGCAGCAGTACCCGCCTTTAGTGGGGTGACACAGGCCACTTGCCAGTGTCACCCGTGGTCACCCCTTGCCACTCAAGGTCAGCGTGTCACCTGTCACACCCTGCCATGGCAAGGCTGGGAGGGGACGATGCTCTGCCAACCCCTTGGCGCTGCCCCATGCCCCAGTGTCCGTCTGTCCCCGGCCCCAGGGGGGCCGTGACTCATCGGGAGGCGGGCGAGAGCACCTCTCCTTGAGCGGGGATAAGAGCGAGGACACCCTCCCCTCTCCACCGCCCGCTCCAGGCCACCCTTCCCTCTCTGCCGCCCGCTCCCATGCTCGCCCGTGCTGCGCCCAAACCCGGCGCCTTGCGGGGATGTCCCCCTGTCCCAGCCGGGGGGTGCCACCGGCTTGGGGGGGCTGCCGCCCCCACCCCCTCAACTCCCCGGCCCTTCAACCAGCTGCCGGGGGAGTGGCGAGCCGGCTGGCTCAACCTGTACCGCTTCTGGCAGGAGGGCGGCTTGAACAACGTCCACCACATCATGGCTCGCAAGTTCCAGCAGTTCGGGCCCATTTACAGGTGAGGTGGCATCTGGCCCCCCTCCTTGCCTCTCTCACCCTGCTCCCCAACCCCAGTGGCTTTTCCACACCGGGATGATGCTGCTATTCCCAGCTCTGCTCAGGGCGAGGGAGGGGGGAATATGTAACTGAGCTGCTGGAGGAGCCTGGCTTGCCGTGCGCTGACCAGGCTTGATGCCACAGTGATGGGCGAGAGGGGGGCAGGAGGAGACAGAACTGGTGCCCTGGGGGGAAACAGGGAATGGGAGTGAGGAGGGGACAGACCCTGTGCCATGGGAGGGGGACAGGGAACGGGAGGCAGGAAGGGACAGGTCCTTGGGAGGGGGACCGGAAACCTGGGGCAGGAAGGGACAGACCCTGTGCCCTAGGAGGAGGTAGGGACCATGCGGTAGTGCCTTGTGGATGCAGAATATCGGGAGGATGGAATGGTGGAGCTGGAGAGGATTCTGCCCTCCCTGATCTCCACAGGGTCTGGATCTGAGAAGGAAGGGCTGGGGATTTGATTTCAGCACCACTCTCTATTCCCACCTGAGTCCTGAGGGCCCGATCCTGGTGCTGAGCCCCTGCATTCCCCAGGACGGGATCTTCCAGCAGGATTTTAGGGCACGCAAGGGGGTGGGGGGTTGATTTGGGGTTGCTGAGGTTCAGAGTGCAGGGCTGACCCTCCTCTTCATCCCGTCAGGGAGAAGCTGGGTGTCTACGAGAGTGTGAACATCATCAGCCCCCGGGATGCCGCCACCCTCTTCCAGGCAGAGGGGACACTGCCAGAGCGCTTCAGTGTCCCCCCCTGGGTGGCATATCGTGACTTCCGCAACAAGCCCTATGGTGTGCTCCTCAAGTGAGTCGGGGGGCCAGGGGGTGCCCTCAAAATGGGGCTACCAGGTCCTATTGCCATAGCCCCAGCACAAGGGCTGGGGGAGAAGCTGGAGCATGAGGAGGGTGATGGGGACATTGGCTGGTCCTGGGCTTTGGGGAGTGGCATCCCCTGGGTGAGGGGGACACCTCTGACCCCCACTTTGGTGTCCCGCAGGACAGGGGAGGCCTGGCGCTCGGACCGCCTGATGCTGAACAAGGAGGTGCTGTCGCCACAGGTGGTGGAGGGGTTTGTGCCTCTGCTGAGCCAGGTGGGTGAGGATTTTATCCGGCGGGCGCGAGCCCAGGTGGAGAAGAGTGGCCGGGACCAGTGGACGGCCGACTTCACCCACGAGCTCTTCCGCTTCGCCCTGGAGTGTGAGTGTCAGGGGCATGAGCCTCAAAGCCTGTGTCCCCACAAAAAACCCGCCCTTTTCCCCAAGCTTCATCCTCAGAGATGGGCCAACCAGCGTCTCTCCCAAGGCCGAAGTGTGTAGAGCAGTGTCCTCTCTCCAGGCAGGATGTCCTCTCTTTAGACAAGAGAACAACTCAATACTTGATAAAACACTCTTTTATCATTTACTGGTCATCAGCTGGTGGCCAACCCTACCCAAACCAACCCCTCATGATCCTGAGCAAACAGGAGGCCAAGCCAGGCCTTGGAAAGGCTGGAGCTGGCCATGGGATGGTGGAAGGGGATGGGCCCCCTCACGGGTGCTGTCCTTGCAGCCGTGTGCCATGTGCTGTACGGGGAGCGCCTGGGGCTGCTGCAGGACTTTGTGGACCCCGACGCGCAGCGTTTCATAGATGCCGTGAGCCTGATGTTCCACACCACATCACCCATGCTCTACCTGCCACCCGCCCTCCTCCGCCACCTCAACACCAAGACGTGGCAGGACCACGTCCAGGCCTGGGATGCAATCTTCTCCCAGGGTGAGTGTTCCTCCTGCCTGCACCTCCCTTTGTCATCCAAGGTCCCTTTGAGGGCTTGGCTCCATAGTGCAGCCCCATGTCACCACTCTGGAGACGTTCTCCTGGGTCCAATCACCAAGGCCAAGTAGGGTTTTCATGTCTGGAGCTTGTGGGATGGAGCCGAGGGGAATCATCCAGGAGTGACAAAGGGCAGATGATGGGCAGCATGTTGAGGGGAGCAGCTCTCCCAGAGGGGCTTGTGGCCTCAGAGATCTTTGGGCACCTGGGATAACCCTCCTGCAGGCTGTCTCCCCCTGGGGCAGCAATGTCCTGAGGTGCCTTCCTCCTCCACCGTTCCTTGGGGGAGGAAGACCATGCCATGCCTCCGTGTCTCCTCAGCGGACAAATGCATCCAAAATGTCTACCGGGACCTACGGCTGCAACGCAAGAGCACCAAGGAGTACATGGGCATCCTCTGCAACCTCATCATGCGGGACAAGCTGCCCTTGGATGACATCAGGGCCAGTGTCACCGAGATGATGGCGGGCGGGGTGGACACGGTATGGAGCAGGCAGGGTGGCTGGGCAGGGTGCAGGTCCTGGCTGGTGCTGAGCCTTGCTCCCCTGCCCTGCTCCAGACCTCCATGACGCTGCAGTGGGCCATGTTCGAGCTGGCACGGGCCCCGGGGGTCCAGGAGCAGCTGCGGGCAGAGGTGCTGGCTGCCAAGCGTGAGGCGGCAGGGGACAGGGTGAAGATGCTGAAAACCATCCGGCTGCTCAAAGCTGCCATCAAGGAGACGCTCAGGTGAGGAGGAGCCCCACTGAAAAACACCCCCAGCCCCTTCCCTTCCTGAACCGTCATGAATCGAAGGGGGATGTGGGCAGGCCAGGCTGTCCCCATGATGAGATGTTTGGCATTTGTCTCCCCAGGCTGCACCCTGTGGCCGTGACCCTGCAGAGGTACACTACTCAAGAGGTCATCCTCCAGGACTACTGCATCCCCCCCAAGGTAAGCATGGCCACCGGGTCCCTCCTCACCCTGACGGGGTTGTGGGACCTGGGTGACATGGGGGGAGCAGCTGGAGGGCTGGATGCCATCCCTGCACCCCAGCAAAGCCACGTGGAGAGCCCAGACCCACAGGGCTGATCCCTCCCTACAGACGCTGGTGCAGGTCGGTCTCTATGCCATGGGCCGGGATCCTGAGGTCTTTCCCAAGCCAGAGCAGTTCAGGCCCCAGCGCTGGCTGGCAGCTGGCCCCAAGCACTTCCAGGGACTGAGTTTTGGGTTTGGACCACGGCAGTGCCTGGGGCGCCGGATCGCTGAGCTGGAGATGCAACTCTTCCTCATGCAGGTGAGCATCCTGCTGCTGGGGACACCGGGACTTGTCACTGGGAGGGATCAGGGAAGTGGCACGTGGGTGTTGCTACCTCTGGAGTTTTCTGTGTAATCCCAGAATGGTTTGGGTTGGTAGGGATCTTAAGGATAATCTCATTCCAACTCCCTGCCATGGGCAGGGACCCCTTCTGCTAGACCAGGTTGCTCCAAGCCCTATCCAACCCATCTGCTCTGTTCTCTTTCATTCCAGATCCTGGAGAACTTCAAGATTGAAACTATGAGAGCAGTGGAAATTGGGACCAAGTTTGATCTCATTCTTATCCCAGACAAACCCATCTACTTGACCTTACGGCCGCTCGAGTCCCGGGCGTGACGAGCCTGATCCCGGGTGACACCCAGCCCGTCCCCATTTCGGGACATCTCCCACATCCCAACAGGCACTTTCGGCTCCTTCCAGCCAGTCTCCAGCCTGGGGATGGGATTTGGGGGACGTCTGGGACGCTTTCAGGGCCGCAGCCTTGGCTTGCTGCATCTCTGCCTTGGCTCAAGGCTGCGCTTACGCCACGGGGGAGATAAACTGAAGCCACCCCAAGGGAGTGCGGGGTGGGAGGGTGGGTTGGTGCTGCTGCACCCTCCGGCTGCTCGGGGCTCCCTGGGAACCGCACAGGGACTGCGGCCGAGCTCCTCCGACCCCCTCCAATGTTCTGCTTTGCCTCTCATTTCCTCTGTCATCGCATCCCGTGAAAAAGCACCGGCTTCTTCCTGCCAGCATTGCGTCTCTCCGTCTCTCTCAGCGGGCGCGGGTTAGGGCAGGGGGGGCAGAGTGTGGGGTCTTCTCCGGGGGGCCGTGGACATTGCAATCAGGTTCTGCTGAGGGACAGGAAAAGGTCTTGGGGAGCTGTAAATGCAGCCTCGCCCTCTGGGGGGCATCAGGTGAGAGGGCTCTGGGTTGGCAAGGGAACATTCTGGGATTCTTGAGGGCCCCAGATTCCCCCCAGTGTGAGGGTGGGCATGGAGACCACCCCTCGCACCCCTCCCTCAAACTGTCCAAGAGCACATACGGGTGGCTCTGAGTCCCGATCCTTCCTGCTGGCAGCAAATACCGGCTGCCAGCTCCCGTGAGGGGTGTCCTTGGTCCCCCCTGTGTGCTCACCGAGGGGTGGGGGAAGCCATTCTCCTGCTCCAGCAGACGAGTTCCGAGCTCCTGCTTCTCCCGGCCCCACTTCCTCGCTGCCTTCTCCAGCTGGGACAGACCCAAAACAGGCTGGCTCTCCCCAGAAAATGGGGGCCAGAGACACTCCAAGCCCCCCAGCATCAAGTGGGGTGCAGAGGGGTGATGCCCACCTGCCTGTCCAGCACCCGCCCGCGGGCTTGTGCCTCCTCCAGCCTGGCCAGCAGAGACAGCTTCTCCGTGCCCCCCAAAACACCCTGTGGGCACGAGGTGAGCTGGAGCGGGAACGGCCGTGCTGGATTCCCCCGCTCTCTCCCGCTGCTCACGGCGGGGGCAAGCCGTGGGGTGGCTATTGCCCCACGGAGCCGGAGATGCCACCCAGGTGATGCCCCCAGGAGAACCCCCAGTAGTGCTTTCTGGGGTGCCACGGCTCTGCCCCCTCCCCAGTCCTGTGCCCTCCCCCAGTCTCACCGGCAGGGCTGGGGGCCGCGGGGCGATGGGGGCTACAGGGTGGGCGGCCCTCGCCAGCTCCTCCCGCAGCCGGCGGTTCTCGGCCAGCAGCGCGGTGTGCATTTCCCCGGAGAGGGCTTCACCTGGGGAATGGCGTGGGGGGGACACTGGGACGTGTCCTGCGCCCCTCCCCGTGCAGGGATGGGGGCTAGAGCAAGCCCTTGCCTCTCCCATGCCCAGGAATGTGTGCTGGGGGGCTCAGGACCGACTAATCCCCCACCATGGATCATCCCAGGGAACCCAGCAGCTGGGTACGGGACCCCCCCCCCCCGAGAGTCCTCATTCCCACCCACCTGCCGGCTTTTCCGTGCTCCTGCCTGCCCTGGTGAGTTTCTCCTGCAGCACCCGCTCCATCACCTGGATGACCTGTGGGAGAGGGCAGAGCTGTCTCCACGTCATCAGCCCAATGCCAGGCTGTGATGATCATCTCATGGAGGAGCCAGATGGGACAGAGGGTCCCGTCTGCTCCACAGAGCCTTGTGCCCTCCGGTCTGTCCTTCTCACCCCAACCTAATGCCCCATGGCTCACCTTCTCCTGCTGCTGCACAGTCTCCTCCAAGCCCTTTGCCTTGGCCACCTTATCCTGGCACCTCCTCAGCATGGCTTGCTGCAGCCGGTGGGCTCGCTGGAGCAGCACCAGCTCCTTCTCCCGGTCATTTTTCTGCGAGGGAGGAAGAGGAAATTCCCCCAGGGAGCTCTGTGCTGAGCCTCAAGCCTTGAGGCATCACCTGGGAGAACCTCATGGAGGGGTCCTGGGGCTCTCAGGCACTTGCTGGGCTCTGGGGGGCCCCGCTGCTCCCCTGCTTTTCCAGCCCACTCCCTCCCCCAGGCAGCCCCTGCTCACATCCATACCCGGATCAGCTCATTCTGCAGCTGCTGGACGCGATCCTTCAGTCTCCTCATCTCTGCTGTGCTGGCCACCAGCTGGTGCTTGAGGGTGGCTGCAAGAGCCCATGCCACATCCTTGTCACCCGGCCAGGGGACCGGGAAGGAGGTTCCCCAGTTTCCACCTGCCCCCTCCCCGCCACACACCGAGCCTGTCCAGCAGCTCCTCCCGGGTCATGACGTGCAGGTCGGCGTCGTGGAGCAGAGTGTGGCCCAGCTCCTGCTGCGAGGCCAGGCTGCCCCGCAGGTGCTCGTTCTCCACCTCCAGGCTGGTGACGTGCCGGCGCAGGGACAGGAGGTCCCCTGCCATCCGCTTCAGTGCCAGGCAGTAGCTGCCCACATCCTGCCAGCCCAGAGCAGAGCTGCTGGCACCCCACGGCAGCCAGGGCTGTCCCCAGATCCAAGGGATCAGCTTGGGATATGTGGGTTGAGGATCAGACCCACTGTGGAGAGCTAAGGAACATCCAGATTTTCCACTCCTCTTGACACCATCCATCCTTCTCTACCTCTTCCATCCATCCTTCTCTTTCCCATTTGTCCATCCATCCATCCATTCATGTGTCAATCCTTCTTTTCTCTTCTCCATCCATCCTTCTCTTCCCCATCCATCTATCCATCCCTGCATTCATACATTCATTCTTCTCATCTCCATGCATCCCTCTCCAGCCACTTGTCCTTCACTTCTCTAGCCATCTATTATTCTTTTTCCCATCCATCCATCCACACGTTCATGTATTAATCCTTCTCTTCTCCATCCATCCATCCATCCATCCATTCATCCATCCATCCATCCATCCATCCATCCCTCCATCCATCCATCCATCCATCCATTCATCCATCCTTTTCTTCTCCAGCCATCCATTCTTTCCTTCCAAACCTTCTCCTCTCCTTCCACCCAACAGACCCCTCCTTCATTTCCCCATCTTTTCCTACAACCCCCTTGGGGAAATCTCCCAAGGATGTGGGGTGGAGCAGTGCTGGATCTGGGAGTCATCCCCAAGCTCTGAGCCTTTCAGGGCTTTGCAGGTCTTTGAAAGAAGGGATGGGGTGAAGAATAACAGAAAGATGATGCCAGGTGGTGCTGGGGGGATAAAATTCCCTGTGGATTTTTATCTTTTTAGGCTGATACCCCTCTCTGCCACGCTGGGAGGATCCTGACAGCAGAGACCTTGGCCAGAGGGAGCTGTGTGCCTCCAGCTCCCCTAGGCCCCCTGCTCCCAGCCTTGGGAATGGCCTTGGCCAGTGGCCCGTGGGGGGGCCAGGGCGTGGGGAGGGGCTGCAGCAGCATCACGTAGCCTTGGGAAGGGGGGAAAGGGGGGCAGGTGCAGCCAGAGGCTCTGCTCCTTCCTCCCCATCTGCCCAAGAGCGGTTTCATCCAGGTTTTGGTTTGTTCCCAAGGTAAAGGTCCCTCCAGCCAAGCTCAAGGGCTGCCCCCCACCCCCTCCCAGACCTTCACTGGCTTTGGGAGCCAGGACCAACCTTGGGGACACTGCTTTTCCTCTGCAGTGTCCCCACTGTCCCTGCTCCTGCCGTCTCCCTGGCACTCACCAGCTCCTGGCGATCTCCAAATTTCTCCTGGGACCTGCAGAGCCAAGAGCAGGGGGGACACTGTGAAACACCAGCAAAACCCTGGCCAAGGAACTCTCTGTAGGAGACAGGAGCCTGTTTGGGGTGCTGGGAGGGACGGGAGTGCAGGAAGGGTGGGAGGCTGGAGGAGATGAGGAGTAAGATCTGCAGCACTGGGGCAGGAGGAGAAGCCGCTGGGAAAAATATGGGGAGAGTGGAGGAAGGATGAAATCACCCCAAGGAGGATAAGAAGAAGGAGCCAAACCCACAGCAGTCCCCGTACCTCTGCTCTCCATGTGGGAATGGCTGCTTTCCGGGCAGGATACTGGCCACGGCATCAACTGCTGGGAGGGACATGTCATCTCGATGGAGCTGGCAGGAGACATCAGGGCACAGGGTGAGGATGAGGAGCAGGCTGGGGAGGAACAAGCTCCTTCATCCCCTTTCCCACAGCTGGGAGCAGCTCTCCAGGCTTTCACCTGGAGCAAAACACCTTTGCCGTTGTTGCTTTGGGATCAAGGTCCAGCTCTGCCCCAAAACCTCTGGAATGACTGGCTGTGATGCTCCAAGCATCCCGTTTTGGGGCTTGGATACAGCCAGAGGGCTGGGAGACCTTCTCCTGAGGATGGGGGTACTCAGAAACTCCTGACTTTGTATCATGGAATCATTTAAGACCATCGAGTCCATTCACCCAGCACTGCCAAGACCAGCACTAAACCACGTCCCCAGGTGCCACCGCTACATGTTAGACGTGGATGCAACTCCATGAGCATCATTCCACAGCGGGACTGTTGAGCCAGATACCCTTGCTCAGGTGTAACAGGGATCTCTGGGTCCTCCCCTCCCCTGGTGACACCAGGTGACGTCCCCATCCCCACCTGCCGCTCCCAGCACTCACAGTGGAGGAGAAAGGTCTGTAGTAGAGCATCCTTCCCGCTCCTGGGGTGTCTCGGTCCCCCCAGCACCCCGTTCCCACAGTCAGCCCTGCCCACAGCAGGTTGCCAAGCTCCTCCTGCCCCAAACAAATCCCCCCCAGGCAAACCTCGTGTTCCTGCACCACTGCCTGAGCTGCAGCCGGGGGACTTGCAGTGATGCCGGGGGGCTGTAGCATGAGGAAAAGCTGGTTTTCCCAAGCCCTTTCCACTGGTAAAAGGATTTAGGTGGCATGGAGCTCCCAGCACACTGGCAGCTGTTGCTACAACACAACTCGCCTCTTAGCAACTCCTCCCTGGAGCAGCTGGGAGGCCAAAATCACCCGTCTGCACCCAGAATGGGAGAATTCCAGAGGCAGACAGGTGCCCTGGACATCTGCATCTCTTCCCCTTCAACAGCCCATTGTTGCTTCCAAAACCATCAGAGCTTGTGGAGACCTCAGCCCCTCGCTGCTTCCAGCCCTCCCTTCTCATTCCCATCCTGATTTTGGGCGGTTTTTTTGCCTTATTCCCTGCTCCCAGCAGTGCAGAGCCAAGGAGGGTGACTTGGTGGAGGCCACCACCAGATCCCAGCGCTCCTGGGTGGCTCCAGTGATGACAGCGCCTCATTTCCATGCATGGAAATGCTCTGCCTTCCCAGCACGCTCCTCTGATGTTTCAAACACTCAATTAACTTCAGAGGACCCACGTCTGGGAGGTGCTGGGTGGCATCAGGCTTCAGCTCCACCTTGGAGTTTGGCCTGGGAATAATTCGCTGGATAATTTGCTGAGCAAACCCCACTTCCGTCCTGAGACTGAATTTAAAGTGTTTTAAGGCATGGGATTCTCTGTCCCAGCTTGTCCCTCATCCTGTCCCTTTTTCAGGGTCCCCACAGAGGCTCCTGTGCCTCCCACCTGCTGCGGCATCCCACATCCACCTCTGCTCCAGGGTTTGTTAGGGAACAAAGAGGCCGGTGTAAGTCAGTGGAGCCCTTCGCTGCCTCATCCCGTGCCATCAATTTTTCATCAAGGAGATGGTGGGAAGCGTGCAATTATCAGCTCCATCAATAATGCACTTGCCTTGCCTGGGCTGCCTTCCACCACGGCTTTTCCAGGCTCAGACTACACCTGCAGAGCCTGGAAAAGCTCCCCCAGCCTGTATTCCCAGCCCAGCGCTGCTCAGAATCCCACCATCCCGGCAGGCAGCATCACCCCAGGGACAGGGTTAAAGGCATTTGAAGACATTTTTCCCTACATCTCCTATCTCAAATCCCTACGGAGATCGCTGCGTCTCTCCTTCCCACAGGGGTCCGGGATGAAAGGCTGGGAATCCGCGTCTGAAATGATGGAAGCTTTGAAACTCCTGGCACTCGTTATTTATTTTTTAATTTTTTTTTTTTTCCTCCTCATCATTTCCAAGCTCCTCTGAAGCTTCTCCTGCCTTTGGAGCCTTTCATCACCCGATATGCCACCCCCCCCTCCTTCCCATATTTGCTTAGGCCAAGTTTGGGGTTTTTTTTATATTTACTTAACAAATTGCTCCAAGATGCTTTGATGTATCCGATCAGCTTTGACTGCTGGAATCAATTCCTCTCTAGATGGAGCAGCACGGAGCAAAGCGAGACGGGGAGGGGGCTAGAAATAAACCTCTGCAGGAGGCAGGAAGGTCCGAAAATTGCCAAAAATAGGGTGTGCCAGAGGGTTCTGCATCCACATGGCACGTGTGGACCCCGTCCCTGTCTGAGGAGAGGACATGAGAAAGGCTGAGGATGGGACAACTTGTTACACGTGTGAGCACAGAGGCATTTGAGCCCCCTGACGGCCTCCCACCCTCTGCTGCAGCACAATCTCCCTCCAGCTCCACAGATAAAACATCCATGGATGAATATTAAGCCTAATTCCTTAATTGTTAGGAAGATGGGATAAGCTCGGATTTACATATCTGAGGAGAAAAAAAAAATTACTGCAGTGGCTTAGGAAGATCAGAGGGAAAAAAAAAATCCCATTTTCCCCTCTTTTCTATAACAAAAGCTCATGAACTCATCAGGAGATGGCGATGCCTCTCTTTGCTTTGTCCATTGCCCCCATCAACCTCGCATATTCCCTTGGGATGCAGGTATAGATGGGGCTGGGGTTGATGCCAGGTCCCAGATCCCTGATGTTCCTGGGTACCCAAACCACCCTCAGGACATCTGGGTGGCCAGATCAGTGGGGAAAACGTTGGTTTTCCTCCTCTGCTTCTAAAATCACAGTGTTTTCCTGGGGAACCCCAATTCCCGGGGGAAATACGGAGAATTTTAGCCCGGCTGCTCCCCTTACACCTTGGCAGGATGTGAAAGGCAGCAAATAAACGGGGTTTTATCTGATTAAATCAAGGCTGAACTCCCTTCCCAAGCACCGGGGGGGGGCCGTGCTGGGGGGGGGGTGTATTAGGCAAAGCATTACAATTCAATTTAGGAGTTAATTGGATTGCATTGAAAACTGCTTAATCTGTGCCACGTCCCATTTAATAGAGACACCACATCTTCTGCTGCCCCCCCCCAGCCTCGAGGACGAGTTTAGGGCGGGCGATTGCCATCGCTCTCCGGCTCCGGGCCCAGCTGCCGGCTGCTGATATCATGTTTTACAAGGATATAAAAGCCTCTGGATTACACTGGGTAGCTCGGGGAGGGGAGATGCTCCATGGAGAGGAGGCTGCTCCGCGGGCTCCCACCCTCCCGCCTGCTCCTTCAAGATAAGGCTCAAGGAAGCAGCTGTGCCACCAGCAGGGATTGTGAGTCCTCTGTGAGTCGCTGCTGGTTTATTTTCCTCAAAGAAAATGAAAGGAAGACAAAAAAAAAAAAAAAAAAAAGAAAAAAGAAAGACAAAAAAAAAAAAGGGAAAAAATATATGCAGCTAGGAACAGGTGGGATAACTTTTGAGAGCAAACGCCGGCTGAGTCAGCTCCTGGCTCCTGAGAAACAGTTTTCCCCCTCATCCTGCTACTTTCAGGAGGGATGGGGACAGCCAAAGTGATGTCCCCAAGTGATGCCCTGGTCCTGATGGTGCCCAGTGGGAAAGAATCTCCTGGGTTGGGTTTCTCCTCCCAGCATGGACCAGAGCATCCCCCAGTGCTGCTGCTCATCCACGACCACAAACGGGGGCCAGACCTAAAAAAATCCCCCTCCTGAGATCAAAAAAATGAGGGAAACAGATTCCAGCTGTTATTCTGGATCCCCACTGAGTCCTTGTGGGTTTTTTTCCTCCTAGGAAAACATCCACATTTGTGTTTTAAGACAAACCTCGGGGATGTGAAGAAGTGGAGAAATATCACCAGAAGTCCCCAGTGCCAGATGGGGCAGCACTAGGCAGCTCCACAGAGACAGTTATCCCAACATACCTTCAAAAATCCACGCATGGGACCCAAGTTAAACCACACTTTTTAGGTGCCCTAGGACCAGGAAAGGCTGAGAAGTCCCTAAACAAGGATGGATGAGTCCCTCTGTGCCAGGTTCACTGAGGGTTTAGTAGCACTGCTGGGCTGGGTTGGAGCAGGACACGCAAGGGTGCCACACGTTCCAAAGCAAGCACCCCCAAGCACATAAAAATGGTATTTTGGAGACAGTTTTCTCTTCTTCCATGCTCTGGATCAGTGCTGGTGCCCCCAGTCCCTACCCCACACAGCTAAACCCTCAGCCACCCAGACCCAAGCAGGAGAAACCCATGCAAGGCCCACCTTTGCCCAAGGCCTGGGTCACCAAAAAAAACCCCTCATGCAACATAACTGTGGCACTTGGATCATTTTCAACCCCTTCAGCCCACACACAGCCTCCCCCAGCCCTTTACCCTTGGGTCCCTGCCTCTCCAGCACCCTCTGCTGCCCTCCAAAACCCACGTCCCTCTGTCCCAGTCCTCGCCATCCCACCTTCTCCTTAAGAAAACAGCTTTTCCCGTTACTTTTACTCTCCCCCAGCTCAGCAGTGACATTGCAGATGGGTTTGGGGTGGCTGGCAGGTTTCTGCTGTAAATGCCTTTACCCTGCCCCTGTTCCTGGAGGCAGTGCCAGGGTGGTGACCTCTGGGGTCACATCAGCTCACTTATGGGCCTGTTTTATTAATTAGTTTAATCCTGCTGGGGGATCCCCCCCACCCCGTACCCACCAGCCTGCCGCGCACTGAGCCCCGTGCCCGTGGCTGCCGGGGCACCCACGGGTGTCCAGTTCCCGGCAAACATCTCCGAGCATCCCCGGGCTGGGCAAAGCGAGGCATCTCCGTCCCAGCTCCAGAGGAGCGGTATCCGGGGTGGAGGGTTGTCCTCTCCCCGGTGGGGAGCCGGGACCGGCGGAGCTGTCGCTAGATGGGGCTGGAGCCTCGCACGGGCCGGCGGCCGCCTGTGCCCTCAGCACCCTCGGCCCTGCAGCATCTTCGTCCCGCGCAGCTTCCTCAGCCTCTGCAGCATCTACACCCCCTGCAGCACCTTCACCCCTCACAGTGCCTTCTCCTCTTGCACCGTCCCTTGCAGCATCCTCATCTTTCACATCCCTGTGTCCCCTCAGCCCTCACGGCACCCTCAGCCCTCACAGCACCTTCACCCCGTGCAGCACCCTCTCCCTATGCATTATCCTTTTTCCTCACAGCATCCTCATCTTTTGCACCCCTCTGTCCCCTCACCCCTCACAGCACCCTCTCCCTTTCCAGCACCCTTTTTCCTCACAGCACCCTCTCCCTTCGCAGGGGTGATGGGGTTCACTGTCCTTTACCCTTGCAGTCTCCTCATCCTTCACATCCTCCTCTTCCCTCACGTTGCCCTTTCCCTCTACAGCACCCTCTCCCCTTCCTGCCCCCTCTCTCCTTGCAGCATCCTCACACCTTGCTGCACCCTCTCTCCTTGCAGCATCTTCACTCCTTGCTGCACCCTCTCCCCGTGCACCATCCTCTTTCCTTGGAGCATCCTCATCTATCCCATTCCCCTCTCCCTCACAGCACCCTTTCCCTTTACAGCACCCTTGTCCCTTGCAGCACCCACACTCCCCATGCACCAGCCTTTTCCCTTGCAGCATCTGCATCCCTCAAATCCTCCTCTCCCCTTGCAGCATCCTCACACCTCACAGAACCCTCTCCCCCTGCAGCATTCTCACACTTTGCTGCTCCCTCTCCTCTCCTCATGCACCATCCTTTTTCCTTGCAGCATCCTCATCCTTCATATCCCCATCTCTCCTTGCAGCATCTTCACCCCTTGAAGCACCGTCACCCCTCATAGCACCCTCTCCCCTCGCTGCACCCTCTACCCTCGCAGCATATTCACCCCTTGCTGCACCTTCTCCCCATGCCCCATCCTATTTCCTTGCAATATCCTCATCCTTTGCATCCTCTTCTTTCCTCACAGCACCCTTATCCCTTGCAGCACCCTCTCCCAGTGCACCATCCTTTTTCCTTGCAGCATCCTCATCTTTCTCCTCACCCCTCCCAGCACCCTCAGGCCCACGGCACCTTCACCCTTTGCTGCACTTTCTCCCTGGGTGCCATCCTTTTTCCTTGCAGCATCTTCATCCTTTGAATGCAGGTTTCCCCTCCCAGCACCCTCACCCCTTGCAGCATCCTCTTTTTCCACAGCTCCTTCTCCCCTCACATCCCTCACCCCTTGTCCCCCCTCTCCCCTCGCCATCAGAACACTTTTCAGGCACCAGCTCCAAGAAGCTGCTGGGCCCAGCAGCACCACACCATGCTGGGTGTCCCCCTCCCAGCTTGCTGAGGCAGCAGACCCTGCTCAGTGGGTGCAAAAGCCCCCCCTCTTCCTCGGAAGTCACACAGAAACTGGATATGGGCCCAGCAAAGGGACTCCGATGCTGCTGGGAAGCAAGAAATCCCCCCCCCTCCATCACGGCTTCCTCTTCTATGGGATATTTTTGGGGACCAACTGCACATCTGGGCTCTTATCTTACGTGATGGAGTTGACAGTACACGTGCAGCGCTGGGAACAAAACACCGGCATGGAAAAAAATACGACATTTGCTGGGCTTGTAAATCCCCCTGCATCGACAGGTCAGGGAAATATGTGTGATGGGAGTGGGGAAAGAAAGGCTTGAAGGAGAAGCAAATGTTTGAGGAGGCTGGAGAAAACGCCCCCCTAATCGTTAAGTGCTGCTTGTAAATTATTCATCAGCTGGTAAGAGAGGCACAAATCTATTCCGGGAGAGGGCAGGAGGGTAGGAAAACACGGTTAGGCTGAGCCCAGCACAAGGCTCAGCCTAAGGTCGGAGCGCTCGTCCAGCAGGAAAACTTGGTAAGCCCGGGGAGGGGGGGATGTTAATGTCCCGGCACAAAGGATTTCCACCCCCGTGGGAGGTGGAAAAGCAGGAGGGTTACCCCATCCCCGATAATGTTCCTCATCGCTTTGTTTTCCCACTTCCTAATGAAGGCGTTAACGAGCAGATCCAGAGCAGGACCTCCAAAGCCGCAGGGTAGGGATGAGGATCCGGGTTTGATCAGCCCGAGCGGAGTGGGAAGAAGTGACAGGACTGTGATCAGCCGAGTGCTTCCCTCCCGGCCCCCCCCAAACCCCGCCGCCGGGGGGGCTGTCATGTCCCGGCTCCCTCCCGCACACACGCTCCATTAGTAGGGTGTCAGCCCCGATTCCCGGGGCTGTCAGGAGACGGGTTTTCCAAGCAAATCCCCCCGCAACACAGTGCAAGCCAAGTGAAAATAATTTGTGCTTTAGGGGGGAAGAAAAAAAAAGCAAAGGAAAGAAAACGGCTGCCAAAGGTTGTGCGTGTAAGGGGAAATATTAATCCTACCAGCAATGGGTTTTTTTAGACAGAAAAAGAGAAAATACTCGTGCAGGGGTGCCCAGACCTTGTGCAAAACATTTCTGGGCTCCTGTTGCCCCACTCGGGCTTTAAAATTGGATGCTGGAAACATCCTTGAGCTCACTTCCCACCCATCCTCGCAGGGATGCTCTTGTGAGGATGCAGCAAGCCGAATTTGAGGCTGCTTGGAGCATTGGGCTGGATCCTTTGCAGGTCTGGAGGGTGCTGGGGCTTCTCCAGAGCCCCTGGGTAATTGTATCCATCAAATTCGGAGCTCACACCCCGATGGCATTTAAGCTGTGCTGTGGTACCCGCCCCCGCACGCCCCGTTATGGGTTTCTATTAGGTTGAGCATAAAGAAGCCGTGGAAAGGGAAGTCATAAAGCTCAGTGGATTGGAGGAATTAAAACAGCTGGAGGAAAAACAAATAGCTCTGCTGTAGTATTATTCTTTTCTTTATGGTGGTTATTTTTATTGCTAATTTTCTTCTTGCTTTGCTGCCTGAATCGCAGGTTGAAGGTGGGGTCTGGGAAGCCACTGATGGGGAAATAAGTGGGGTTTTGGAAAGAATGGCCCCCCTCCACCCCTTCTCTCCAAGCTATTTAATAAGCAGAATTGGGCTTTAACAACCTGTTATTTTTAAAGCCAGATGGCTTAAAGCACAGGAAGACATTAGGACCACGAGGGCCGGGTTTAAATTCATCCAAGGGCTCCATTTGTCACTACAAAGGGCTGGAGGAGGAGAACAGCTGACTTTTATTTTTTTCCTGGAGCTGAAAGGTACGAGCTGGAGGTGCCTGGGTTCTCCCACATAATGCAGTGATAATAGGAGAGAATTTGCTAAATGAATTTGGGATTGAGGGATTAGATCGAAGCTGGTGCACTGAAGCACTGCCCCCAGCAAGGTGATGGGATGATGTCCCCCCTCCAGACCCTGTGCCACCCCAAAACAGCTGGATACCAGGGTGTTCCACACAACACAAGAAATCACTGCTACAGCCAGGCTGGAGGTAAAACCGGCCACTCCCAGCAACGCACACATTGGAAGAGAGATTAAAAATTGGGATTTACGTTGGGTTTTCACCTTTATGAGGATGGTCTGTGCCTTCATGGAGGCTGGATGCCATGGGCAGGGTGTTGGCATAGCACCTCTGGATGCCCTCGTGGGTCCTTACCTGGCCATCAAGTGGGTACAGGGGGGTCGCCGGTGGCTCCTCGCTGCTCTGGAGGGTGCTGAGTGTGGCAGGGTCCAGGCTGGGGAGGGCATCGCTGCTTGACGGGGTCAAGAATGCTCCTGGTCTCTGGGGAGGGAGAGGCAATGGTCTGTGGGATGGATGGATGCAGTGACAGGGGCAAGGAGGGGGCATCTGGGCTGATCTGCATCCACTGCATGTCTCCTGTCCCCCCATCCACATCCCCAGTGTGCCACTGGAGCGATGGGGAAGAGCTGTGGGTCGGCCAAGAGGAAGGTACGAGGGGAGTTTTGGGCAGAGAGGGGATCCCTGAGGTGACAACGTGACAAGGTGGAGAAGGAGGAGAAGGAGGCAGTTCTGTGCCTGTGGTGATGGAAATAGCAGGCCCATGCCCATCCTCAGCCTTCAGGTGGGTGGGAGGTGGGTATCCAGGTCCTGAAGGTGCAATGGGATGTTAGAAACCACTTTGCCAGCTGGTGCTGCCCCTGCCTCGGGTGCCTGCTGGATAAGGCCCCTCCGGCACACCAACAACCCCTGCCAGAGCCCTGCCAGAAGCTGCTGGCAGTAGTAATGTGATTTCCCTGCCCCTCATTTCCCACTCCCGGCTCTGCACGTCCTGCTCTCCTCCCGCCAGCCTGGCTTTTATAGACTCCCCTCTAATCCAGTTAGAGGGGGAAGCAGGATCTAATGGAATAAACGATGGAGTCCATGTGCTCCTCGCTGCCACCTGAGTGGCAAGGTCACAGACATGGAGCCTTGCCCAGTCCTGGCTCCCAGGGTGATGAGGACCTTCCTTGGCGCTGGGATTCATGTATCAAGGCATGGTATTCCCGCACCCACCCCGAAAATCCTCGCTCCCCACCTTCCAGCTGCTCTCCTGGCTCCGGCGGCTGAGCAATCAGCCTGGATGCCCTCTCCAAATTGGCCACAGGCATGGGCAACGGCAAAGTGGCCCTCTCTGGGTTTTCCTCCGTGCCTGCGCCCGGCCTCGCCTCGTTAGTGTGGATAACGAGGGCGGGCGCATCCCCCCTCTGCAGCAGGAGGTGTCCGGAGGCGCCCCGTGCCCTTCCCCACCGCCGCCTCATTAACACCATCAGCAGCATCATCCCCCGAGCCGCCGCCTTTCATTCCGCCGCCGGCCCCGACCTCAGCCGAGCTCCTCCAGCATCAAAGCTGGGTGAAGCCGCCCCCCGCCCCACCACTCTCCCCCTTCCCGGGGGAGCAGCATCATGCAAAATGCAACAGTTTAGGCTCTGGCTGCAATTACGGAGGCCGGCGAGCAGCTGCTGCCGCCGCTCCGGAGCGATGGCCGCGGCCACCGTGGCCCGTCGGAGCCCGAGCGAACGTGCTCTTAATTCAATTAGCGCTGCCCTGAACGCTCCCCCGGGACCGGCGGCGAAAACCAACCCATTCCCCTTAACAAAGACGTTCCCTGCTTGGTTTGGCTCTTCCTGGCCGAGATCACGACTCTTGTAATCCTCCGTACAATGAGAGGAATGGGGGCTGTGTTTGACCGGCAAGTGCCGATCAGCAGCTGGCAGCAGTTTGGCTGTGCCAGAAGCCCTCGGGGGCTTTGCCGGCTCACCGAGAAAAGATGCTCAGCGGGGAAGGGCTAAATATAATTTTTATCAGGAAAAAAAATAGATTAGGAAGAAATTCTTCCCTGTGAGGGTGGAGAGGCCCTGACACAAGGTTGCCCAGAAAAGCTGTGGCTGCGCCATCCCTGGAAGTGTTCAAGGCCAGGTTTGATGGAGCTTGGCGCAATCTGGGCTAGTGGAAGGTGTCCCTGTCCATGGCATGGGGTGGAACTGGATGATCTTTGAGGTCCCTTCCAACCCAAACGATTCCACGATTATACGATTCCCCCAAAGCAAAGTTTTCATCAGCGTCAGCATCCACACTGGGGGATAAAATCCCAATTCTGGTGCTCGAGGAGTACGAACCAGGCTGAAATATCAGGAAACACATGGCAATTCCCTACTCCACAGCCAATTGTAAACCCATTTTTTTTGGCCAGCCCAAAAGGGGTTTGATGGCCAGGCTGGCATAGTGACAATTTACACCCCGGCGCTGTGACAATTTACGCCAGGCACCGATCTGCTCCGGGTTTGGAACAGCAGCAATCACATAAATTAAAGCTGTTTAAGCAGTGAAATAGCCAGCCTGTTGATTTTTTTTTTTCCCCTTGCCTGGAAAAAAACCCCCTGGCACTAGCTTTTCACTTTTTTTTTTTTTTTTCAGAGGCTGTCACCGTGTGCCAGCGTGTCCCCAGACTCCCATCTCGGGTGACATGACCAAGGGCGCTCAGCAAAGTGGTGGCAGAGGCTTGAGGTGACCCCGAAGGTCCCAAGTGCCAAATTAATGGGCTGAGCAAGGTGGGGTTGTGCCAAAACAAAGCGTAAAACAAGGTTGGTTATTAAACAGGGATATAAATAAATCCCTCAGTAATACAGATGCCTCCTCTGTGTGTTTTCCAGCCCTTGGATGAGGCTCAGAATCGCCTGGGAATGCATCCTGCTGAACCTGCACGTGGCTTTACCACTGGCTACTGTGAGGTCAAACTCATCTCTTTTGGGCAAGACACTAAATTTGGGGTGAAAAAGGAAAATCTGGAATGAAGGGAAAACAGGAGTCCTGTCTTTAGCCCCAAGCCAGTACCAAGGTGGAGGAAGCTGGCTACAGGCTTTCCCCCTGGAAAAAAACCTGGAAAACCTGGGTTTTTTTGAATGCCAAAGGTTAATGTGCTAAAGCACCAGCGTTTTGCTGAAGTCTTTGACTTTTTGTCTCCCTGAGATGATCAAAGTCTTTTGTTCTCCTGTGGGGTCCAGAGGGGGAGCTCGAGGGGATGAAGATGGGGGGGAACAGGGCTGGGTGGGGGCAAACCTGGGGATCTCAGTGCCTTTACTAGGAGGCTGCAACCCAGCACTGCCCCTTCCCTGGGGTAACACGACTGTTTGCTCATTCCTGGTGTTGGGGTTCTTGGCTTTTAACAAAGCAGATGCTCCAAACCCTTTCCCTGTGGCTTTTACAAGCATAGCAGTTTTAAGACAGGGAGTTTAGTTTGTGGGTAGCCCCTTTTCCCTGGAAAACCCTGTCACTGAGGTCACTTTCCCAGCACAAAGGGTTGATATGAGCATCTGAAACCAAGCTCTGGGCATCCACGCCCCTGGTAGGAGTTGGTGAAATCCCTGCAGAGGCCACGGAACAGCCGGGATTTACACCCGGCTCTGAGTGTGCCGGGTACCAGATGGCACCTCGGGTTTATTTAGCTGCTGTTTGTTATAAAGAGCCCAACCAATCTGGGTTATCCATTTTCAGCTCTCTGAGGTAAAGGAAAAATAAGAAAGGAAAGAAAACGAGCTCAGTGAGTGTTCTCCTTTGCCATCGGCTGCGGGGAGAGATGTGGGGTGAGAAATCATGGAGAAGGATGGACAGGGATGCTGCAGCTCCTTGTACCCCGAGGATGGACAGCAATACCATGGCTGCTCACACTCCAAGGATGGACAGGGATGCTGCAGATCCTTGCACCTGGAAGTGGGCAGGGATGCTGCGGCTCCCTCACACCTCAGGGATGAACAGGGATGCTGGGTCTCCTCAGATCCAGGCATGGGCAGGGATGCTGTGGCTCCTCGCACCACAGAGACATTCCTGGTACAAAGGCCCAGGGAATCACCAGATTCATCCAAGTCCTGTATTGCCTGTCTGTGCCTCTTGGCCCCCATTTGGCCCCTTCTTGCTGTCCCAAAGCCAAGCTCAAGACTAATCCACGAGCTGAGAAGCTGGAAATTAAGCCTTCAAGCATCCCTTGAAGCCTAGGGCTGCCCAAAGCAGGAGAGTCCCTGCCCATGCAGCTGAGGCAACGCCTCCCCTACCTGCTGGTTTTGGGGTGCTGGGGATCACAGCCAGCCAGCTGGAGCATTTTCCTAAGAAAATCCTGACCTCCAGGCAAAAAAAAAGGAGCAGAACATGCCCTCACCCTGCTCAGTAGGAACTCACTCACTGATTTGCATCGCTCCGGGTCCATCTGCCTGGGCCGCTGCCGGATGAATTATCCAGAGCCCAAGGCTTGCTCTGGCTTTCTCGCTTTTTGTTTCCACTCCCAGCTCTTACATACATTAGGGAAGGCAGGGCTCGAGCAGCGGAATGGGAGAGGTTGAGGAAGAGGAGAAAAAAAAATTGCAGCTCCCAGATCAAAACAATAATCAGCTAAATGAATTCTGCAGCATTTTCCCGCATGACTGCGAGTGATAATTTAGTGCAGCAGCCAGCTGGAAGCAAAAGGATTAATTCTGCACTTAGTGACACCCATGTGAATAATTCATCACACGCAGACCCCTTTTTGCTGACCCCCCTGGGCAATCACTCCAAAGCCCCCCACCAGCCGGCCCCTGCCCACTGCGGCTCCTCAGGGATGCAGCATCCAGACCGGACCCAAATTCACTTTATGGAAAGGATTTTTGGTTTGCAGATGGGAGCAGAGGCTGGTGGCTGCAGTAATTAGATCGATTGGGCTCGTGGACGCATCCAAACCTGCCCACGGACCTGGAGCCAAGGGCTGGCAGGGTTTCCTCCTCCCCAGGAAAAGCAGCCGTATTCCCTCCCTGCTGTGACATCCCTGGGGAACACAAATGCTGAAGGAAGACAGCTGGACATTTGTCACCATGGTTAACCAGCCTGGCGTTTTTCCACTCTGAGATGGTGAGCAGCCTCTCCCAAATACCCTGCCTGTGCCCTGTCTCCAGGCAGGATTTCCTGGGAATATGAGCATGTGACAAAATCCCTGGGAAAGCGATGGATGTGTGATGGCAAGAACGATGCTGCTTTTTCTAGCTGCCTGACGACATGATCCAGAGCCTTGGGACAACATGCACAAGGGATAAAACCCATATCCAGCCCAGCTGAAAGGTTTGGAGAGAGGGTGGCAGCTCTAAAGAGCCATCTCCTCCCCGTCCCTGTCCCCATCCCTCCTCACTTCGGGATTTTCCATCCCCAGCATCTCACCTCGAATCGAAGGAGCTGCAGGCAGAGCCCCACGGTTGGGATGGTTCCAGTTTTGGTTTGGAGGTCAGTGCCCTGGGGAGGCAAATTGGGTTTCCGCTGGAGCTCCTGGTGGCTTTGGCATCATCTAGATGTCATCCAGAGGTGCAGGGCTGTGGTTTGGAGCAGAGATCCCAGCTTCCCGTGGGATGCTTGGGAGTTTTGTGCCAGGCTGCTCACCCAGACACGGAGGTGGGATTTCCATCCCACCATCCCACCATCACCTGTAGATACCATCACCTGCCTGGTGTTACCCCACAGGCCCTTTCTCACCTCCACGGCGAGGCCATCCACGTGCACTCCACTGCTGCACGCTGCCAGCTCCTGGAAAACACGGCTGGTGAGGGGCAGCACCGAGTATCCCACAGGAATGAGGGTGCCCACAGCATCCCACACTGGAAGGGATGAGAACAGCTGGATGAGGGCACAGCAGCCAAAGCTGGGATGACAGAGAGCATCCCTGGCGGGGTCTGAAACTCACCGTCTTTGTATGGATAAAACTCAATTGTCAGAGCCGTGTCTTCGGAGAAGATGGTGGCAGCGTCTTGGCCTTGGAAGAGGAAGGAGGCATTCCAGGATGGCTGCTCCTGGGGACCGGCTGGTCGGGATATCTTAAGAGACAACAGGAAATTCCATATTTGTGGGGGAACACAGCACTAATGCGTGGGAAGGGGTTGCTTTGCAGGCGTTCAGGGTCTGTCTATCACCTCAAAAGCCCTTCCCAAACATGAATTCCAGGTCACCCGACAGATATATAGAATAGTGGGAAGCATGTTTATCCCCAGAGCTGCCATCCGTCGTTGGAAATGGCATCACTCTGTCCCCACCGGCGGCTACTCCGCTTCGCCTCTGGAGAGCCCCGCCAGCTTTTCAAAGGTCAACCTTAACACTGACTTCCCAACGCCAAGAATTTATTGACAGCAGCTCCTTTTTAATGCTGTTACTCCATCCCTTCAGCCAGCAGCGCCCAGCGGGAACGAGATGCCGATCGGCTTTTCTGCATCAGCACATTTCTGCTTTGTTGGGGAGGGTGGAAGAGCGGGGCATCTCCCTCTGCTCCCGTTTTGGGATGCTAATGGCCATTATGCACCTCGGAGAGCCGCAGAGGTGCATTATCCAGCCTTGGGAGGTGTTAGCATGGGGAATGTGGGGTTTGGGATGCTTCAGAGCCTGAAAAAATCCTTCATGATGGGCTGCATCAGGCAGTGCTGTTAGTGCTGGCTCAGCACCAGGCTGGCTCTCTCATTCAGGAATTTGTCAGGGAATCCTTAGGGATTTTTAGCTGGGATATAGCTTAGTTTGGCTGCTGGGAGCCCAGACTGTGCCTGAAAGTCCTTAGGAAAATGCACACGGATTGGAGGAGCTCACAGCAGTCAGATCCAGCTCAGGACCCTCCAGCTGCTCCTCTCCTTTCCCAGCCCATGGGGCTGTTTCATCAGCCTCAGAAAGCCCAATTTTTGGGGAAAATCTCAAAACCACAAAATGCCACCTCCAGTTACTTTTCCTGGCATCGACCTGTACGAGGCACTGGAGATGGTGCCGTTTCAGCCTCAGCAGGGAAGGGAAAAGCCAAACGTGGGAGCATATTGCTGATTTGACCCCAATTGTTGGAGGTCCTGAGCCCACATGGCTCCTCTCACCAGCAGAGGGATGGGAGATGACGCTCCTGGTTTCCCCCCCTGATTTTAGAGGCGGGGGCAGGGGGCAGGATGCTTGCTGGGGCCGGGCTGTCTCCCACTGGCTCGGTGGGACAGATGGATGCTCTGTGCCGGGGCGTCAGAGCCAATGCGCTGATTTGGGCAGACATCCTGGCACAACAGCCCCCCCCTGCCAAGGGCCACCTGCAGAAACACAACAAAGGGGATGGGGAGGAGGAGGAGGATGAAGGAGACACCTTCATCCTTTTTGGCTGTCCCAGCTCATCTCCCAACGGCCGGTTCAAAGGCAGCATCGTTGGCACGAGCAGAGGTAGAGGCGGCCAAGCCTACAGACCCTCTCCTGCCTTCCCAAGGGATGAGGCCATCCCTACTCCTCACAGATGCCTGTCTGGATGCTGCAGACCGCAGACAAGAGTGAGAAGCTCCAGATAAGTATGTTAAGCTGGAGAATTCCCAAGGAAAATAGCCCTGAAGGAGGTTTTATCTTAGAGGGGGCCAACATCACAAAGGCTTGAGCTTGGTCCTGGGAGGACAGACACAGCATGGCTTTCTGTAGTAGGCCCCATGGATTTGCCATTGCCACCAGTGTGGCAATCCCTTTGGTGACAAAGAGGATGCTGGCCCAATGGGAGCACCCAACACTCTTGCAGGCGGCTCTGTGCAGGTCTCAGCTTACTCCTGGCCAGGAAGACCAGGTCTCCAGGAGCCCCGGCCAGGCAGAGAAGGGCTAATGACCTGGGAACCTAAAAGGAGTGAGAGGGGTGCCCTGCTGAAGGTGAACCCAAGTGCTGTTGGCTGCAGACGCTGATGGGAACCGACAGGCGAGAGGACACACAGGGCTGGCAGAATTATTGAATCCGATTAGCCCGCCCAGGAGTTCACTCAGGGAAAGCCATTAACCTCTGGAACTGGAGCAACAATGCTCCCTCCTCCTCCTCCTCCCCCCAGCCTTCCCCTAACATTTCCTCCCAGGCATTAAGAGTTCATCCTCCCATGAGGGAAGCACATCCTACAGGTCGGGAAACTGAGGCAGGAGACTGGGGTCACGCAGCTCCCCAGGAAGAGCATCCTTGGGGATGTGCCAAGACAGACTGAGCCCTGTGGGTGTGGAGAGAAGGAGGAGAAGGAGGAGGACAAGAAGGAGGAGGAGGAGGCAGCACACAGGCCAGATGGCCGGGTTTAATCACTCGTCCTCCCGTGTTGGGCTCCCACTGCTTGGTGCTGGCAGCAGTGCCAGGGATGTGGGGCTGGGACCCAGAGCATGGATCCCACAACTTTGTGGGGGTCTGTGTTTGTAATTGTGCCTGTAAATCCAAAATAAATGCATTTTGGCTGCCTTTACAAAAGAGAAATATCCCTGGGAAACAGCAGCCTCAGGGTTGCAAAGATTGGAGAGGGAAGATATCCAGTGTCTTGGGTAGCAGACAGGGATTTCATTCCTATATCTGGTCTGGAGTTGATGGGGTAACTCGTACCCTGAATCCATTGCCATGGTGGGACTGGGGGTGAAGACCCAAAGTGGAGGGTCTCAGTGCTCCCTCCGTCTCTTACCTGCAAGAAGAACCCAGGGAGGCAGAGGGGGGGGGAGTGGAGGGATAAACCAATAATTATTGTACTGAATGAAACACACTAGTGATTTTTATGATAATTCAGCGCCTCACGGGCGACTTGGCATTTGGCCGGCTTCCTCTCCATGATATTTTATTTATGGGCTCCCCGAATGTGTTGATCCAGGGCCTTTCGCTCCGAGCCGATCAAAATTCCACGCACGGGGGAGGAGGATCGAGCCAGAGAAACGCGTGCGCTCCGCTGGCACTGGGGGCCAGCTGGATCCGTCCTCTGGGTGCAGCCGGACATCTGCCCTCGGCTGGCACTTTGCAGAGGTGAAAGGATGGAGCAGCTCTGCTTTTGAGGAGTGGCAGCTACACACAGTGGCTCCTGGCTCTGCTGCTCCATCCCGCCTCCTCCCTGCCCCACCAGCCCTCCAGTCCCCTCCCTCCCTCCCTCCCTCCTTGCCAATTTTTTGGCAGGGCTCAGGAACAAAAGCGGGGCCCTCCTCTCGCTTGCCAGTGACGATGCTCTGTGTGGAAAGGGGATGTTTCCCTGGCAACAGCTATTTTGAAGATGTGCGGCGCGGTACTTGAGGCCCGGGGAGGAGAAGGTCGCTGCCTTCGAGAGGAGGCACTCGAGCTGGAGGCGTGAGCAGAGCAGAGGGAAAAATGAAGGACAAAGGCACAAACGAGGAGCTGCCCGTGGGTTTCTGCATGTGAGGACCATGTCTGACGCTCAAAGCATCGTTTTGCCCCTGAAGTTTTTCCTGCGTGGGGTGCTCAGCTGCCCTGCTGAAGGAGGGATGCTCTTTGGTACCCAAGCAGGAAGGATGCTGCTGGATCCCTGCATCCCTGCGGATATGCTCGGCCTCGTACCTGAGGGCAGCCGTGGTTGGCAGCTCGGGTGATGCTAAAGGCAGCTGCTGGAGGGTCAGGGAACAGGATAGAGGTGGGGCTGATGCTGGGATGAGAGATGAGATTCTTCTCCATGCGGTGCCTGAGGAGTGATGGAAAGGTTTGGGTCAGTGTGTGGGGCCACATTCACCCCAGCGAGCCGAGCGCCGTGGGAGGGCACGATGGCACCAGGGATGCTCAAGTTGTCCCCCTGTGTCACCAGCAGACCCCTGGCCATCACTCACTTGTACTCCTGGACATTGCTCACAACTCTGGCCACGGCGACGAGGTTCCTGGGGAGGGTGGTGAGGGGGACAGACAGCCCCCGCAGCAGCACCTGGGAGGTGGAGGGTCCATGGTGAGGGGACAGAGAATGTGGGGAGGGGAAAAAGCTGCCAGAGCAGGAGACAAGGTGCAGACCCTGCACACCTCCCTGCCACCCCTGAGCCCAAGGCCACCTCTCACCTCCAAGGCCACGTAGCTCAGTCCATCACAGCGAGGGATGAAGCTCTTTTTGCGGGTGATGGTGACACACAGGACCATTCCCACAGAGTCCTGCCTCCTTGGCTGTGTGTGGAGGAGAGCAAAGCGTGGGGGGAAAAAGGTCAAGGCCACAAAACGTGGACACTGGGCACGGACAGCCCATCACTGGCAATAAAGCACCAACTGGTAATTAAAGCTCACTGGCCCCCTGAGCCTTCCCAGAAAAGATCAATATAATAAATCCTTCTGTGTTTAAATATTTCATCGTTCCCAATCTATGTAGGGAAGGGTAAGCTCATTTCTGCCAGCCTGAGCATAGGAGAGTTTGATTTTGGGGGAGTAACAGAGTGAGTTTATCAGGCCTCAGCTGTACAGGGCGCTACTGGCCAAGTCTCTGGGTTGGAGAAATGCCCATGGAGGGGTTCAGGAAGCTGATTCTCTGGGGCTGGGTACCTGCCTGCATTAATTAATGCACAGCAACCTGTGTTTAATGAATGTCCTGCCCTGCTTCTCCTTCCCAGGATCCTGAGGGTGAAAGCACTTCCCAGCTTGCAATCCCATCACTTTTCCACCACATTTGAGCCCAGCACAACGCTTGCCTTGTTCCTCCCTCTCAGGGAGCTCACAAGCCTCTTTGAGCACCTTCCCCAACTTGCCAAATGTGGTTTTCCCACCGGTATTATGGCATTACACAAGGCTCCCTTTGCCCACAGCCCCCAGCTACAAGTGCTGAAAATCAAACTATGAGCAGGAATAAGGAGCAGGATGGAGGGGTTTGTGCCGTACCTACCAGCACCAGCCTGCAGTGGTGGGGTTGGAAGGGCTGGAGATGCCGGACTGGCAGCTGGAATGTGCCCAGTGCCTCCTTGGTAGCTTTGTCTGCCACAGTGAGGGTCAGCACTGGAAGGGAGAGAGTGCCAGCTGTCAGGATGAGCAGGGTTTGGGAAAGAGGAGGGGTTTAGGGAAAAGGAGAGGTTTGGGGGAAGGTCTGGGTGAGGAAGGGACAGAGACAGTGGAGTGATTAATTTTCAGCAGGCCCTTCCCCTCACAAGGCCAGGGGGAGTGGACAGGAGCAGGCTTTACACCCAGACCAGGATAATACACACACACATGTGCATCCCAGGGAGCCATGAAGAACAGGTCCCAGGCAATTCCAGGAGAGCGAAGCTGGCACCAACACAGCTCAGATTCCCATCTAAGAAGCCAGGATTTCCTACTGATCCATCTAATCCACCTCCCTGCCTCCAGCCCACCCTGCTCAGCTTGCAGGGTTCCATCCTGCCCTGAGCCCTCCCCGCCTCAGGGTCCACCATGAAATCAGTCCTCTTAGAGGTGCCTGGTCCCCATCTGTCCCTTGGCATGGCAGCATCACCCCACGGATTCTGGCACCCCCGGTTCTTCCCTTAAATTAGAGCAAAGCTGCAATTTATTTGACAAGCAGGAGCAGGAGCCTTTTATGGGGAAAAAAAAAAAAAAGAAAAAAAAGGAGCTGATGGAAGGGAAAACCGCCCTCTCTTTATGCTGCCATCAAGAGTTGGGCCTCCCTTCCCCCAGCTTAATGACTGCGCCGAGGCACCCGCCTTAACTCCTGCTTGGCCAACCTGGGAATGCCACAGGTTGTGCACGTCCCCAAAGCGAAGATGAAGAAGGCAAGTGCCTGGTCCACGCTTCCCTGAGCTTGTGCTTTACAGCACGTGCTCCATTTAAATGGAAATTTTCCTTTTCTCCCAGCTCCTCGTGGAAGAAGCACCAGAGAAAACGCTCTGGGGTTGAGCGAGACACAAGTGGCTTTTCTGCCTGTCATCACCAATGATGGATCACACTCGGATTTCTGGGAGGTAAAAGGATGGAAACTGCATTGCCGGGGAAGAAAAGCTGTGAGCTGCACCTGGGGATGACAGCTCCAGGATGAACACCTGGGGGATGAGCATGGCCAAACATCTGGGAGATGCTGGGAGGTGGAGGAGCGGACCTGGAAGCTCCATCAGGTCTCCCTGAATTTCTCATGATCCCGCACGGGGCAAAAAGTACATCAAAATCTCCTCAATTTCACCGAGGTCAGGGCCTAATGGGATTAGGCACGATGTGAAGATTGGTTCCTGACGTTTGTTTTGTAAGGAGCTGATTTTATAATCAAATCCTGGCCCCTAATTCCACGAGTTTTATCACAATTACAGATTTAGCAGCCCTGCGTGGGGAGTAACGGCATCAGGATGTGGCTCCAAATGATACAAGGTGAGGGATGGCAGTAGGGAAAGATCTGGGGTGTTTCCCCTCTGATGCTGATTCCCACTGGATACTTTGGAGGATGCCTAGCATCACTGCCTGTTCCACCCTGGGCACGTCCCTCCTGGTCCTGCCCTGCAGACACCACAGCCATGAGCTCAGGACATGGCTCGTTCCCTCTGCCCGGGGTCCTGAGGAGCAGGGACTCTCTAATATCCCCAAATTAGCCCTTTGAGGAATGACTCCCATGTCCTGGTCCCCAGCATCCCTGTCCCCACGGTCTTCCAATGCTCTCACCTGCCCAGCCTGCATCCTTGGCATCCATTTCCAGCACCACCTCCTCCTCCCAGGTGGGTGTGTGGGTGGGCTCTGAGGATGCACAAGACGCCTCCTGCTTCTGCTCAGCCCCTCCACTGGTCTTACTGTGAGGAAAAGGGAGGAAAACAGGTGAGGAATGTGGCAGGAGGGAGCTGGGAGAGGGATGAGCATCCAGCCCTCAGCAAAGCTCTGCCCCTGCTCCGGGGGGGCTTTGCTGGGGATTCAGTGCCGCTTTTACTCCTGGATCCTGCCCAGCCCCCAGTGACTACTCCTGGATCCTGCCCAGCCCCCAGTGACGGGGTTTGCAGCCCCTTTTATCCTAAAGGCTATTTCAGGCCCCGGAGGCTAATTATCCACAGTATTGATGAAGGGACAGGGAAGATGCTGCTGGGAAAAGAGAGAGTAGATTGAATGTTAACGACTGTCATCATTAGACTCGGCACATAACAATGCTGAGCAATAATTATGGTTGTGTTCACTGCTACAGACCTGGGTAATTCTTCATCTGTGCTGGTGTCACCATCAGGCATGTTTTGGGGTTGTTCCTCCCACTTTTATCAATTAATCACCAATTACTCATTAGCTTGGCTAATAATAATAATCCCCCACACACTTTTAGTGGGGCTGGAAGATCTTTTAGGGCGTCTCCACTGCCCAGCGAGACACTTGGAGTCCCAAACCCACAGCAGAGTCCCACTGCCTGGTGATGTGGTGACCTCAAGTCCTTGCACCCCCACTCATGGGGTGAAAGGGGATGGTGACATCCCACTGTGACACAGATATCCCAGCCCTGTGAACGGGTTGCTCTGGATGTTAAGGTGATGAAGTGCCTGGTGCTGGCCCCTCCAAGAAAAACTCTTCCTGGGGCAGAGCCAACATGGCCCTTGGGGACAGTTTACCAGGGCACTGTTGTGACTGAGAAGAGATGGTGTCACTGGAGACTCCAACACTGGGGGAAAAGAGATTATAAGGCATAGAATTATTGAATGGTTTGGGATGGAAGGGCGCTTAAAGATTGTTTCATTCACAAAGGTCCTTCCAGCTGTAGGGTGAGCTCCAGGTGGGACCGAGCAGGTTCATCCCAGATGGATGGGAGGATGGTTGCAAGATCTCCATTCCCTCTCCCTGCTGAAGAGATTGGTCTAGTGGGCCCTCAGCCACGCTGCATCTGCATCCCGTGCTCCTTTTTCATCTCCCACGTGTCCCCTTCCCCACCAGCAAAGCTCATCTGCATCCCACAGGGATGGAGCTGGCCAGCGTTGGAAGGTGGGAATTGCCATCAGGCTGGCACTGTTTTGGAGGGGCTGGAAAAAAACTTGGCTCTCCAGTAATGAGCTCTGTGGGGGATTGCTCTCCCAGCAACGTGCTCAGAGTCCGAATGAAGCCAGACCTTGGCTGGGGGGGTGGGAGGAGGAGCAGGAGGGTGAGAACAGGCCCCCTTCATTATAGACTTGCCTAAGGACGGGAGAGCATTCAAAAAGAGCTGTGAAGTGGGGAGGGGGAGGAAAACAACCCACAACTGCACAAAGCACAGGGGTGTGCCTCAAAAACCAAATGAATAGGCCGGGGGCAGCTGGAACAGCGGAGAGCAGAGAGGGTTTCATGTTTTTTCCTCCCCCCCCCGCCAGCTCCAGACGCGCTGGAGGGGCAGGAGCGCGGTCTGCAGACATGAGATCGCACAGCTCAGGGCAGGACACGGCTGGGATGCACCAAGAGCTGCTCCTGCGATTCTCTGCATCCCTCCCTGCCGGCTCCGGGGCAGGCTCTTGGCTCTGCCGTGGTGCGTGCGGGGATGCACCATCCGCCCACCGCTGCGATAAAAGATAAAGATAAAAGATAAAGACGGCTGCCCCCGGGGAGTTATTACCCGTCAACGTCTCGGCTGCGGTGCTCGGGGACGGCGGCACGCAGCCACCCCGCTGCTGTGACACCGGGGTGCCCAGCAAAGGGCTTGGCAGGGCTGTGCCCAGCCTTCAGAATGTTTATTTATCCGGTGTTATGAGTTATTATCTCTACAGGGTGAGTTATTTCTCGGGGCTGATATCCCAGTTGTTACATTGCTCCCGATCTTCTAACCCTGGGATGTTCCATCTTCAGCCCACCAGGATGCTGCAGCAAGGAGGGACCGCTTGCTCTCACAGCCCCAGTGCTCTGGGTTTATCAGCTGAGTCCCTGGTTTAATTTTGGGCAGAGCCAAAAGCTTTTACTTGCAGGAACACCCTTTTTGAGAGCATCCCAGGGCACCATGACCTGGACTGCTGCCTTCACAGGTCCCCCGTGGGCAGGGGGACAGCGGACCCCCATCCCCCAGCCTGGGAGCAGCTGGTGCATTCAGCAGCGACCTTGAGTTGCTTCTCTGGGCACTGAAGAGCAGAAAGGAGGGAGTGAGGAGGTCCTTTCACCCGCCCGTGGTACTCAGCAGGGAGGAGAAGCCGGCCGGGGCCAGGCGCTTTGTGCCGTTAATTGCAAACACGCCCGGCTCCGGCACGCCAAGGTCATCCCTGCATCCTGCTGGTCCGGCAGCAATTTGTCTGTGAGCACGAGGGAGTGAAAGGAAGATGCGGAACAAACCCACTGGTGCCCCTGGAAGCAGGGAGGGAGGATTTTCTGGGTGTACAGAGGGTGAGGAGCAGAGCCAAGGTGCTGCCAGATCCCCAGAGCATCCCCGGAGGAGGAGGCTTTCTCTGGGGCAGGGTGAGCCAAAGCCCCTGTGTGGGATCTTCTGCTCCTCAAGGTCTTTCAGGCTCGCTCTGCTAAACCTTTCCCTCCCCAGATCTCTGGAAGTGGTGCCCACAACTACGGAGCACTGTGGGATGCTGAGTCCAGGCACAAGTGACTGGGCACAGCCACAGAGGGCAGTGGTGCTGCTCCCTCCCTCCCATCCCATTTGGATCACATCCTTATGTGGGGTGATGCTCTGTGTGCTGGCACTTTGGGCTTGGGATGGCTCCACTGGTTATCACTTGGCTGTTTGGGGGGGATTGGATGCCACCAGACCCCCCACCAGCACATCCCCCTCCAACTTCTCCCTCCCATCCATAAAACCCCACCTTTTAACTGCAACATGCTACTCTCCTTAAAGAGCAAGTGCCCTGAAAAACAATCAGTGATTCCCTTCTGCCTTGGCTCCCTCACTATGGTTACTAAAAGGCCCCTCATGTGTCCTGCATCCCTAATACCCCCCTCCCCTCCCTTCCATCACTCTCCCGTTACCATGGCAATGCGGTGATGGAGCAGCACCAGAATGTAAAGAGAGATGCAACAATCACACGCCACCCTCGTGCTATCATTTAGGATATTGATGTTTAAATCTCCGGAGATCATCTGGGTATAATTGGTTTATGGAAATAGAGACAAGTCCTGCCGTAGAGTTACTCAGGCTGTCGGGGCGGAGAGCGGGTCCTTGGCATGGGGGGGTTGGGAAAGAGGGGATGGGGTGATAGAGGGGTGGCAATGGAGGCTCCCAGCTCACATGTCAGCCAGCCCCAGCTGCCGAAATCTTGATTATGGAGTCCCGCATCCCCCTTGCCCAGGGAGCCTCTGGGATGCCTGCTGGGGCTGGCACCGGGCACTCTGTCACAATGACAGTCCCTGGGACCCCCTTCACCACAGAGCTCAGGGTTTCTGCTCTGGAAAACACCCAGCAAGCAACAGTTTGCCTTACACAAGATGTTTCCAGGCTTTCACAGTCCTGGCTGCTGATTGTTCCCAGTGGATGAACCCCAACCCTGCGGCCTTGTTCCCTTGGCATTGATGGATCCACTTGGGTACCAGTCTGCCCGGCACTGCCCTGGGGAGATGCCCTGCAAAAACCAAGCTCCGCAGCCAGGTGATGCTCTGTAGGCACTGATAGCTGCTTTCTCCCCTCTTTTCCAGGGAAGTGAAGCCCCTCTGCCTCTGGGATGGCAGTGCCGAGCAGGACGGCCTCCCTCTTACCACAGACCAAAGCTGATCGGCTAATTGAGTCCCCTGGCACATGCATAATGCACGAGGAGCCAAGTCCTCCTTACCCAACATCCTGTTTTATTTATTAAAACACTCTTTTATTTATTGTGATATCATCCCCAAACCCAGGCAGCATTACCCTGTGGATTCTTTGACATCATTTTATACTTTCAATATTAGGAACACTTTCTTCCTGACACCCCAGCAAGCCAGAGTGCCTCGTGTCTGCCTTCCCCCATCGCAGCGAGGAGTCCTGGTTCCTCTCCCTGCATCTCACGGGGGCGATGCCAGAGAGGTTCCCCCTCCCTGGGGCTCATGAAGAGGGTGGCAGCTCCCAAACCCTTTCTCTGTGTCCCCACGATCCCTGCTGTCCCCCTTTGCGGATGCTGGATACTCACACAACAACGTACGGCCACGGCACCCGGCCCTCGCGTGTGGCTGGCAGGTTGCTGGCACCATGGAGGGTGACGGTGATGGTTTCCTTCCCCAGGGGGGCCATGTGTCCCCCACCAGCCATGGATGTGTGCCCAGGACCCTCTGTCACAGCGGGGGACTTGGATACCTGCCGGGAGCGAGTGAGGATACGTGAAGGTGGGAAGGGCTGCAGCCATGTCCCTGTCACCTCACCTCATCCCCATGGCCCAGCTCAGTGCTGAGAGCTCAGATTTCATCCCAGCACATCCCCACATCCCAAACTGGTCCCAGATGAGGGAGAGCAAGCCAGGGAGGTAGTGTCCCCCCCACATTCCCATCACAGCTGCCTCTTCCCTGTCCCCGGTGTGTCCACACCCTGTCCCCTCTGGCTCCACATCACTGATGTCATCATGTCACAGCAGTGCCACAGTGGTGCCAGGCTCTCTGGGAGGACACCCAGCAGCACCAGAGGATCCTGCACAGGGTGAAATCATCCCAGGAACCCTGCCTAGCATGGTGCCATAGGGGGCAGCTACACTGGGGTCCACAAATCCCAGGCCAGGTCACCAAAACAGGGATTAACCATCTAAGACACCTCTATGCCCCCATGTCCCTCTGACCTCCCAACAACCACCCCCCTCTCCAGCTCCTGTCATCCCCCTGCTCCCCCTTGTCACCAACCCAGACATCTCTGCAATTTATAGGGACTCTGCCGGGAATTGGGATCTCAGCCCAATCTGGGGGGAAGGGCAGGAGTGCAGTGGCTCCCCCCACCCCAGCTCATTAATTCCCACCAGCTGATGTGATAAGGAGCAGCAGAGCCACAAGCTGCTCCTCACGCATCCCATTCCTGCTCCCCTCACACCCCGGCCAAGTGAGAGACGGTGCTGTCCCCCACCCCCTGCGTCCCGCAGTGCCACCGTCTCAGGCAGCACACAGCGTTAATCCGTCTAATATCTCACGTTTCTGGGGATGCAAGGAGTTAAAACCCACTCTGCCCCACTTCAGACCCTGAAATCCAAACCCTTCGTGCATCTTTGGACCTCCTGGGGTTGAAGCAAAAGCTCCAGCCCGGCGAGCAGCCCGCGGGCTCCTCAAAACCGCTGCCTGCAAATCCCCTCCGACACGTGGCTGTGCCTCCGAACTCAGTAATGAGGGATTGCTTTGTCCTAAAACCACTCCCTTGTCTCTCCCTCGTCTCTCCCGAGGCTGCCCCGTTGCAGCAGTGGTGGGCTTGGTGACCCACCGCCATGGGATAACATGCCCAAAGCTGAGGATCACTTGTGGCATGGAAATCTGGGTGCTCTGATCACCAGCAGTCTGGAAAAACATGTAAATCAGCTTTTCTTCCCCCCGCCTTTTTTTTTCCTGTCAGCTCACAAACCAGTTGGAGCTTGGGGCTGGGACAGCCTTGGTGTCACTGACAGCCAGGAAGTGGCACTGAAGGAGCAGAAACACAAAGTGGGGGAGGATCCCCTGACCTGCAGAGCAGAGTAGGGAATGGATCCCAATCCATCACTGAGAGAGGGCAAGGATGGTTGGGGGTTTTGCAGGGGCATGGTGCCAGATTTGCAGGCAGGAAGCAGGCACATGCACGCAGGCAGGGATGCTCTCCCTGGAGACCCCTCTATCCTGTCAAGAGAGCATCTGTTCAGGCTCCAGTTCTGGAATTTCAGTGAACATTTTCATCCCAAATATCGCAGAATCCCAGTATGGTTTGGGTTGGAAAGGGTGTTAAATCTCATCTCATTCTAACCCCCTGCCATGGGCAGGGACACCTTGCACTAGACCAGCTTGCTTCAAGCCTCATCCAACCTTGCCAAATATTCACTAAAATCCCCATCTGGAGGAATTCCAGCTGGCAGAGCCCAGAAACAACCTTGCTTTAATTGCACAGACACCTTGGAGCTCTCTGATGGAGCCCTGCTCTGGGGGGGGAGCCCTGGACATAAGCTGTGATGCTGGGCCAGTGTCCCACTCCCCCATCCTTATTTACTGCTCCAGATCACTATTTTGGGACATTTTCTTATATTCTCCCTATTTTCTTTCACATTCCAGGTAACAGAAGCAGGTTTCTTAGTGCACGTCTTCATTCCCACCACTGTATTTACATCTCCCTTGGTTTTACCATCAGCAACAGTGACAGCAGGATAATTAGTGAGGGTTTTACCAGAAAATTCACAAGTGGTTAAGCAAAATAAAGCTCAGCAGGAGAACAAACCATTTTAAAAATAGCAGGTGTGAACAATGCCAGGCTTCTCAGGCAACCAGTACCTCAAACCTCCAGCAAGCCTGTGATTAACTACCCCAAAAAAAACCCCAGTCACTATTCAGAGCCAGGAGGAGATTCAGTGTTTCTTCCCAAAGGGAAGAAGTATCTCTACCCTACAGTTCCAGGTAAAGCCCACGCTTGTTTGCAGCTCCCTCTTAGTGGGAGAAAAGCTTCTCCATCCTTCCAAGCCACGTGCTCTCCCCCAGGAGTTTGCAACCTGTAGCTTGCGGAGGTGGAGATAAAATATATTTCAAGTGTGCCCAAGCTGGTGACACCACCTTTCGAACATTTTGAGGAGCTCTGGAGAATCGACCGACTTCTGCAGAGCACCGTGAGCATCTCCCGCAACCCTCTGCCCTGATCCCACGCAGCACCTTAACCCCGAGCCGCCCTTAAATCCTCCTTAACGACGATTATTAATTATTCACACCGCGCTGTTGCGGGGAGGTTGATTAACGGCGTCTGAGCCGCCATCGTCGTAATTTGTTTTTCTATCAACTCTTTATCATCTCCAACGAAGCACCGGGGCCCAGCAGCTCCTTTTCAGCAGCGCTCAGCCAAGATTAAATTGCTTCTGGCTGCGAGCTGACAAGACATAAATAGCCTCAAGAGCCCTGCGTTTAGTTCAGGGCAGCCCGGGCTGGGAGCCAGCAGGGACCTCCAGGCACGGCACTGCAGGGGCTCCTCCAGCCCATGCCCACACCTGGAGACCACTGGTTGTGTTTTCCCCCCTGGAAGAAGGTCGGTGATTTCAGAATTCTCCTTGAATTTTGATTTCATGGAGCAGCATAAGCTCAGAGGGAGAGTCTGGGGCTGTAGGCCTGCAGTGTTCACCTCCTCAACTCCAATCCCAGCCCTCCCAGAGCTCCTTGGGGTGCTGCAGGACAAGACACTGTCCCTGTCCTACCATAGAAGGAACAGTACCCTTGTGGTCCTTTAGAGTGAGCCCCCCAGTGCCAGCTAAAGCCGGGAGCGATGCTGTCACAGAATCGTCAACAGCCCCAAGCTCCTCCCTGCTCCTGGCAATTTATGAGTAGCTGTTGGGAATGTGTCAGCTTTATCCTCCTCCAGAGACTCCATAAAATAATAGTAGGCTCCATAAGTGAAGATGGACTGGGGCTGGTGTGAGTTTTCCTACATGATGTCTCCCCAGGCTCCATTCAAGCCTCCTTACGGCAGCTAAACACCAACAAGCTGCTTCCCTTCCCGGACGGAAAATAAAGAGCCACTTGGCTTTAAACAAGCAGCAGGATCAGGTCACAGGTTCCACCTCCAGCACTGTGCCGCTGTGAAGATGAAGAAGGGCTGGAGCATGGCCAGGACACCCCAGGCTTGGTCCAGGACATCCTGGAGTATGGCCGGGGCAACCCAGAGCACGGTCCAGGACGTCCCAACGATGGGCCAGGACATCCCAGAGCACGGACAGCTTGAAGATACTGGATTCCCAGGTGTCCCTGGGGAAATCCCAGCAGATCTAGCCACCTCTCAGCTGGAGCTCAGGGCTCTGGGATGTCAGAGCACACCAAAAGCCCCTGGGACACCACAGAGAATCTCTCAATAATGGGGCAAGCAGCCAAACTAACAGCCAGTCGGCTCCATCATGGCACGCACCTCCAGGCACAGGGAAACCAGGATGGGGAGAGGGGTGTTAGATTTCATCAGGCACCAAAAAGGGGTGAAGTATGGGTCTACAGAAATATGGGTTTACAGCAGGGCCTTGGTGGCTGATGGGTGAGTGGATGCTTCACCTAGACCAACCTTCTCCCAGCGTCCTGAATTCACAGATTTCTGAGGGTGGGAGATGTGTTGCATCTCAGCTGCCCCATGCCCCCAGGCTCCATGTCAGTCCCCAGAGTGTTAGAGTAGAGCGTGGCACCCCGTATCTTTATGGATTTGCACCCCCTCCCAAGCATCATGGCTCCTCATCTGTCTACCTCACTCTTGGAAGCAACCGGAGCCTCGGCGCTAATCAGATTTGAGGCTGTGAAATCTCATTTGAGGCTCTATTAATGCAGAGCTGGCACGACACAGGCCCCGGCCTGTCTCCAATGAGCAAAACAAGGAAAGCAATCTAGCTGGGAAAAATGCATCTCCTGGAACGAGCTCGGGGGAGCCAGGCAAACACAATTACAGTTAAAAGGAAGATTAAAACAGTATCAGCACTCCTCTCCCTCCGACCCCTGCTCCCGCCCCTGGGAGGGGAGCATCGAGCTGCCCCGACAGGCATCCCCAGCACCGTGGTCCTTCCAGCACGGATGTGATTGAAGCAGGATGCTGCCCCTTCAAAGCAAAGGACTTTTGCAGGATGAATGCCATGGTCTCCCTGTGTCAGTGGAAGGCCTATGGGATCATCATCATGGAATGGTGACTTGGAAGGGACCTTAAAGCCTATCTTGTTCCACCTCCCCTGCCATGGGCAGGGGCACCTTCCACCAGACCAGGTTGCTCCAAGCCCCATCCAACCTGGCCTTGGACAACCTGGCCTTGGATGGGGCAACCACAGCTTCTCTGGGCAACCTGTGCCAGGGCCTGCCTCTTCCTCAGGGAAGAATTTCTGTGGTTTGCTGACACAGCATAGGAAGGGGGTATCCCTCTGGGCCCAGGCATGGATGCTTTCTCCCTGTTTGCTCAGACATTGCTGAGGTTTTGCTCCTGGGTGCCTTAGAGCTGCTTGGCATGGGATGGGAGGAGAACACAGCCCCCTGTAATGACACCTATAATTAGCACCTGCCAGAGGAGCCCTTATCCTTGAAAAATAGCCTCTAGAATACCACGGACGTGGATGTGCAAGGCAAGGGACAGCCATCAGCTTCCCAAATAAAAGAGTCAGTGCACACATGGTTTCCATTTCTAGGAGCCCACAAGCAGATCCTCCCCCCTGCAAAGGCTCCAGACTGACAAGCACAGCTCCAAACAAGACAAATATCCATATGGCTGGAAAACTCCATCTCCTCTGGCAGCGTCAGCTCAGGTTTGAAACAAACCCAATTGTATTCCAAAGGGGTATTTCCCAACACCTTCGCAGCAGGTTCAAACCGCTTTCCAAGGAAAACTACACTTTAAAGCCCCCTAGTAGATCCCCAGCAAAACAAAAGTGAGAGGAAGACAAGCAAATGCTGTTTTATTCATCATTTCGTCCTGGCAGCCTCCTCCTTTCCCGCTGCTCCAGTAACCCCCATTCCTGCTCTGCTCCCATTTCCCAGTCAGCCACAGGGAGATTTTTTTCCCTTGGATTCAGGCTGAGCTTGATATATTCTGCTTATTATTATAATTTTTAAGCAACTTGTTTCCTTGAGGGGACCCTGCGGGAGCTCGTTAGAGATCACAGGGCTGTTTCGGGGCGCCGGGAGGAAGGATGCTCTTCCCCCTCGGATGTCAGCTCCAAGACAATTTCCCTGGGGAGCTCCGTAGCTGCTGGCTGGGAATCCCTTTGGGCTAAAAATTGCCAAATTCATTTTCCTTCCATTTACGTGGAAAACTCCCAATTCACCTGTCAAATAATGAAATGGGCCGGCAGCCCAGCACCGCCTCGGCTGCTCCATTAGGACAGTTTTACACTTTCTATATTTATCGGTGGCACCAGCGCAATTCCCTCCCCCCATACCTTTTAAAAAGGAGCAATTTTCTCTTTTTAACCCCATTTGCTTTCCTCATCAAGGCAGTTATCTGACACTTAAAGGGACATGATGACTGAAATTGCAGGAATTAGAGCCAACAGCTTTCGTCTCCTCGGAGCAGCCAGAGTTTGTGTTTTACAGAGGAGCAAATCACAAAGCAGCTTTGGAAAACCTCCTGAGGATCCATCTTCGCCAACTGAGAAGATTTTTCTTTTCTCCATTTTAGCTATGAAAAGGTGAATTGCCAGTCGTTGCTGGCCCATTTCCACAGCAGATCTCCACCTGGGCAGGGAGAAGCGTGCAGAGAATTTTAGATCAACCTGGGCAGCTGCAGGTCCCCCATGTAGTGATCAGGAATATAATTTCCTTGCAATACATCACCAGCAACACGTGTTTTCACTCTAAATCATCATCTTTAAATCAGAGCCGTGCAAGCAGCCCCCCAAAGCCGTTTGCCTCAGGTCCCCTTTGGCTCCTGGCTCCCTCCAGCACGGAGCTAGATGATCAAGGAATGCTGAGAGGCGAAGCCCCCAATGAACCCATCAAGGCACACTCCTCCCTGGGCTGACAGCTCTTCAAAGCCCTACAAATTGCTCGCCGGAGCGGCATTATTCATCTCAGCCGCGTCCCGGGGTGAGCCCTGTCAGCAAAGTTTGTTTTTCAGCCTCATTGGGCTTTTAGTGAGTGGAGGCAGCTCCGGCCCCTCACCCTGTCGTCAGGGCAGCAGGCGGGGGAGAAGGGCTAGAGCTGTTCCACCCTCCCTGTCGCTGTCGGTGGGGTGAGGGATGGATCAGCCGAGCCATCCATCACCCGGGAACAGGGACCTCTGCCCCAACCCCACTGCTCTGCTGACGGGAGACAGGAGCTTTTACCCACCGCCACCGCTCGGAAAGACGGGGCACGTTGCAAGGGCATCATCACTCCACAGCGAGATCCTCGTCCTGCATCCCCTACCGGTGCAGATGGACAGAAATGCAAGATCTCAGCCCAAACCCAACCCCTTGGCACAGCTACAAAGGAAGCCCCATCCTGAATCCCACACAAAAGAGGCTGAAATTATTCCAGCTGTGGCTCAGAACCCCTCAGGACCCTGTGCCTTGAATTCCTTCGGTGCTTCAGGAGCCCCTTCTTTACTTTCTATATCCTGCTTAAAAAGTAAAGGTGATTTTTACTCCTGAGGAGCCTTTTTTCCTCCTCCTACCTATGACTTGCATGAAGTCACTTTACAGCCACACAGGCTTTGCCAGGGAAGCTGCTTAGCTCCATGGGGAATCCAAAAGGATAAAGCACAGTCTGAGCAGAGCCAGGAGCAAGCTTGGTCCCATTTTTCAGACCCATTGAAGCTTCAAATGTCAGAGTAGCTCCATGGAGGATAAAACACAACATTAGTGGAGCCAGGAGCTGGTTTGGTCCCATTTTTCAGACCTGTTGAAACTGTCCAAGTCAGAGTAGTTTCATGGAGAATCCACAGGGATAAAACACAGTGTCCACAGAGTCAGGAGCAGGTTTGGTCCCATTCTTCAGACCTGTTGAAGCTTCCCAAGTTTGAGCAGACTTTGCATGGTATGGATGGGCTGTGCTCCCCACTGGGAGCCCCAGCTGGGTCTCACCCCACTCCTTGATCCCTCTGCACCCTGCTAAACCAGGATCCAGAGGAGGAGCACAAGCTGTGTGCAAAACCATGTGTTTGTTGCGGGGAGGCTGCGATTCCCTGTTCCCTGACAGCACCAGACCACGGGTCTGGGCTGGCTGCTCGCTGCCAGCTGACACTGGAGACTGGAAACAAACCACTCTGTGGGCTTGCAACCAAGTTCAACTGCCAAAAGCTGGCTCCTTCCTCCCAGCACCACTGGGGAAGTGAAATGGGAATGGTTCCTGGAGGGAGGGACTGACTTTTAAGGGTTTTAAAGACCTTTAAAAGACTAGGTGACCTTTAAAGGTCCCTTCCAACCCAAACTCTCCTATGACTTCTGCTGACTTGGGGGCTGATTCCCCTTAACTGAGCCCTGCTGCGAGATCCACAAGGATCCTGGTGAGCCCATTTCCCTCTCCTCCTTCCCTGTGAGGAAGGCAACTGAGAGATGATCCATGGCATGTTATCGATCTGCTTGGTGCTGTGCCCAAGTCCTGACAAAATTAGGGAGCCGTCTGGCTCTGCAACACACACCAGTCATTTGAACAGCCAGCAGAGCCTCCCACTTCGTGCCTGGGAATACATTATCCACAGGTTGCAGGGAGATGAGGAAAATATCATTATCCCCGTGCCTTGGCCTTTTGCGGGGAGCTCAGCACACATCCATCAGCCCCAGCATCCTGCAGAGGAGATGCTCGGCACAGAGGCAGTTCCTAAGGAGACCCCCCTCCTTAGGAAAACAAAACAGATGGATGTGGTAGCCAGCATCCTGATTTCTCAGGACACTAGTCCGAGCTGCAGCCCTGAGATGAAACCCCTCACCCCTGTGAAGTGACCCCTCTCCAGCCCCCAGCATCACTGACTCCCCAAAGTCAGTAATCAATCAGATCACCCAAATCCTGCCTGAATTTAGGCAGATACTTGGTCTCTCAAACCTCAGTTTAGGGTTTGCTTTCACTGTGCACTGCAGGGTCAACATATGATGCCTCGAGACGCTCAGGATTGGACCACCAAGACCCAAAACAGCTCCAGACCCACAAGCACCTCCCAGCTTGCTCTGGGCTACAGCATCCCAAGAGCATTTTTGGAGGTCAAAAACCAGCTCTACCTGGTGCTTCCCCATAACCCAGGACAGCTCAGCCACCCTTCAACACATTGTCCATCACTCCAGGCCTCCCAGGAGGGCAGGAGCCAGCATTCCCCCCACCTCCTCTCAGCTTTTACTTCTTAAATAAAATCCATCCTGGCAAATACTTGCTGGGTGACATCAGCAGCAGGTGATTTATTGCATTCCCTCCAGGGGCCCAGGAGTGAGATTGCATTTGCTAATGCCTCTCCTTACGCCCCTGGCCCGGCTCCGCATCCCGCTCCACATCCCAGCTGATTGCTATCGATTCCCGCAGCTCCAAAGAGTTTCCGTCTAGACCTTCGCTGAGCAAACTCAATCAGACCTCGCTAATAAGCATCTCTGGCCAGTAATTTTTTGGCGGATCAGGCCGGGAATAGCAGATGCGCTTGGAAATGAAGTGCCGTGAAGGGCCCGGAGCCGCTCTGGGGTGCCAGGGGTTTGTGGTGCTCAGCATCCTGCCCGCAGCACTTGGAGCAAGGAGGGCAGCTCAGCTCCAGTACCCTGTAACTCCCTTGAAATACACATTCCAAGTCTCCCAGAGCCACTAGCTCCATGTTCCTGCACAAGGGAAAGAGCCATGGCATGCAGCAGGCAGCCCCTGTGCAGGGCACCCTGCAGGAGAGAGGGGTGACAACCCAAATTTGACCCTACAACCTCTCCAGTGGAGTCACCAGGACCAAGGAACGTGTCCAGCATTAAGAACATCCTCATGACTGCACCCTGGCCATGAGCCACCCCATGCAGTATCCCCTGTCATCTCTTCAGCACCGCAGCCCAGAGCTGGGGGGCTGAGGGAGGGCTGCTGGCCCATCCCTGAGCCAGCAGCTTTTGCCCACGGCCAGGAGGCCGCAGACGGCCTTGCCACCCATCCTACCATCCCAAACTCTCCCACCAGGACTCCCTGGAGGGAGAAGAGAGCCCAGAGCATGCCTGGGGAAGGTCCATGAGCTCAATCCCACCTCCAGCGCTGCAATCCAGCTTTGCAAGCGATGTTTTTGCAGGTGTGTGAGACACCTCCGAGAGCAGCACAGACAACACGTCAACGGGTGTGTTATTCTTCCAGCAAGATGCAGGAAATGGAGCCCCTGGGGTAAGGGTTGTCTTTTTTTTTTTCCTTTATTTAGACAGCTTTTAACACAACTAAGGGAAGAAAAACACAGCCTCTTGGACTGTTGTAGCCCTGCCCAATGATTTCTGCTGCTTAAGTCTAGATTTGAGTTGCAGGGTGAAATATTTAAGACATGGCAGCCCCAGATGCCCACACTCAGCATTTTAAGGCCTTTCAGGTGATGCCATCCACTGCCTGGGCCCAGCCAGCATGCAGGGATGTGTTTTGGTAGTAAAAATGCATAGTTTGGTGTCTCATTCCCCCATTCATGGAGTTGTGATGATGTGGGAGCAGCGCTGGTACCCAGGAATGGGATGGAGGTTCCAATGTCCCCTTCCACCCCTCCATCTCCTCCCCAGCACTGGAAGCCATGATAAATAATAGCATTTTATATTAATTTAGGATGGTGTTTTCTCCATGGGCTGCACTCACCTGCACTGGCGAGGAGGCTGGGTCTGGGCTGTGCCCTGGTGAGGAGAGGTGGAAGCTGCTGCAACTCAGCACAGCAGGCACTGAGGAAGAGGAGGAGGAGGAAGGATGCTCACCTGAGCCACCCGTGAGCTCCGGGGAGGAGCTGAGCTCAGGGTCAGCCTGCAGCCTCTAGGGGAAAGAAAAAGGTTTTGAAGGCTCATCTTTGAGATCCAAAACCCCTTTCCCATTCCTGTCAGTGTCCCAGGGCGACCCCTCTGTATCCCAGCTCCTTCCTCTAACAGTCAAGCTCAGAACCTCATCCTTCAGGGGCAGAACCTTTGACAGAAATCAAAAAAAAACCAACCAAAGAAGCAAAGAAAAAAACACCCAACTAAAACAGCCACAATCACCCCGATAACACTTATTTTAGACTTAGAGACACCCCCTTAAGCACCCCTAGGGATTGCTCCTCCACAGCCCCAGTTGCCTCAGGAAAATAAAGAAAAGAACACACCTATACGTAATTAATTAATTAAATTATTAATTAATTTTGTAACAGCCCAGCCCTCCCTCCATCCTTTATAGGGAGCACTGCCCAGCTCCCCACTGCCTCTGAAGGGGGCTGGCTGTTCCCAGTGCTTAGAAGAGTGAGGTAGAGGAGGGCAGGGAGATGCTGAGGTGCTTCATCCTTCCTGGGGGTCTTCCTGGACCACCCAGAAGGTAAGGGGGATGCAGGTGGGCTGGAAATTCTGGTCTTACAAGTGCTGTAGGGGCAAGATGGTAGGGCATGGTTGGACCATGCTGTGGTGGAAAGAACCAGGTGAATACCCCATAAGGGATCTCTTCCTACAGCTCTGAGCATGGTTTAGGCACAGAATCCTCTTTCCTGGCTTTGCTCAGGTGGCTGTGATCTCACCAAGACCCTGACAGCACTTTGAGCTTGTCCCAGCTTGCTCCTTTTCTGGACAAAGAGGATCATAGGGCCATTTAGGTTGGAGAAGACCCTTAAGGTGAAGTCCAACCAGACAGTAACCCAGCTCTGTGGTGTTCACCACTAAACCATGTCCCCAAGTGCCACATCTACATGTTTTTTGAACGGTTCTGGGGGTGGTGACTCCACCACTGCCCTGGGCAACCTGTGCCAGTGGAGAAATTTAGGGGGAAACTGAGGCAGGTCTGTGCTGTGTCCAAAAGCCGCCCTTCAAAGCCGTGGAAACCACTGCCTTTCTCCTTTTTCTCCAGCTGGAGCCCGTGTGGGACCATCCAGCTACTCTAGGGCCACATCCTGTCCTAAACAGACCTGTTTGCTCTCTAGCCCCCAAATCTGGGCTCTCCTACCTCGGGGAAGTGGGCATGGCCCTCGGTGGGCAGCGAGTGATAAGCGGACTCCGGTGTGCCGAGTGAGCGGCAGGAAATTCCCAGATCTGGGGACGCTGGGGCTGCTCCTGCTGCCTGCTGGTCCTCCTGGGAGCTGGGGGAGCGCGGTGGGGGTGCAGCCGGCGTGGGGGGTGGCCGGTGCTCGTGCAGGGACGCGGTGAAGGCCAGGCGGCCGCAGTGCATCGCCGGCTGCTCGCTGCCCACCCGCAGCAAGGCCACCACGGCGCTGTAGCGGTACCAGTCCTCGTTCCTCCCGGCAGACAGCTTCAGCCGGGGCTGGTCAGGGCGGGGGTAGATGGCAAAGAAGGCTTCTCCCACCCGCCTGCCCCTCCTCAGCCTCTCTGCCCGCCCGGGGTAGCGCAGGGCCTCGATGTGGAGGCGCACGTCGTGGTTCTTGTCGTTCTTGCAGAAACCTGCAGGGTGGGGGTGAAGTCTTCCTTAGGAATGCTGGTGGTCCCAGGAGCATCTCCTGGGCTCATTCCTCAGCAGCCCTGCTTAGCTCTGCTCTGTGAGCACTAGAAAACAGGTTATCCAGCCTGCATATGTCTAGATCTTGGGCGGGGGTGTTGGCCCCAAGCTGGACCTGCCCCATCCATCCCATGAAACTCAGACAGCTTTGACCCCAGCTCACTGGTTTGGTGGAGGTGTGAGTGTGGTACGGGGGCCTGCAAGCCTGAGACGAGCTGTGCTTGCTCCAGATCCGAGCTCCTGGGTCACCTCCCCTGTCAGACAATCCCCATGGTGCCCAGCCCCCTTACCTCTGGGCAGGGTGAAGGTGAACTTCCTCCTCTGGAAGGAGTAGATCTGGTTGAGGTGTCTCTGCTCGATGGTGTCGGTGGTGCTGGTGCTGCTCCGGGCGGCATTCCCGCTGTTGACCCGGAGCTGGATGCCAGCACCAGAGCCCTGCAGCAGCGGGTTCTCCACCGTGAGCCTCAGGGCGTAGCAGCCCCGACGGTTAAACTGGGCACTCACCACCTCGAACTCAAAATCCAGGGTTTTCTCCTCAGCCTTCAGCCGGGAGCGCTGCAGGGTCAGGGGGATGTGAGGCTCCCCTGCTTTGCCCGCCATGGGGGCAGAGTAGGATTTGGGGATAAAGCCTCCTTGGAGCAGGGAGTCTGAAGGTCTCTTCCCTGGAGGAAGCCTTCCTGGCAGCCTGGGGCAGGTTTCTGAGCCAAGCCAGCTCTGATTCTGCTCTCCTCTCCGGCAGGGAAAATGCCTGGAGGTGCCCTTGGGTGTGTGTTGGCCTCACATCTCCACAGGCAGCTTTCAAAGGCAGCAAACAAGGAAAAGAAATCCCCGTCTCTGAAAAATCATCCTTCGGTGCCGTGGGGAGCTGCCGAGAGCTTTCCTGCCCCTGTGCAACGGCAGGACAGACACTTTGAACTCCAGTTTGTTTGCTGGGGAACCAGGTAACTAGATGCAAAGTGGTGGCTGCCTTCCAGCAACAGCCCAGAATATCCAGGGTGACGCTGAGCGCTGTGACACACACGTGTGCAGGCAGGGTGTGCATTGATGGCTCCTTGAGCCCTTTTCCTTGGGACATCCACCTCAAAGGAGTGTGCTGGAGGCTCCAGGAGATGCGGGTGTTGAGGATGGTACAAGCTGTGACTGTTGCTCCCATGTTTTGCTGTCCCTAATTCTGCTCCTCCTGCACCCGTGGGTTGTTTTTGGATCTCTGCTGGGATCAGGCAGCCAAGTTGGGATCTCAGTGGTGCAGGGAGGGCTGGGCGTGTCCCAGGAGTCAGGGTTGGGCTGCAGAAGGGGAAGTGGGGCTGCTGGGGTGCCTGAAGGAGAGTGAGGAGCATTCTGGGGTGACCTGGGTCAGACCTGCCTACAAAGGGGTTTTGGTCCAAGGCTGCTTTTCCCAGCATCACACAGGCTGCTCTTTCCCACGCTGGAGTGTGTGTTTCTGGCTGGTGCAACTAGAGCTGAGCTCCCTTCCTAGTAAGCCTGCTGCTGAGCCAGCTGAGCATCCCAAGGTTAGTCCCACCACGGATATTTCAGGACTGACATCAAGGGGGTTGGTGGTCTGGGTCGGGCAGGAGCTGGAAGCTCAGTCTGATCCTCACCAGGAGCACCCTGTCATATCTCCTTCCCCCATTACCACTGAGAATAGCACGTTCCCACAGTTTTCGGGATGTCTCCAGTGAAACTTGAGCCGGAGCTGGGCTAGCAGGTGGCCCTTCTCTAAGACAGCCCCATACTCCATATAAAAAACCACATTCCAAGCTCTTCACGCTGGTGCAGGCTTGAAACAACAAGATTATCCTTGAGGGGAGCGGGCTGGGGGATAAAACACCATCTGGGACCCTGCGGCGTAAAATTTTGGTGGGTTTTCTTTTCCCCCCTGGTATGGGAGCAGCCCAGGCACCTGCAAGGCATCCATCCAAAAACTGCACCAAAATGCCTGTCTCCAAGAATCCCTTTGGCCATGTGAATGGGCCATGGATGGAGTTCAAAAATAAATCCTGTTCTCCCACACCTCCCTGGAAGCACCAGTTGTGTGTCCTGGACCTTCCTCAGTTTCTCTTTGGGGAACAAAGACGTAGGTTGATGTCCCACCTGGAGGAATTGTCCTGAACATGACCTTGGCTCATGGATTTAACCTCCCACTGTGGTGAGGATGTCAGGATGAGGATTCTGTGGAGATCAGGATGAAGACAGAAGGCAAATAGGTCATAATTCAGGGGTTTGGGGCACTGAGTTGAAGTAGAAGAAAAGGGTGCTCTGAGTGGTGCAAAACCTGAGCTGGTGAAATGAGGAGGGGGAGTCATTCCACTGCCAGTCAAACCAATGTCTCCAGGGAAATGCTGATGGGTGAATTGCTTCCTTGGGAGGACTGAGTGCATAAATGCTTTCAGTGGTGCTGGAGGAATTGGTGGCTCTTTCCCCTCGTGTGGAGACACAGTGCTTCCAAAGCAGAGCTGTGCTGGAGAAGGTGGTTTTTCCCAGGATCCCCGAGATGGCTTGAATTGAGTGTGTGATGCTACTCTGAGCTGTTCCAGCTACAAATTCCTAGTAATTTGGGCTGCTGGTCTCATCTGGAGGGGTCACCATGTGCAGCTGGGAATTGCCCCAGCCCCCCTTGTACCCCATGCCACTGAGCTGGGCTCTGCTTCCCTGGGGCTCAGCAGCAGGAGGAATCCAGGAGATAAAACTGGTGCCTGTGGGAAGGATCATACCCTGGTCCTCAGCTCCCAAATGCTCCTGAAAGTTTCCTTTTCCTCAATTAAAACCCTTCCAGGTTCTAATGTGGGGAAACGGGAGCTATTTCATCCTTAACTAGCCTGCTTAATTTCCTCCCTGCCCTTGTGCAAACACATTACAGAGCCATCGCTAATGACAACATCATCAAAGACTAATTTTCCCATAATCTAATCTAAGGCACGGCTCATTCCTGCAGTTTTCCTGGCTGTACCAGAGACGCACGTGCAGCACGTCAGGAGGTGCCACCCCCGCTGTGTTAATGGGGCATATCTGGGGCTGAGACCCTCCTTTGCCCCCCAGAAAGGTGAATACCAGTTTCCACGGCTTTGTTGGGTGTGAGGCTGATTCACAGGATTGTGTGAGGTCTGTCTGTCTTGGCAGCCTGTGGATTTTTGTTCTGTGGGATGAAAAGGTCCCCGATGGCTGGAGCTCTGCCTGAGTAATGAGCTCAAGGTTTGGGTCTGGAAAGTGTTCTGGCCACAGGTGTGTTTAGGCTGTCCTTAGCTCTGTTTCTCCATGTGAAATTCCTTTTCCTGAGGGAGAGATCCCCACCAGCACAGTCGGGTTCCACCTGGATCTCAATGCTGCAGCTCCTCACCCAGTGTTACAAGATAAAACAGGCTCAGGACACCAATGCACGCAAAGAGAGGACATTTCTCCAGAGACTAAGAAAAAGGGATTTCCTCATCCCTGGAAGTGTTCAAGGCGAGGTTGGATGGGGCTTGGACCAACCTGGTCTAGTGGAAGGGCAGGGAGTGGAACAAGATGGGCTTTGAGGTCCCTTCCAACCCAAACCATTCTGTGATTCCATGATTTGGGGGAGACCTTATCATGTGGGGCAGAAGTTAGGGATGCCTGCAGTGAGGGGCCAGCGGTGTTGGAGGGGCTCTGCATCCTCCAACTGCTGCACAGGACTGGGAGAGGTGTGAGAAGCAGGAAAACCATCCCCTCTCTGTGCTTATCCAGCACAAGCTGCAGCACCTTGGCATGCCACTGATCTCCTGACAACCACACATCCCAGGCTTGTGGCTGGTTTCCCGACAGCCATTTTTGAGTTGATAATGCAAAACTGGAGTTTTGCATTATTTGTTGGAATACCAACTCTTTGTAGGGTATTAGAGTGCCTCGAGGTGTTTTGGTAGCTACAAAGCCCTTCCAGGGCTGGTGTGTGTCTATGCAATGGTCACTTTATGAAGATCAGGATGGATATTGCTGGCATATTTTTGTCTGGGAGGGAGGAAAAACCCCTGTGACTCTGAATTTCAGCCCCTTCCCTCCCTACCAGCTGTTTTCCCAGTCTCTCAGCTTTCCCAGGAAGCAGCTTTGGGATCCAACAGCAGTGTTGCTTATTTAAAAACAATCCCAGGGAAAGGAAAAAGAAAACAACAAACCCTCAGGTCATTTTGTTTAGTGTTGCCACAAGGTTTTGGCTAAAAATTAAGCTAAATCTTCGACCCTAATTAGTTTTCCTTTGCTTGGCTTGCTGTCACACGTGGGCTGTGTGTGTATTTGTCCAGATTATATATTTTTTCCTAAGATGGTGTCTCCTGGACTGTGTGGGAAGGGTGTGTTGGCCAAGGGGCAGGTGGATGAGAGCAGTGGTAAAGCTTCCTGTGGCTCCCAGCTGCTCCCACCTGCCCCTAGGCTAAAGCATCCCCCAGTTCTTATCCCAAAATGTTTTGCATCCCTTTCCCACTGCTGTGGGACCATCACTCTGCACCTTCAGCACTTCCTGTGTAAGCCCTGGGCAGGATCCAGCCATATCCAAGGTGGTGGTGTCCCCAAACCAGGGATGCTTGTCCCCAGGGATGTTTGTCCCCAAGCTCTTCACCCACCAAAACTTTCCTTCCCAGTTCCCAGCTGCACTGGGTGAGGGAAAAAACAAATAAAGCTGCAAGATTTGGGCGAAGGGTTGGGCTCGGCTGATTTACACCCGTCAGGAGCTGGTCCTTTGTTTTATCCTGGGAGGAAGGAGAGACGTTTTCATCCCGAGGCAGGCATGCAGCATCATCTCTATCCCTGTGTTTCCCCCTAAATTTCAGCGTGGAGGGAGCAGTTAAACCCCAGCTGAGCCGGCGGAGCGCTGTGGAAGAAGGGGGCTGGCTCAAGCTGCCTCCTCTCCCGAAAAGCTCCGCCGAATCAAAGGGAGAGCCGAGCACGGGGTTGGTTGCTTTTAATTTTCTAAACCCCAGGGTGGCCCCCAGCCAAGGCCTCCTGGCGATGGAGGGGATAAAGTTCCCTGAGCCACCGCGAGCCTCCGTTCACTCGCCAGTGCTCTGAACTTTGCGTTTGGGTTTGCATGGCTGCATCCACGCCCGACCCCCGCCAGCCAGTGCTTTAGGCCCCACTTAGCAAGGCCACACTGCTCCAGAGACCCCTGCCCAGCTGAGCCTCTAGGTGCCTTCCAAGGAGGTGGGCGACTGGAAGAAGGTAACTTTATTTGGGTCTCTTTTCCTCTTTTCCCACCCCTTTCCTGTTGTTTCTTCTTCAGACTTGGCGTGGCGGGGGGAGCCGGGTTTACACCGCGGAGCTGATTGCTCCAGGTTGTAAATGCGGCTCCTGTTTACTTACAGAGAGTCAAATCCTGCTCTGGGGGGTGCAGACCCCCTGCCAAATCCCAGCTCTGCCCTTCAGCAGGGGTTTTACCTCCAGATTTGTTTTTCCTAGGGGATGCTCCTTCCCCCAGCACCAGAGGAGCAGAGGTTATAGGGTGCTCTGCCTTGGATTCCCCCAGCACTGCTTCCCATGCCGATGGATGATTGTGCCAGCAGGTTTTGCTGTGATCCTCCAAACTTTTCCCCTTTCTTGGCTTCTGGGGGTTGTGAGCAGCAGGTGCTGCTGCCTTTGCTTTGAAACGAAGAACCAAGGATGGGGGTCAGGAGCCTAAAAATAAGCTTAAACAGCCTCCTTGGCTTAAACGTTTAAGCTGCCTTTGCTTTTAAAATGCAAAAAGGGGCTTTTTTTTGCCTTTCTGGTGAGTTTGTTTATGATCTCCGCTGTGGATTTATTATCTGCAAGCTCCAGCTCTGCGAAGGGAGAGGGTTTGTGAAGCATTGGAGCAGCTCCACGGCTCTCTCCGGGTGGTGGAAGTCGAGGTGCTGGAGGGATTTAGAGGGGATGGGGGGCGGAGGAGCTGAGGGGGTGGGGTGGGGACGGGACTTGGATCAGCTGAGAACCAGCCGGAGCTGGGAGGAGGGAGGAAAATGTTGTCACAATGGGATGAAACACTTCCTCCGGACCCTTCCCTGCCTCCGGGGCTTTCCTGATGGGATAAGGAGAGTTCACCACATATCCACTCACCAGGCTTCCCCACATCCACTCATCAGTGCAATGAGTTTGGCGTTCTCAGCACCCTGGGACTGAGGCTGTCCCCGGGGGGAAGGGTGGAGAGTGACTTCCCGGAGGCCCCAGCATCCAGCTGGAGGGTCCAGGGTGTGTGTGGGCTCCTTGTCACTTGTGTTTGGAGAACTTGGAGACAGCTCTGCTTTTCCAGAAAGTCTTCAAAAAGCAAGGGCTGGCTGGGGCATCTTTGGGGCTTGAAGGACTCCAGAGTCACTGGTGGAGGGAACAGATGGGACCAACTGTCCCCTTGTCCCTCCCAGCTGAGCACAAGTGGCTGCAAACCAACCTTTCTCATCTCATTTTTGGGGCTGGATCGCTGAGTTTAGTGGAGTTTGGGGCTGCGGTTGGCTGCCTTGGTTTGTGCCAATGACAGATCAGGCTTTGCCTCTCCAGGCATCATCTGAAGCTGCTAAATCCACCTTTGGGAAGCCCATCCTCTTTTTGACGCCCTCCAAAGCCACTCCTGTGCCACCTGGCTTTGCAGGTCCCGGCGCGGCTCCTGAACAAGCAATTGAATTAGAGGAGGTCTTGCTTAAACAGCCCCCCTTCTTCCCCCGGCCCAAGGGCTCCCTGAACAATTGTGAAATGAGATCTTTATCATTTTTATTAAAAGCTGTACACAAGGCATCACCATTAGGCTGGATGGGAGGAGGGAAGAGGGGTAATTCCCTTATGGCTCCCTTCCTCCCCTCCCAGTTTAATTCATAATGGTGGGATGCAAAAGCTCCCCGGAGAGTGATGGATAGTGGGAAATGAAGAATACGAAGGAGCTTTATTGAGCCCATCAATCTCGGGCGAGGCTGCTGCGATCAAAGGCCCAGCCTGTTTTGGCAGAGGTTACACAGAGGAGCAAAGAGATCGGGTTTCGGGGAAACCCGGGGCATGGGGGGGCTGCAAAGCCAGAGAGCTCCTGGCTCAGCCCGGGCCGGAGGAGCCAGCGCCCGCCGAGCTGGGTGGAGAGCTGGGGCCCTGCCCTGGCTGGGGATGCTGATCCCGCTGAGCTTTTGGCACACCTGCCCCTCCTCTCCTGGGACACCGGGATTTGCAGCCTGAGCAGGAATCATGGGATGGTTTGGGTTGGAATGGACCTTAAGGATCATCTAGTCCAACCCCCTTCCACTAACCCAGGTTGCTCCAAGCCCCGTCCAACCTGGCCTTGGACACTTCTAGGGATGGGGCAGCCACAGCTTCTCTGGGCAACCTGTGCTGGGGCCTCACTGCCCTCACAGTAAATAGGGAGTTAACCCTTCCCTGTTCCATGTGAGGCTGGAAGCCCTCATGGAATCCTTCTCCCCAGCCAAAATGCCCGCCCCCAGTTAGGTCTCTCCTCCAGCACCTGGCAATAAGAGATGCATTGGTGTCCAGGCTGGGATGTCCCTGTGTCACACCATCGTGGCTTGGCTGATGGTGTCCAGCAGACAGGTTGGAGGCTCTGAAGCACCTCCTGGTTTCTCCAGACCTTTCACAAATGGTGACCCAGATGTTGCCACCCTGCGTGGTAGACCACAAGAGGAGACCACCTCCTGGAACAGGACAGCACCCACCTCATGAGGATGAGTGGGTGGAACTGGAGGACTTGAAGATCACCTGGTGCTGAGACAGTGTTGACTCATCTTGGTTCCAAACCCAGACAGGAATGGGCAGTGGAGCTCTGAGATCCAGGTGTGTGTGATACTCCAAGCAGGATGTTTTGGAAGGGGACATGACACACCACACAAGGGGATTGTCAGTTCAGTCTTGAGACGTTGCTGCCTGCCTGCTGAGAGTTGTGTGTACCAGACATCTCATAGATCCTTTCTCTCCATCCCTTCCTGCTTTTCTCTGGCCTCCATGTCCCTGAGTGGCTGCAAATCCAGGCATTGGCAAGGTGGCATCAGTGGTGGATCACAGTGATAATGCTACCTGGCTGGACTGGTGGGAAGGTGCATCTTGTTTCTGCTCATTGTCCTTCTTTGGGTGATGCCAGGGGGAGGAGAGGGGGGCACAGACAATCCCAGCGTGGCTTTTGGAGCTGATTCTTTATCCTGATGCTGAATTCTCAGGATGCTCTCCCGTTCCAAGGCTGGCATGGCTTGCTTTACCTGTCTAAATCCCATCCCCTGCTTTCAAACCCTGCCAGCCTTTGGTGACCCCACAGGAGGGGAATGGGACTTCCAGACCTGTGTGTGCACTGCCATGAACTTTACAGGCTCCTTCTACCTTTTTACGGAGTGCTACATTCCTGGAAGGTGAGGTCAGAGCTGCTTCCCTGCACAGGCGAAACCAAGGGATGGCTGGAGAGTCGATTCCTTGAGGCTGGGACACTCAGGGGTCAGGGATGGGGGCTGGGATCCATCCCAGTTGGATGCTCTCCTGGGGTTGGGGGGGTCCATCCTTCCATGGGATGGTGGTGGCATCTGGATTGGGACCAAAAGGTGGAGTGGGAGGATCTTCTTTCTAGCTGAGTTGTGGTGCTCTGGGAAGGGAGGTGAAGATCCCAGGCCTTACACCCTGACATAGAGAGAGTCCCTGGAAAACCTGACTGGGGGATGTGATGTCCATCAGGCAGCATGGCCATGGTGACAAGGTGACAAGTGCCACTTGTCTGTCAGAGCCAGGGCTGCCTGCAGGGCCACAGCCCTGATCTGGGGAATCTCTTTGAAGCTGTGCTGGACCCACCACGGTCCCTGGTGAACACCAGCTGTACAAACAACAGCCCAGAGCAAAGCTGCTGGCTCAGTCATCCATCTCTCACCCATCCCACTGAGGAGCCCTGCGGGAGTTTGGTGACATCCCCGAGCTGTGGGATGGGGTTTCCCAAGGTCCTGGGCTGTTCCCAGGGCTTGGAGGCTGCACCAAGCATTGCTGCCTGGCATTTGGAGACATCTTTGGGCACTGCCTCTCTGACAGCAGTGGTAGATGAGGCATGTTGCAGCTTGTGCAGTATAGCTCTGGGACAGCAGCGGAGGGTGTGGGGCTGTCCGGGCCAAAATCATCAAAAAATAATTGGGAGAAGGAGAAACGAGAGCCTGTTGGGTCTGGCACCACGGCAAATCCTCCTTCCTTTTTATTGCTGCAAAGGGAGAGGGACTGGGGGAGGCTGAATGTCACGGGGAGCATCTGGTGGCACAGAGGGACACCGGGGACGCAGATCACGGTCAGATCTCATCCCCCTTTCAGCAGCCGAGCCCAAAACTTGACCCTTGCACTGGTTTTCAAGTCGTCGGCGTAAAAACTGTTAAACAACCCAAACAAAGGCTCCAAGTCTATCAGCGTCCCGCGGCGGGCAGGGAGCGGCCGCGGTGATTAGGTGTGCCCTGAGCGCTCGGGATGTGCGGCGGGGGAGGGTGTTCGCCCCTTATCCCTCCTCCGAGTCCAGATAAAAGCTGGATCCTTGGGGGCGCAGCCGGATTTTGAAAGCTCCCGGTCCTCCCCCGGCTGCGGGAGTGACCCGAGAAGATAAAGCCTCCTGGCTCAGCGCCTCCGTCCCGCATTTCCAAGCGCCCAGGAGGGCCCACCTTGTGCAAACCCGGTCACCTTCTGCCTCTGCTGCCTCTCGCCATCTCTCTCCAGCCCACAGAGGGAGGAAGGAGACGGCCATGGCAGCCAACGGCTCCGGTGGGATGCACGATGCTCTCCTGGACAGCAGCCTTGTCAGCGATGACGACCTCCTTTCCAACTGGTACATCTACGAAACCATGGAGCCGGCCGTGCCACAGGATGAGTAAGTGTCCAGCCCCACTGGCAGGTGCCACATGTCCCCCTGTCCCTGCTGGGATCAGACAACCTCCTCCCAACTGCTCTATCCCCTTTCCACAGAGCAACATCCCCAGAGCAGCAGAGCCGGGATTTGTGTCCGGGCGAGGTGATTTAAGAGGCTCCTTTTGGCCCCTTGAATTACTTAATTTCTTCCAAGTGCCCCTGACAAAGTCTGGGGTAAATCCTGAAGTGGGAGCCTCTGCTAATTACCCTCGCTTTTCCTCAACCTTCCCCAAAATTCAAAGTCAAGTGCATGGGGTTCACCTGCTCCCCTGACCCCCTTGAAGCTCCCAGAGACTTTCCTGGCTGCTGTGACTCCATGATTCTGGGTTTGGAGCCATCCTCATGACACAGCCTTAATCCCGTCCCAGTTCTCTGCCAGCATCCGTGCAGATTTTGGCTGGGAGTGAGGAAAGTTGGCAGCACAGCCCAATCTACTTGGACACTGACAGGTTCCTGCATGGCACGGTGACCCTGAATAGGTTTCCTACTTGCAAAATAGGGCTGAGCATCTCTGGGCTTGCATGGATGTCCTCTCCCTCTCCCTTCAAATTAGTGTATCCATGGGTCCTGTAAAGCCTATTCCCTCCCCATCCATGATGATCCACTCATTAACTCAGTGCATTCCAAAGGGCAGTGCTGTGTTTCCCACGGGGGTGGGACCCCAGGGCCCAACCTTGCAGCAAAGACCCAGGACTTTGTGCCCTCCTAGTTCAGCGCCCTTCCCAAGGACAAGAGAACTCCCGATGGGAGGGGAAACTGAGGCATGGAGCAGCAGGGCAATTTATCCAACATGTCCCCAAGGCTCAAAGTCGGGCATCCCAAGGCCCATCTATCAGGATCTATTGTCCCTCTGTTGACTTAGTCCTCCACGGATGGGTACCTAATCCTGAGGATAACCAGGAGGGGATCCCAGCAGTGACCAGCCCAAAGGGTTCCTTCTCATCCCTTATCTTTCTCATTGTGAAACAGGCTTTGAAATCTCCTTGCCCAGCCTTGGTTTCCCCAGGTGAAGCCCCACCTGTGTGACCTCCACCTTTGCTAGAATCTTTCTGGGGATATTTTCTGGGTGTCCCCCAAGCCATGGTCAGTGAAGAGATGGAGGCAGCACTGGAGGATTTGCCCACCTAATGGCTTCTGGATGCTCTGGATTTAGACGCTGAAGCCTTGGTGATATCCAAAAGGTGTTTGGTGTCCCTGTGCTCTCAATCATGCCAGGAGGATTTCCTGAGCCTGGATATTTTTGAACAGCAGGAATTTTCTGGTCTATCCAAGGCCAGTCACTGGCAGCTGGTCCTATAAAGCCTTTTTGTGGCAGTTTGGTGACAGGCTTGGACATATGATGCCTGGAAAATCCCAATTTCTCTATTAGACCCTTCCTTGCAGGCTTGCTCGTGGGAGCTCCCATCTCTGCCCACCCCATTGGAGCTGTGGGGTTCGGGAGAGCGGAAGGGCTTTGGGGGGGTGTCTTCCCCTGTAAGTTATGGGGTTCAGGAGGTTCCCACATGTGAGTTATGGGGCTTAAGGGGGGTTCAGCTCTCCGGCACAGGGATTTGCTGCCCAGTGTAGGGTGAGGGTGTCTGGGCACAGTCGTGCCTGACCTTGGGGAGAGGAGGAGGGCTGTGCCAAAGCAGAGATTAAGGGATGTAACAGAGGCCAGGAATGAATAAATAAAGCCAAGCCTGATGTCTGCTCGGCTGGCCTTGGCTGAGGGGGAGCAGCTCTAGGACCCCAGGCAGCCGTCTCCTCCATCACCCCAAGCTGTGGGATGGGTCCCTCTCCCATGGGAAAGGCATCAAAACGTCCTACAAGCAGCCTCCCAGCTGGAGTGCAGTGCCTTAGGCAGGAAGAACTGCTGCCTTCCCTGAGAAGCCAGAGCCAGAAGGGACATGGGTGTAAAAGAGGCAAAGGCAGGGTTTCATCCATCCTCGCTGAACTGTTCTGTCTCGCTGTCCCGGTACATGCAGGAGATTACCCAGTCCCTGTGGGGCTCAGCTTGAGGCCTCTGCTGGGGGTTATCTCTCCCTCTTGGTCATAAAATCATCTCAGGAGGGTGACTTCATCCCTGGTTACTGAGGGTTGTGCAACCCAGCACTTGGGAGGTTTATTCCAGACGGACATCTCCGCTGTGCCGTGTGCGTGGCTGTCACCCCAGCACCTTTGCTTTTCCCTTTTGGGGCTAAGAAGAACCACACATGATTTTCCCCCTGCTCTTTCTAGCATGTTTCCTGCTGTAATCCCAGACTGTGAGCCCACTGTTTCTCCCAGAATGTATCACATCTGCATGGCACCCATCTCTGTAAGTACCTGACAAGTACCACAGGGTGAGTTGTCTGCCCCAATATCCTGTTTGCTGTCCCCCAGTTTGGGTCATGCCCTCTCAATTATCAGGGCTGAGCTCTGCAGCTGGAGCTGGGATGCTTTTGGAAAGCACTCACACCTCTCCAGACCTTGTTCTGTACCTGTAGTCAATGGAAGGTTTTGATTTATGGTGGGACTTGATGATCTTGGGTGTCTTTTTCAACCTAAATGATTCCATAGTTCTATGATTTCCTTTTATTTTTTTCCAGTATGTTCCCTCTGAGACACTTAGAGCCTCTAACTCCTCCAGGCAGGTTGAGAAGTGCCTGTCCCTGCTTCAGCCATGGCTGGGTTTAGGGTGTAGGGTGGGAAATGGTGTCTCCATGGAGACTCCCATCACACAGCATCATGCCCCAGACTTCCCCTCCGTGTATTTACTGCTCCCTTGGTTGTGTTCCTGGCAGCTGGCCGTGCTCCTGGGCTTGTCCTTGCTGGTGAAGCGCAGGCGTCTCCACCAGAGCTGCTGGAACGGTGTCCCAGGACTGCTCAGGTACCTTGGCCCTGCGCCCCAGCCCTCAGGGTCCCTGTCACCATGCAGCCAAGGGTGTGGCAGGAGGAGATAAACCAGCTTGGCAAGGGGACACAGTGCCCACAATCTGGTGTCAGGCTCATTCCTTCCTTGGCTTGCAGCCCAGCCAACTTTCTGGAAGAGGAAGGCAACCAAGGGCTGGTGGCTGCGGTGTTCGGCATCCTCTTCTCCTCCCTGTGCGTGCTGGTCTTGGACAGGGACCCTCTGCCATTCATCTCCCACTCCTCCCAGAGCACCCGGGGTAAGGCCAGCACCCTCCTGACCCCTCCCCACCCAACCCAGGGGACACCCTGAGCACCCTGTTCGCTCTGGTCCATACTGACGGCGCTGCCTTCTCTTGCGTGTTTTGCTCTCCCTTCCCTCTTCCCTCCATCCCACCACCCAGAGTACTGGAAGATCATGGCTTTGCTCTACTACCCAGCCTTCTACTACCCCCTGATCGCCTGTGCCACCGTCCGGCACAGGCTCAGCTACCTCGTGGGCTGCCTGCTGTCCTGGTGCCACTGCGTGGTCCACATCTGGCAGAAGGTGGATTGTCCCCAGTCACCAAAGGTGTGTGTCCCACTTCCTGGGGAAGGAGCGGAGAGCTGGCCAAAGCCTGGAGGTGGCTTTCTCACAACCTCCTTGGAGTGACACTGTGGTGTCACCCACCCGGGATTAGACCCCCGGGCCGGGGTGGTGCCATGTGACATCTCTGCTCCCCCCCAGATATACAGGTACTACTCCACACTCTCGTACATCCCCATCATCCTCTGCCTTGTCCTCTTAAGCCTTTGGTATCCAGCCCTGCTCGTCAGGAGCTTCACCGTCCAGGAGGAGACCTTGGATAAGGAGGTAATGAAGACCCCTGGGGCAACTCAGGGAGAACCCCTGGAGGGACCAGCATGGTTTTGGGGACTTTCCTGCCCCGCTGCCTTGGGGATCAGGAGATCTGGGGTGCTCCCAGTGCACGTGTTCCCCGCTTTGCTCAGGCACTGGAATTGACTCTGTTTATATCACTGGATTTGAAAAGGGAGTGAAAAATCCATCTTTGGAGTAAACTCCTTAGTACAAGAGGCTTAAGGCATCAATGCTTCCCCTTCAGGCCGGGACTGGGGTTGCCTTGTTTTCCCAGCAGGCTGGATAATCCCTGGCCCTTTGAGAAGTGCCGGGGCTTTGCTGGGAAGAGAGGAGGAAAAACCTACTTCAAAACAAAGGAAAAAGCCAGCCCAAGTGTGGCCTGAAGTGACCCCCCAGGCACTTACTGGGAGCTGGCTGATGGGAAGGAGAGATTTCAGCCGTCCTACCGGTGTGTCTGGTTTTGGGCTGCTTTGTTGATGGGAACAAGGCAGGTTTGTTTCCACCTTTGCTGTACCAGAAGATTTGCTGCCCACATCTCTTCCAACATATTCCTTGCAAAAATGAGGGCTGGAAAGTCATCACCTGCATCTCATACAGAGATGCCAGTGATGGGTGGGTGGTCAGGGATAGCAGAGCAAAGAGATGGATGCTGGGTGGGATGCAGATGCTCTGCCCTCCCCAGATCAGAGTTCCTGTGCTGAAATCAGGCAACTTATCACTGCTTTCCTCAAGGTTACAGGGAGAGGTTATTACAAGAAGTACCTAAAGGCTGTCCTATCCAAACGCCCTCGGAAGGGAAGGTAAGGATGGCACCTTCCCATGGCACTGCCAGTTCAGCGAGCACCTGTGTCAGCCCTGCAATGGGACAGAGAGGCTCCCTGTCCCAAAGGACATGCTCTTCACCCTGTCCTTCCTCCTCCAGCTCTGCGAAGATAGAAGAGAGCCTCCTCTCAAGGATCCAGACGTATTTATGCTCCTACATCTACACTCCTGAGGAAGGTGGGCTGGGGGTGCTCTCCTGGCCGCAGCAGCAGCTCGGCAAACAGGCTGCCTGCCCTTCCCCAGGGACAGCAAATGCCTTTCTTGGCTCCTGCCCCAAAGCATCTGTGCCACGGCAGCTGCCACGCGCCGCGCAAGCGACGCCTCGGCTCGGCACAGACCGCGGCCGTGTGGGGTGGGGACGTGGACCCCCCGCGCCCCCGGGGGACGTGGGTGGGCTGAGGCAGTGAGGTTCAGGCACAGGTTGTGCCAATAGCACAGAATCATGGAATGGCTTGGGTTGGAAGGGACCTCAAAGGTCATCCAGTCCTGGACAGTGAGGAACCAACAGAGACAGCTTCCACTATCCCAGGTTGCTCCAAGCTCTGTCCAACCTGGTCTTGTACACTTCCAGGGATGGGGCAGCCACAGCTTCTCTGGGCAGCCTGTGCTCGGGCCTCACCACCCTCATAGGGAAGAATATAAACAGCCTGGTGCTTAATAAGGCTGTGATAAGGGAATAAAATCTGCAATAAGTGGACTAAATCCCTAATAGACCAGGAATGGGGAGATATGCCTTGCTCTCTCTCCCATGGAAGAAGCAGGGGGTGTCCTAGGAGGTGGCAGCCCAGGGGCCATGGCATGCAGCTGCTGGCATTTGGCGCTGTGGGCACAAAAGATTTCATGGAAAAGGAGGATGGACCCATAGAGCCAAAGTACAGAGAAACCACTCTCAGCTACATATCCACACAGGATTTCCCTGTGGAAATCCCGACTAATATTAACCATCCTGTTTCACTGCTTTCCCTGGGATGTTTGCTTTGGCTGCTGGGTTGGGTGGACCTGCAGCCAGCTCCCTTCTTCCCCCATGATTCCACATCTTGGCTCCTGTCTGGTTCTGCCTTATAGGTTTCCGGATCCCCCTGAAGCTCGTTGTGTCCATAACCATGGCTGTGATCGCCGTCTACCAGGTGATGCTGGTGATTAAATGCCAAGCAGAACCCCTTCCCTGCCTTCTGGCCACGTCCTCTCAAGGCAGAGGAGCCCAGAGGTCACTGCCATGCCACAGTTTTGGCTATGGGAACAGTATTAACGTGCCTCAAGGAATTACCATCCCCTGCTGAGCCGCACCAACCGGCCATGTGCTCCCAGGGCTCAGCCAGCCCTAAGTCTTTAAGCCAAGGTGATGGCTCGGCAGTGGGATGCCGTGACCCGGGGCTCACGTGTCTCTGCTCCTTCACAGGTCGCCCTGCTGCTCCTGGTAGCCTTCGTTCCCACCATCCAGATCGTGCGGGCGGGAATGACGAAGGACGTCGTGGTGTTGTTGGTCCAGTTTGGCTTGGTGCCCTCAGACAACCCAGCTGTCCCAGGTGACATGGAGAAGGAGCTCAACATTGTCAAGCACTACCTGTGGTCGCTGGAAGGTGGGTTCCCAGCCAGGTCCCACATCCATAGGTGGTTTCTGGAGGGTTTCAGAACTTACCTGAGAGATTTCTAATTCAGAGCATGGTCAGTGATAAGGCAGCTTCCAGAGGGACTTTGGAGCCAGCTGCCAAAGCCCCAGACATGAAAGGTGGTGGTGTGAGCCTGGTGCTGTGCCAGCTCCGAGCAGCCGCCGCGTACCAAGGTGGGCAGGGCCAGCAGGGAGAGCGGGCAGGGAGAGCTGGCAGGGAGAGCAGGCAGGGCCGTGCTGCAGATGCTGCCCTTCGGCTGCGGGCTTTGATATGTGCTGGAATCGAGCAGATGGCCCCCCGGCCCCCTGGATAATTGAAAGCCTGGAATGGGGGTAGCAGGGATGCCACCCCTCCCTCTGCAGCAGTACCTTGGGGTAGCACCGACCCCGGGAAGGCTTTTTATGGCTCTTCCTGAATCGCCAAGCCTCTCTCATCACGTTTTTTTTCCCCCCCTGACATCTCCATCCCTCCTACCAGACTTCCTTCCCCCCCTGTTGCTTTCCCCCCAGCATCCACTTTTCTGAGAGCACCTTCCCAGGCTCTCTCCATCGCGCCACCTGCTTATCACAGCTTGCTCCAATGATTTTTCCAGTGCTGGGCCAGCCTAACTGCTTGGATTTCCCTTGACAGCTTGTCTTTCCCTTTCCCTCTCTCATCAGTTCACACATGGAATTTGGAGATCCCTGTGTTGCGAAGGAGGGAGGGAGGGAACTGAGGTGTGGTGCCATGCAACCCCGTAACTCAGCCCCTGCAATGCTCCTCAGATACATTTTCCAGTAAAATTCCGTTCCTGGGGCTGGCCACAGGCTGGCTGATCCAGCCTTTCCCTCTGCTCCTCCACAGTGTGCTACATCTGCTCGCTGGTGCTGTGCTGCCTCCTGACCTGTGCCATGCTCCTGAGGACGCTGGTGATGCACAGGTATGGATGGTGTCCCTGCTCTGTTGGCTTTGTCCTTGCCACCGAGCCGGGATTCAGCTGGACTCTCTCCCCAGGAATAACCTGAAGGCACTTTACCAAGGGGCCGTGCTGGACGTGTTCTACAAAGCCCATATCCTCCGCCCATCCCGACAAGCCATCGTCTGCTGGATGAGCTTTGCTGGCTTCCAGACAGCTTTTGCCTGCTTGGGTAAAGGATTTTGGGGGCAGAAGGGGGTGGAGGGGTGGTGGATCCCCACCTTGCACAGTCTATCCTGTAATTAAGCATCTCTTCCCCCTTTCTCACCCCGTTTTGCAGAGGGATGGCTGTGAGGCTTTTGTTCCCCTTTCCCCAAACACAATCTGTCCTTCTGCGGGAAGGACCATGCTGAACACCAAATGGTCAGGAATTAAAAATAGGAAGAGGGGGTGGTGGGTGGGATGATGATTCATTTTGGCTCAAGCCCAGATATTTTGATTTGAGAAGCTGTGGCAGAATCTCGTGCAAAGGACTGTCTCCCCCAGTCCTGGTCATTCTGGGCGTTCCTCATTGTGCCCCTTCCCCATCACAGCCTGCATCTCCCTGCCTGGGAGGGAGAGGCCACTGCAGGGATGGGTAGAGGACATCAAATAGGGTGTAAATCTTTACCCCACCATGGTTTGGAGACATTTTAAGGCCTCTCTGCCCCATGGGAGGTGACTCTGCTCATTGTCTGCCAACAATCAACTGTATCAGCACTCCGAGGTCAGGCAGGGGAGTCAGGCTGAGGGTCCAGAGGCGTGATGGAAGGACAGGAGTGACCATCCCTTGGGAAAGCAGACCTGTTTTGCAGGCACATTGCTGAGCTTAGTGAGAGGTAGGAGCTGGGGAGCCCCCCAGGAGGTCCTTGCACCAGCTTTCCACGAGCCACCCAGTGCTCAGTGCATCCCTGATAGAGCTGGATCTCGCCTCCTTCTTAAAACTCTTGGATTTCAAGTGATTAAAGTAAAGCAGGGGCGGTGAAGCACCAGCTTGAGCACAGGGAACCACAGTCGCTGCTGATCTTGGTGTGATTTATGATTAGAAATCAGAGCTCAGGCTGGATTTTATGATGAGACATCATAGTTGCAGCCCCGAGTGATGGCTCTTCTCAGCGGGGATAATGTGGGGAGTGATAAGAAAGACTGAACTTGTAATTAAATCCTGCGCGGAGCATCGTGTTCGGAGCGGGGGAGGCAGGTAAGGATCTCACGGGCATTTTATGGGATTAAAATGAAAATCATGTTCAGCAATGAGCATGGATCTGGGGAATGAGAGCAAAAATGAGAACTGCTTCTCCATCCTCCCCCTCCATGGTTTCTCTCTTTCTCTGTGTCTCCCTCCCAGGTCTCCTCATCCAGCAAGTGATCTTCTTCTTCTGCTCGGTGGTGTTTGCCTTCCTCGTTGTCATCCCGCTCCAGTACAGCACAAGCAGCCCCTTCTTCACTGTGGTTCAGAACATGTGGTGAGTGCTCCCAGCCCTCGGGAAGGGATGGAAGACCCGCGTGGGTGCCATGGCTGTGATGTGCTTTGGGGTGTTCTACTGGGGGCTCTTCCAGCTTTGCTGGACGTTTCTGCTGCCTGGGATGGTGTCTCATGCGTGGCACCCTCCCGGTGTCCCACCTGTCTCTTCCCTCCCACCCAGGCCCTTCTGGTTGACCCTGGTGGTTGCCGTCATCGTGCAACATTTGGCAGCTCACTACCACTTCCTGGAGCAGCATCCCCTCCGGAAGGAGCTCACCAACAGGTATGGGGACACGGTGAGCCTTGGGGGCAGAGCTCACCCTCCCGAGGTCCAGCACTCTAGGACTGTGTTAGGTTTACACATGTCCCTGGTGTGGTGTCCACTGGGTCATGAGCTCAAGGGAATTCGAAGTGTTTAAGTGGCTTGATGCTCCCAGGGAAGTTTCTTTAGATGCTTTAGAGGGCCACAGTCCATTTGCAGCCTTGATTTTGGTGATGGGAAACTGGTGAGGTCTGCGCCCTGCCCTATCACCTCGTGAGGAATTCCGGATCCACCAGGATCAGCTGGACCAGCTCATTTCTGGCAGCAGATGTGGTCACACGTGGTGTCACAGCCTAAGATGTGTCACAGCCTAAGATGTGCCTTACGCTGAAGGCCGGGGTGATGGATGGATCCAAGTGTCCTGCTCCATCCACCAAAGGCACTTCCACCACCTCCACCACTCACCCGGCACAGCAGGGAGGCTGCTGTGGGCTCTTCTGGCCTCCATGGGAGCTGGTGCCCTCCATCCCAAACCACCAGCTTCATGCTTTGTCTGGTTTCTAACTCTTTGAGGAGAAAAAGAGACTCTGTGTGTACTGGAGGCCAAGCTCTGAGGTCCTGACAGTGCTCAGAGAGCCTGGAAGGGTGTTTGCCTCTCTCCATGGGATGGAGACACCTCAGATGGAGATCGTGTCTGATGAGGAGGGAGGGAAGGGAGGGAGGCTTATTTTGGCAGGTTTCTCTGGCAGGGAAGGGCTGTGCTTCCCATCCCGTGGTGTTTGTGTTCCGTGCTCTTCCCTCTCCACCCACAGGCGAGCCCTCTACATAGTCACCTACCTGCTCTTCCCCATCAACGTCCTGGTGGGTGTCCTGGCTGGGATGTGGAGGATGGTCATTTCTGGCCTTTACAATGCCATCCACTTCTGCCAGCTGGACATCAGCCTGCTGAACCGGGGCGTGGAGACCTTTGACCCAGGTAGGGCATGGAGAAAATCGCCCTGCAGCCCCTCTGGGAACATGGGAGCCCTTCTCCTACCCCTGAGCTCCTGGGGGAGGTGGTCTGGGGCTCCTCCGTTGCCTGAAGCTGCCAGGACTGAGAGTAGCTTCAAACCACCTGCGTTCAGAAATGGGAAAACTGGAGCAAGTGGCTTCTCCTGATGCCTGCTTGGTCCTGCTTTTCTATCCCAAAAGGTGGGTGATGCCCTTCTGGGTTTCACCAATGGCCAGACCTCATTTCCACAAGCAGCAGACCCCCATCTCTCCTGTCCTAAAGGCAGCAGGAAAGGGACCTCAGCCCTTCCCCTGCTTTTCCTGCTGGGATTTTGGGAGCGGAGTTCATCCCCAGCATTGAAGGCGGGGCAGAGCTGGAGCCTGGCAAACAACCCTCCGCTGTGCTCCAGGGTGGGAGGGATGGGGGGGATCCAGGAAGTCTGACCCCACCAGATGCATTGACTATGAGCTCTGTCCCCCCAGGCTACCACACTTACTGCCACTATCTGAAAATCGAGGTCAGCCAGTCCCACCCGGTGATGAAAGCTTTCTGCTTGCTGCTTCTCCAGCCAGCCCGGCCAGAGCGGCCGGCGGCACCTCAGCCCAGCCACGTGGAAGAGGGTGAGACCTTCCCACCTTCAACCAGGGGGAGGCACAGCCATCACCGTGGGGTGGCATCAGGGCCTCCTCTGCGGGTTTGCTGCTCCTCTGGAGGTGCTGGTGGTGTTTGGGGTAAAGGGAGCGTGGAGGGTTGTGGTTCTGGTGACCTCTCTACTTTTATGCCGCCTTTCCTTGAATTGTGGACATCAAATCACAATCTCCATCACAGGAATTGCTCCTGTGCAAGGGCAAGATGAGGCTTCCAGGGGTGTGGATGGAATCTTGGCAGCCCCAAGGAGATGGAGCTGGGGTTGAGATCATAGAAACCCAAAACGGTTTGAGATGGAAGAGACCTTAAAACTCTTCTTGTTCCACCCCCTGCCATGGGCAGGGACACCTTCCACTATCCCAGGTTGCTCCAAGCCCCATCCAGCCTGGCCTTGGACACCTCCAGGGATGGGGCAGCCACAGCTTCTCTGGGTAACCTGTGCCAGGGCCCCACCACCCTCACAGGGAAGAATTTCTTCCCAATATCCCATCTAACCCTGCCCTCTGGCAGTGGGAAGCCATTCCCCCTCATCTTTTCTCTCCATGCCCTTGTCCAAAGTCCCTCTCTATCTCTCTTGGAGCTTCTTTGGGTACTAAAATCATTGCCCCCCATTCCCATGTCCTTCCAGGCATCCAGCTGATGCAGCCTGAGCGGACGCCCCTGAGCAGAGCGCGGGTGAAGCGGAGCCGAGCCCGTTGGGGGTTGGCTTACACGCTGCTCAATAACCCCTCGCTGACGGCCTGCCGGAAAACCGCCCTCTCCGACCCCACGGCCAACGGCACCCAGCTCAGCCCCCCCAAGCCCTGACCTCCAGAGAAACCCTCCACCTCTCTCTGCCTCCATGCACGCTCCTGTCCCATCCTGTTCCCATCTCCTGTTGACTCTAATCCTGCACCGACAGGAGTTTTGGGCACCTCTTGCCCCTCTCCAGCCTCCGGACCCTTTCCAGCAGTGTTCGGGGCTGGTTTTTATCTCTACGTCCATGCTGAGCCACTCCCAAGGCCCAGAGGTGGAGACAACTGGGTCACCTCCAAACCTGACCTGGAAGGAGATGAGCCAAGCTAAACCCTTCCGGCATCTCAGAGATATTTTAGGAGTCACTCCTGCAATGAGCCCACCCGTTCTCAACAGCTGCCTTTCCGACACGTGGCAAGGCAGGCAAACCCCCCAGTGCCAGGGCATAAGGAAGGAGGGAGAGGGTGTGTGGAGGGATCCTTAACCATCCTGAGCACAAGGAATTACCTGCATCTCAACGTGATCCCCACTGCCAACCCCATCCCCAGCTTCTCCCTTTCTGATCCTGGCTCCCTTCAGGCACTGCGCCTTACCCTGGGACTTGCTTTTTTTCCCAATTCTGTGAAGGATAAAATCCCATGTGCCCCTGTTCTGGGCTGTGAGGCTGCAGAGCTGTTTGTTTTCTGTCCACCCCTGTCCTCTCACCCCCCCCCAGTGCCTCTTGTTGCCACCCCGTTCTGTTCAAAGCCAGCAGCTCCCAGGGCGGGTGTCCCTCCGAGCGAGATGAGCTTGAATCCGTAGGAACCAGTTTCATACCTCGCTTGGATGTGCTGAGTCGGGGAAGGTTAATAAATCACATACCTCATTCCTACACTCGGGGTGTCCTTGGTCTCTTGGATGTTCCCAAATCAGGCAGGGGGGACATGAGGACCATCACCATCCTGTCTCCAGGTGATGGTTTGGACTGACCTTGCCCAGCAGAGACTTTGTGGTAGATCTGCTTAACCAGGAGGTGATGGGATCAAATCTATGATCCCACTTTAGGGCAATTTTAATGCAAAACTGGTCACTTTGCTCTCCCTTCATAACATTTGGCCCCTAAACTACAGCTCCCATGAAGGGTGGGAACTGAAACAGGGCAGTTTGTGGGTAAAGCACCAAAGGGAGATGTGCAAGGTGTTGCTATGTCACCTTTTTCTACAGTTAAATCCTTGAAATCCTGCCTTTATGGGCTGGAAGGATGCCTGTGGCAGCAGCAAGCAGAGCTCTTGGTAAGTTCTCCTGGTGGCTCCTTCCCTCTCAACACCATCACAAACACCTCAGCCTTGCTAAAGCAGCCTTTGCAGCCCACCCTGCACTGAGCAGGGCTGCTGGACCATCCCCTTGCCCCAGGGATCTGCTTGGAAGGAGGTTTTCAAGGACCCTCCTCCCTCTCGCTGGGATGTTTGCAGCACCTCAGTGTGGTTTGGGGGAAGAGAGGTTGAGCCCTGTGCTTTGGGGGTTTGCCTGGAGGGTCCCGAGATCTCCCCACAACACCAGGGTGGGAGCCACCCTTTTCCACAGCAGTCTGACCCCCATTCCTTTCTGTCCCGGGGAAGACAGGGGGGTCTCTGCCTTCATCTACTGCCTGCAGGTGCCACCCGGTGTGCTTGGATGCTGGAAATGCTGTCGCATCCGCTGCCCACCAATCAAACATGATTAAAGTAATTGCATTTGATCACTGTCTGGCACGAGCACAATGTCACCGAACGGGGTGACAGCGGTGCCACCGGAGGCAGGTCTGGGCTGGTTTCTTTCTAAGACAGCAGGAGCCCAAGGTGCGATTCCTGCCGCGTTCCCAGCTCTGGGATTTGAGGTGTGCGTGCCTGGTTTGCACGGCAGAGCATGGGAGAGAGGGGTGCTGGGTGTCCTGGGTGTCCCTGAAGCACCTTTCCCTTGCAGCCCATCCCAACCCACCTCCAGCCTCCCAGGCACTGAAGTCAACCTTGGTAATCCCTAAAGTCTTTAGCAGCTCAGGGCCATGGGTGGAGCTGGATTTCAGCATCTGTTTACACAGCCCTGCCCCAGGCGTCCTGGAGATGTCTTGGCAGGGGCCCTGGTGAGAGATGACAGCCCTGGGAGGAAGACAGGAGGTGGCTACATGGATTTACTTGTTTTCTTGGACATAAACAGCGCCCTGGGGGAGGACTGAGATTTTCTTCTTCATGGTGGCTTCACACCTCATCTCTAAACCCCCAACACTGCCATGGCTGTGGGGAAGCTCTGCCCCTGTGCATCCACATCCCTCTCCACCCAACCCCTGAGCAGACGGTGAGGTGGTTCAGGGAGCTGATCCAGCTGCAAATGGCCCTTAAGGAAAAATTGTCTGTGTGGGGAACGGAAATTCAGGTCTGGCTTTGCAAACGGGAGGGACGGAGGGTTGTGTTATCCCATGGTGGGTTCAGATAGTGGTGCCAGGTGTGATATCACCTGCAGCATCCAACCCAGGAATGCCATGGCAAGGGGCCCTGTTTGTTAGGAATGACTGATGCTTGATATCACTAACAATTTGCCATGAAATCTATGAGTAAACCTGGCCAAGGAGGAGGAATTCCCTTTTTTTGGTGGCAGAACAGCAAAGCTGGTGGGAGCTGCAGCTCTGCGAGACAGGCAGAGACCTCCAGGCTTGGCTTAGGGCTTCTGAGAGCCTAAAATTGCTTTTTTATCCTTATGCCAGGCCCCAAACCCTGTTCCCAGCTGAGACTGCAGGAATAAACTCCCGTACCCCGCTCTTCTAAGCTGGGAAGGGAGGGTGTCAGCTGATGTCAGACTGATGTCAAACTGAGTTTAAAAGTTGTATCCTATGAAACGAAACCAAAACTCTCGTTGGGGCCACATTGCTTTTCATCCTGTAATGGGAAAAACATGTTCCTGCCTGTCAGCATCCCTTCGTGCGAGGAGCTCCTGGCTGGGTCTGGGACGTTTCTGCCTCAGGACTCCCACGGAGACCTCGGCGCCGTACAGAGCTCGGCTCTGTTGGCAGCTCCTTGGCTGCCTCTTTCCTTACCCTTATGAGCTGTCTGGATAAGGAATTTTGGGGCTGGAGAGCTTGTGTAAAGGCTTGAGTCTCTGGGATAGCTGGTTCCCAGCTGATTTGGGTGTTGCTGCCTTCCCCAGCTTGCTGCAGACACGGATGGGGGGATTTTGGGGTATCCAAAAATGCCTCTTCCCTCCAGAATCATGGTGGGGGGATGATACGGTGCAGGGAGGGATCTGGGGGAGCTGTGGGGGATACTACACTGCAGGGGGACCTGGGTGGGGAATACTACAGCACAGGGAGGGTTTAGGGGGGGATGCAACGTCAAAGGGAGGACTTTGGGGGAGCTGGGAGATACCATGGGACAAGGAGGACCCTGAGGGGAGCTGGGGGCATGCTATGGGATGGGGAGGGTTTGGGGGGAGTTGGAGGAATGCTGCAGCACAGGGAAATGGGAGATGATATGGCACAGGCAGGGTTTGAGGGAGCTATGGGGGTGCTGTGGGATGAGAGGCGTTTGGGGGAGCTGGGGGGATGTTACAGCTCAGGGGGGAATTTGGAGGAGCTGTGGGGGAAAGGAGGTGTCCCTTGATCAAAGAGGGTTGGTGATGAGCTCTGATAGCCCAGGTGCTGTTCGGTCTGGGGGATTTGGGGGTGCACAGAGGCAGCATGTACCAGCTTGTTTAAAAAAAAAAAGGTATTTATTGCTGTCCATACAGGTTTGGTTATAAGGTGAGGGGGCTGCAGGGGTCCATCCAGCTCCCACAGATGGTACGAAAGCTGGACCACCTGTACCTCGAGGTGGGGGAGATGGAGGTGCTCAATCCCTCCACCAGGAGACAAAGGGTTCCCCAGCGCCCTGGGACAGCTGGATAAGGTATATATGTCCCGCATGGGAATGCTAAAGCACTTAAGGAGTGTGTTTATGGCTTATAGGTCAGCTCAGCTTCTCTCTCTGTAGTCTGGGTTTTCCCAACCTTTTTTCCTCCCACTCCACCATGCAGCTCCTGTTTAGTATCCTGTCAAGGAAGAGCGCTGGGGAATTATTTGGGTCTCTTTGAGCTCAGTCCCTCCCTGCCGGGGCTGGAGCTGAAGCAGGGCAGCTTGGTGGGTCCAGCCCAGACGAGTTTTTTGGACCACAGGTCTCAGCAGTGAAAGGGGAGGGAGTTGGAAATCCTGTGACATTCGGGGAAGGCACAGGCATTTTAGATGCTCCCAGCACCCAACCAGCTGGAGCCCTTTGTGCTCCTATAGGGATGAATCCTGTGGCAAATCTTCTCCTGCTCTGAAAAATGGCCTGATCCAAGCCCATGGCTCCACCCAACATGTTCTGCTGTACCCATTCTGCCTACAAAGCACCATCACATCTCTGTCCCTCAGAGCCATGTCACCTGGCATCCCAGGACCCCATTCCCTGGCTCTTTCTCCATTCTCAGACTGGTCCTTCTACTTCAGGTAATGTTGGTGGTGGGAAGGATGCACCTGGCTGGCCAAGGGCCCAGCTGCTGGTCATGGAAGGGGTGTTATCCTTGGATCCCCTCTCTGGACACAGCTGGATGCTGCAGGTAGAGGTGGGCTCCTGGTGGGCTCTGGGGACAAATGATGGTCACCTTGTTGAGAGTGGACTTTAATCCTGCAGCTACACTTTGATCTCAGGAGGGAGATAAGGGGGAGGTGTCAGATTTGGACACCTGGAAAGTGGCAGCAGGGTGTGGATCTGCTCGACATCACCCAAACTCATTTGAAGCCTTCAACTAACAGAGCCCAGCCCTGACCCCCACCTAAGGAGGGGTTGAACTACCAGCCCTGGGCCTGGGTCTTGGCCCCCTTTGACTCCTGACCGCCCACAGTTCCCAGAAGCTCAGCAAAGGCACGACACTACGTGAAAATAAATGCTACAGAAAGAGGGGGAACCCCCGAGGCACCGTTTCCTCCTCCCCCATTTAACAGCAGAGCACGAAGCCCAAAGCCAGCAGGAGGGTCCCCAGGTGGACCTGGGGCAGGGCCCCTCCAGCCCCACTCTTCGACTCCCTCGGCATGTGGTAAACGATCACCAGCTTTTCTCCAATGCCCGAGGGATCCATTTCATCCCCCTTGTAGCAGCTCCGCCCCCCGAGGTGGCCGGCGTGGGGGTCGTCTCGGAGCAGGTCTTCAGCTGGATTCTCCGACCCAGCCAGCGCCACGTTGACCGAGACATCCCGCGTGCCCACGTCGTTGACAGCGAGACAGGTGTAGGTGCCTTCATCCTCCTTGCTGAAGTTGGGGATGGCCATGGTGCCGTTCTTGAAGACCAGGAAGTGCTCTTGGCTCTGCTTGACGTTTCCATCCCGTGCCACGTTGGGCCCGTTGATCTCGATGCGGCGGCTGGAGGTCTGGATCTTCCAGCGGATCTCCGGCGGGGGGCTGCCGGCCACGCTGCAGTGCAGAGTCAGCGTCAGCCCGTCGTACATGACCGTGTTGTCCAGGTTGGAGAGGTAGGTGAGCTGCACCGAGGGGGCCACGCAGTGGTGGTCGGGGATGTCTGTCACTGCCCTGCCCTTCAGCCTGGCGGGAGCCACGCACAGGGTAGACCCCCCCTTGGTGATGGAGACCGAGGTGCGCTCGGTCCATTTCTTCAGCCAGAAGACCTTGCAGGAGCAGTTGAAGGGGTTGTTGAAGATCTGCAACTGGGACAGGGAGGGCAGGTTGTCAAAGGTGCCCTCAGCCAAGGTGGTCAACTCGTTGTCATTGAGCCAGAGGGAGCGCAGGTCCTTCAGGGAATGGAAAGCATCCCGGGACAGCCCGGCCAGGCGGTTGTTGTTCATCTTCAGGATCTGCAGACCGCTGAGGTTGCGGAGGTCCTGCCACGGGAAATCTGCGATCTTGTTGTGGCTCAGGTCCAGATTCTTCAGATGCACCAACAAGGCAAAAGCCCCTGGTTCCACCACCCCGATCTGGTTGTAGCCCAACCACAGTGACTGCACTTCAGGAACCTCGGCAAAGGAGGCCTGCCCCAACCAGCTGATCCTGTTGGCCGACAAGGTGAGGATGGTCACGTTGGAGGACAACCCCTTGGGTACCTCCTGGAGATCCTTGTAGGCACACTCGGCCAACAGTCGCCCGTTTTTCTTGGTGGAGCAGGAGCAGGGGCTGGGACAGGCCAGGCAGGGCCCCAGGAGTGCAGCCAGGACCAGGCAGCAGAGCAGGGGCCTCATCCTTCCTCCTGGGAACAGAGACGGGGCAATGAACGGGATGGGTCTGGCTGAGAAGGGGATCTGCTTTTTCTTGCCAAATAATAAGAGGAAGCACATAAGAACAAAGCATCCATGTGATTATCCCCAGAACTTTGGCTGAAAAAGACTGTTTGAAATATTCCCTTATCAGAAGGCATTTCCTCACCAAGAGCAGAGCCTTCAACTACTGCATGAGGGGGAACTTCCCCCTAAACCCTTTCCTGCCCCCACTAGAAGACATCTTTTCCTGATCTTTGATGAAATACAACCCCCAAGATGCTGTTTCCACGGGGTTCAGAGTTCACCCTGCTGAGACTGGAATTAGAAGAAACAGAGCAACCACAGCTCTTTCCCAACCAGCTTTCCCCTAAACCATCAAGCTGTTGGGATTTTCAGCAGGCTCTCAGACCACAAACCAAGCCCCCATCTCCATATTTTTCCATGTCATGGAAAAAGCCAGCTTCTCAAGTGCTTTTTCTCAGCAAGGGAGTGTGGGGTCCCTGGCTGCTGGAAGTCTTTAGAGTGAAATATTTCTGAGCTAACTCCTTACTCCCCTCCCTCCTGCCTTGCAAAGGGGACGGTGCTTGCTCGGCTCCCGGCGTCTGGAGGCTGTGTCCCACCAGGGAAGAGGTTAAGTGCAGCTCTGCGAGGAGCTGGCAGCCAGACCCCTTTGTCTCTGCCTTGTAGGCAAATTTTGCTGCTCTTTCCAGTTCCCAACCCTGTCATTTAAAGCAGGAGGGGGGGACGTTTTATTGGTAATGGAGAGGCTGAATAAGACATGCACAACTGAGGGGGAGGGACGGGACAGGCACAGAAAGGGAGGACCCTGCAGGGATTGAACCCCAGTCCTGGGGTTCGAGGGATGGGGAAGGAGCCCCCCCGGCTCTGGGGGTGATGGAGGGCTGCGGGTGTGTGTATGTGTGTGTGTGTCTGTCCTTGGCTCATGCCTTTGAAGCCCTTGCTTGGTGTAATTTGGGGGTGTCCCGTGGCTGTCCCAGTCCAAGCTGCCCAGCGAGGGGCAGATCCCCATCACACTGCGGGACGCGGGGGGAGCAGGGCTGGCGGCGCAGCACCGGGGGGAGGAGCGGGGGGGGGTCCTGCATCTTTATAGCTCCTGGAGCACCCCTACCCCGGCTCCCTCCCATCCCTCCTCCCCTACCCCCGCCAGTATCCCCCGGGGCGCAGTTACCTCTCCCCGCCGCCTCTCGCTGCCCGCGGCCGGGGCGGGCGGAGGCAGCCCGGGGGCGGTGTGAGCAGGGCCCGCACGCCGCATACCAGAGCCGTGAATAACCACCCTCCCTCTTTCCTTCCCTCCTTCCCTCCCTCCTCGGCCCGGCCAGCCCGTTCCCCCGGCCCCGCCGGTCCCTGGCCCCCCGCTGCCCTCCCCGGCCCCCCTTGCCCCTTCACCGGCAGCTTCGCGGAGATGGAGCCCGGTCACCCTCGCTTCTCCGGAGTGGGGGAAAACAGGACCGCCGGTTCCCTCGGCCCTCGTCGGGCTTCTCCTCCCCTCCCCGTCCCCCGGGCCCTTTTTGTTTTCCATGGCACCGACCCACTCCTGGCTGCGGGGGCCCTTCCTCCACCCGCCCGCCTCCCCCGGGGGCTGCTGTCGGAGCCCGGCCCCCTCTGCCCCCAGTCCTCTGCCCTCCAAACCTTCTTCCCTCATACCTCTGCCCCCCCAAATCTCCTTCCTCATAAAACCTCTGCCCCCCAGCCCTATATCTCGGGGTCCATCCTGTCCCACCCCTTGCAGAGGACATCTGGGGGGCAGGCAGAGAGCGGGCAGCTTCTGGAGGACACGGGGTGGCCGGTGAGTTGTCTCTGAGGGGGGTGAAGGGCTTTGGGGGCTTGGGAGTCACAGGATGACACTGCTGAGGGGCTGTGCAGGACCCGAGCAGGGTGGGAAGGAGGGTGCAGCTCAGAGGCTGCATCGGGGGCAGGAGGAAGGAGGATGAGATGATGAGGTCCCAGCAGGTCACCCAGAGCTGTCGAGGTACAGGGAGGTCACCTGGAGTTGTCACCCAGAGTCATCTCCTCGGCCCTGCAATAAATTGCTGATAAAAGCTTTTAAAAGTGGGTGATGGGGATTTCATCTCTCCGACTCCATCCTCCAGCCTGGCAGGACCACTAGGGCAGGGGTGGGCATCCAGGGCCGGGAAGATGAGCAGGTCCTTGCTCCCTGCCCTCCTGTACTGGCCAAACTGGGGCATTTCCAGTAGGAAAGCTTCCTGCCGTGGGGCTGGGATTGGAGGTGCAAGGACCTCCATCCTGGACCAAGCCAGAACCTATTTGTAAAAGCCCGTGAGGAAGATGAAGGTGGAGCGAGGGGGAGCTGGATCCCCCTGGGAGAACTTCACCTCCGTGTATGGCAGCCACAGCTCCTTGTCTTCACACTTGTGCTGACGCAGCCGTGGCTGAGGCCGGGCTGTGAACAGGCTTGGGGTTAAAAATAGTGCTGTGCAAGGCAGAAGGGGATTGTTTTGAATCTAGAGCAGTTCATGGGGCGGGCTGGCAGCGTGGCTGCTGCCCAGGGGCTGTACTGGCACGCCAGGAGAGCTGGGGATTTTCTTCAGTGGGTTCAGGACCTGTTTTGCAAGGCATTTGGGGGGATCTGTCACTGCCCCTCTTGGGTGTGATGCTCTCACAGACAAGGCCAGCATGGGGGATGCTTCCTGGATCCCTGGGCTTGATCTTGGCAGTGCCCATCACTCCAGAGCGAGGCAGAGGCAAATGATCCATCAGCCCCTCCACCCTGAACGCCCTCAGAACCCACCTGGAAGGGAGCAGGGGCTCTGGACCAGTGGAGGACACAGGACAGGGGTTGTACAGGGGACCAACCCTAATTCAACCCACAGAGCAGGGGAAAGATGCTGCTCTGACAGCTCCCATGGGGGCCCAAAACTCTATCTGTAACCCCCTAAGGCACAACCCCTTTTTGATCCGGGATAAGCAATAATTTGGGAAGAGAGGGTGTGGCGTGACAGCTTCTTTATTTTTGGGGCCGTCCTGGGAGAAGGGTGACAGACACCTTCCCACAGCTTAGGTGACACCATGTGCATGACAGCCCGGGCTGTGTGGGTGTAAGATTGTCACCATCACGCGTGGGCACATCCCACTCAATCCCGGGCTGGTGGCAGTATGTGCAGAAGGGTTAAATGCCTTGGGAGTGGCTGAGCCATCCAGCCAGGATGCTTTAACCCTTTCCAGGAGAAACCCTTTCCAGGAGAAACCCTTCCCACCCCCCACCCCCCCCTTCGGACACGGAGGGAGTGGGAGTATGCAGAGCTCCATCCTTGACCACTTTTTGTGCCTTTGGGCACCGGGTACTAATTAGAGCCCTCCTGAAAAGGAGCAAATCTCAGCGTAATCCAGCATCAAGATTCCCTGTAGATACGTTAGGCGGGGAAAATCTATTATTCTCTAATTAAAGGGAGGGAGAAATGATTGTTCTTTTTCTATTCCTTCTATGTTTCTAAGCATGAAACTCAATTATAAGTGTATTCACAGGAGGGGATTTATCTACAAGGGGGAGTCTCTGCTTGGCACGGGCTCTTAAAAGCTGCAGCAAACACCTGGGCTGCTTCAGAGCAGCCTCGAATTCCCAGGATTTGGGGCATTTGGGTGGGACCCCCTCCTGCCTGCTGCCTCTTTGCTCGCTGACCTGCTTTGTCTGCCTCCCCCACTCTCCCCGTCGCAGGAGAAAGATGCAGAGGCCGGAGTTTAAAATAGGAATTTTTCTCTGGAGGGTGGAGAAAGGAGTGTTTGCTCGGCAGGGATCTGCTGGGTTGCGGAGGCTGATTTTGGGGAACGTGAGGGGAGCATCAGTGGGGCCTCAGGGGACACCCATGGGGGTTGGAGGGTGGGTGACTGTCCCCACATGATGGGACACCGCCTCTCAAGCGGGGACACCAGGAGGAAATGTGGCTTTGTAGCTCCAGATAAGAAAAGCAATCAAAGGCAGCCTTAAATCTTGACTATGTAATTATGGGCTGAAATCATCAGCCAGATGAAATGGGGGGCATAAATCCACCAGCCACCTTCGTAGCACCCCCAGTCTCCAGGCTGGGAACACTTTAAGACCAGGGTGACACTAACCCTGCCAGGCAAACTGCAGGGAGACAAGTGTTGGGAGAAAAAACTTGTGTGTACATGGGCAGTGTGGGCGTTTAGCATGTATTTGTACATATGTTGAGCACACTTATTATAGATACACAGAGCTTATATAAATTAGATACACTGTGTATATATATTGCATATATTCTTAATCCACGTGTATGCATGGGATGCGTGCGCCAGGGGAAAATATTATTTGCATTTTTCTATATAGTGAATTTATAGACAGTATGTCTAAACGGTATATAATATATTTGGATTATTTTATTTTCCTATGTATGCTGAATTTATGTATATTTATAATGTGTGTAGACACCGCGTACATACAAAGTGTGTAGTGTGTGTAAAGGCATAGTAGAGTGATTACAACAATTATTTGTGCCTATACGTCTTGTGTGGATGTATAAAAGGAGTGTGTGCGTGTATATACAGCGTGAGTACTTATATATATATTATGTGCGTGAATTTATATATAATATGTATATACAGAAATACAATATGTATATACAGAAATATAATATGTATATACAGAAATATACTATGTATACTGCATGTGTGCACGGTTTATGGGTAGAAATATATATATTTATAATGTCTGTGGATGCTTTGCTGGTAGCTGTGGCGACGTGTCTCTGCGCCGTCTGCCACCTCCTTGGTGTCCCCTCGACCGCACTGGGCTGTACCGGGGGCAACACGGGGGGCACCGGGCGCGACCTCCCCCTCGTCCCCATCGAGCACAGACCCATCTCCACTTTCAATCCCTTTTATTGACTCTTTCACAGACAGAAGCTCGTAGAAGGGCGCCCGCGGCTCTCACCGGCGCCGGGGCTCGCGGGGAGTGGGGCTGGGGGTGGCGGCGGCGGCGACCCGTCGCCTCCCGGGACCGGGCCCCCGCCCGCCCGCCCGCCCGCCCGCCAGCAGCGCGGGCGCGTCTACGGCACAGACACTTGGCTACAAGGCTACTCTACCCAAAACACATCGAGGGGCCCTGCCGGGACCGGGACTGGGACGGGGGAGGGGAGATCGGGACGCCCCCGCCACCTCGGGGTGCGGGCGGGGGGCGCGGAGCTGTCCGGTCTCTCCGAGTGCTGAACGGGGAGAGCGCGGGGAGCACCGGCACCCGTCGGGGGACGGAGAGGACCCCCGGGAGTGGCAGGGAGAGGGGACCGCCAGTGTCCACTGGGGAACGGAAAGCACCTCCCAGGAGCGGCAGGAACCGGGGAGCCCCGGGACGCACCGGCGAGCAGAGAGCACCGCCGGGAAGAGGCAGAGACCGGGGAATCTCGGCATCCACCGGTGTCCACCGGGGAAAACAGGGATGCGCCGCAGCGCGACGGGCTCCCACCGGGGAGCGGCGGGGATCGTACCGAGGCGCGGCGGGCATCCACCGGGAAGCGGCGCGGGGAGGATGACGCCGAGGAGCGGTGCGGACGGCTCCGGGCTCCGGCGGGGTTCGCACGGGGGCTCGGCGGGGCCAGAGTGGGGAGCGGCAGGAGCGGACCGGGGAGCAGAGGGGACTCACCGGGGACCGAGGGAGCGGCAGGACCGGACCGAGGAGCGGAGGGGACCCACCGGGGACTGAACCAATTCCAGGAAAAAAGGTTTTGGGAAGTCGGGTTTTTTTCTTTGACCCGTTTTTCATCTTTTTTTTTTTTTTTTTCGTTTTTTTCCTTTAAGGGGAAAGAAAATATGGGGCGAACAGAGGGCAGAGGCAGCCAGGGGACCGGGAATCGTTGTTGTCGCTAAGCCGGGAGCAAGGACTGCCGGTACCCAAAATGGAAACGAAATCGTAGGAAGCGCGTCCCGCCGGCACTGAGCATCCCCGGGGTCCTGCCGTCTGAGGAGGAGGAGGAGGGTCAGGCATCGCTGAGGATACTTCCGTCTTTCCTCGGAGTAAAAGCAGCAGCGATGCCCCGCGAAGAACGGGGGTTGGGGACCGGGGAGGAGGTGGGGCCGAGGTGGGGGTGGAGGGGGTGTGGGGAGGCTCAGCGGGGCCGCTGCCGGTAGTTGCCGTTGATCTCCTGGGAGATGGTGACAGCCTCGGCACCCAGCGGCAGCTTGTCGCTGTACTCAGAGCGCACCTCAAACTCCTCGCCGTTGGCTTTGGATTGTGACTCCGCCATGGAGCTGGCTGCCACGCTCTCCTCTCGCTCCAGCTCCGGAGCCCCTTCGGCTTCTCTCCTCCTCCTCCACCTGCCTCCTTCTTCATCCTCCTCCTCCTCCTCTTCTTCCTCCACCTCTGCCTCCCCTACCTCGCTGGGATTGTAGTTCTTCTCAGACTCCAGGTAGGAGACACGGGGGTCAAAGTCAGCGGCCATGTGCTTCTCCATCTGGTCTGGGTTCTGGGCCTTCATGATGAGCTTGTAGGTCTTCCCTTGGTATTTGGAGAGGAGGTGGCACCACGTGGCCCCCATCAGGGGTAAGGTGGCCAGCACCAGCAAGAAGATGCTCACCACCACGATGATGATGAGCGAGGGGATCTCTTTTTTGGTGGTGAAGACCACTTGGACCTGGCAGTCCTCCCCGAGGTAGGTGAGGCACACGGAATAGTTGGTGCCGGGGTTCAAGCCCTGGAACCAGTACGAGTTCACCCCTTCTTCAATCTTGGACCACTGGACCAAGGCATGGCCCTTGCTGCTCTCCTGGCACAGGTAGAGCATCCTGAGGTGGACTTTCTCGGGCTGCGTGTAGGTGGGTGTGAGCTGCACCCGGGCGTCGCGCTCTGACACGTCCAGAGCGATCACCCCCAGGTCAAACGTGTGCTGCTTGAAGTCGCCGCTCTGGTTGAAGGCGTGATTGGAGATGTACTTGCTGGTTTGTGTGGAGCCACACTTCTTCTCAAAGGGTGGCAGCTGGAAAGGGATTTGCCCGTCTCCCGTGGACTCTGTCCCAGCTGCCAAGGATGGTTGGCTCTGCCGAGTGGGATCAAGGGGTTTGCTCCTCTCATCTGGTGTGAGCACGCTATTCTTTGCTCCCTTGGCCCCAGGCTTCTTGTCACCTGGCTGTGCTTTACCCCCCAGTGGGTCCCTCCCGGGCTGCAGTGGGTATTTCTGGGTGCCCGCCACAGCCACGTTGACAGAGGTCTGGTTACTCCCCATTTCATTGGAGGCCAGGCAGGTGTAGGTGCCTTCTTCCCTCTTGCTCAGGTGAGGAATCACCAATGTGCCATTCTTGAAGACCAAGAAGCGCTCAGGGTCCCGTTTGGACTGGTCCTTCCCAGCGGTCTCATTCGGGTTCCCGTTGAGCTCCAGGGTTTGGCTGGAGGTGCGGATCTTCCAGCTCACTTCGGGCAGTGGGGTGCCCGTCACGGCACAGTGCAGTGTCAGGGTGAAGCCATCAAAGAGCTCAGTGGTGTCCAGGTTGGGGTAATAGGTGAGCTGCACCGTGGGTGAGGCACACTGCACATCTGGGATCTTCCCCACCGGCACTCCTTGGAGCTGCTCCGGGAGGGCACAAGTGATGGAGTCCTTCTCAGGGATGGAGATGAGTGTGCTGTCCATCCACTTCTTCAACCACTGGAGCTTGCAGGAGCACTCAAAGGGGTTGTTGTAGATCTGCAGGTGGGAGAGGGAACTGAGCGAGTCAAAGATCCCCTCAGCAAGGGTGGTGAACTTGTTGTTGTTGATGCGGAGGGACCGGAGGTCCTTCAGGGTGTGGAAAGCCCCCTGAGGTACCAGAGCCATGTGGTTATTGTTCATCTTGAGCAGCTGGAGAGCGCTGAGGTTGTAGAGGTCCTGCCAGGGGAAGTCCACGATCTGGTTGTGGCTGATGTCGAGGTTTTTCAGCTGCACCAGGATGGCGAAGGCACCGGGCTCGATGGAGCGGATCTCGTTGTGTGCCAACCAGAGGGAGGTGACCTGGGTCACTTCCACGAAGGAACGCCGCTGCAGTGAGGTGATCTTGTTGGCCGAGAGGCTGAGGGTGGTCACGTTGGAAGGCAAACCCGTGGGCACCACTTGGAGGTCCTTGTAGGCGCAGTCGGCGAACTGGTGCGCGTACTTGTCCACGCAAGCGCAGGGCTCGGGGCACGCCCGGGCCAAGCCGAGCAGGGCCACTAGCCACAGGACCAGTAGAGGGGCCATCTCCCCCTGCCAAGGGATACAGGGGGTCTCAGGGCTGCCGGCCCACGTCCCCGCCCCGCTCCCGGCCCCGGTCCCCGCCCGGCAGGAGGCGGCGGCGGGGCCGCGCCCCATTGTCTGTACCCGGCTCCCCCTGCCTGCCGCCCCCTCGCCCCTCGCTCGTGTTCATCCCCTCTTCCCCTTCTCGCTCGTTTTCCTCCCTTTCCCATCCAGCTCTTCCCATCCTTCTCACTCTCTTTTTCTCGTCTTGATTAGGCTTTTCCTTCCCCCAGACCCTCAAAAATTAATTAAATCTCGTTTTCTTTCTTCTCTGCTTTAATTTCTCCTTTTTCAATTATTTCTTTCCCTTTTCTTTTTTTTTCTTCCTTTCTTTCATCTTTCCTGTCCGCACTTTTCTCCCTCCCACCTCCATTCCTCCCTAGTTCTCTCCTTCCCTGTTTTCCACTCTCTCTGACTCCCTCCTTCGCCCCTTTCCCCCACTTCCCGCACCGCACCGGGGCTGACCCCGCACCTTACCCGCTCCTAAGTGCCGTTAAGCAACACGCAGCCCTTCTCCTCGTCGTTACCGGCCCTCCGCATCCTCCTCCCGACCCCCGTCCCTGTGGCACGGAGGAGCCTCCGCCAGCCCGGACACGACGGTGAGGGGCGGGGGGACCCCACCCGTCCCCCCGCACCTCTCCGGGCTGAGCTGTGAGCCGGAGCGGGGCCGTACGGGCACTGGGCTGCCGAGGCGACAGCGAAAGGGAGGAATTAGCATTTCTGCCAGCCTCCCCCTCCGCTCGGCTGCCCCCTCCCTCCTCGCCACCCCTTTCCCATCCCACCACCCACCCACCGCCGCCGCTCGCCAGCCTGCGGCGAGGACGGGGCCGGCTGCTCCCGCGACGGGCGCGGCACCCTCCTACCCCCCCTAAAAAATTCAAAATAACCAAAATAAACACCCACCCGGCAGAGCAACGAATACAACTCCGCGCGCTTGGCAGCAGGCGTCATCCAGCCCCCCCACCCCAAACCCCGTCCGCCGTTTTGACTTCCCCAGTGCCCCCCGGAGGGACCGAAATGCCGTCGTGGCGGATGCGGGACACGGCCACCCCGTCCTCCCGGGACATCGCGGGGTCGCAGCCCTTTGTGGAGCGCTTGTGGACGGGGATGCGGAGGTTGGACCCTCCCGCCCGCGGTCCCCGGGCTGTGCTGCCATCCCCCCACGCCCGATCCATGCGGTATTTCCACGGGCGATGAGCGGCGTGTGCCAGCCGGTCCCGTCGCTCGGCGCTCGTTCAATGCAAAGCGCTTTTAAACACGGAGGGGGTTAGGAGATGGGAGGGGAGAGAAATACACGGGGGCTGCCGGGGGTCCCCAAGACGGGACCGTTCTCTCGCAGCTTCCTCCCGAAGGTTTCAGCCCCTTGGAAAGGCGCAGAGAGCCTCCTATTCCCCTCGTGGTTTCACCTCGACGTGTGGGGCTGTTCTCCCCCTCCACCCTCCGTCCTGCCCCTCTCATCGAGAAACCATTGATTTTGGGAGCGTGATCGATTCCTGTCTCCCGCCATCCCTCCCTTCCCCCCTGCATCTCTCCATCCTCTCCCCTCCGGGAGCTCTGCCGGGGGGTGCCGAGGCGGACTCATCACGGATTCGGATGGGTCAGTCCACGCCTCCCGGTGTCCCCGACCCGGCTCTGTCGCGACAGACAGCGGCCCCGCCTAGAGCTGCGGCTACCGCCCCTTCCCCATTCCCCACGGGGACTTGGCACATCCCGGGGAGCTTCATGCGTGGGGACCCCCGGGGATCTGAGGGGGGGTCCCGCCGCCTTCCTGCTTGCTCGCAGGCGTAGTAAAAGCCCGGCCACCTCTCCCTCGGCGGGAGCTCGGCCCTGCATCCCAGCCCCGAGGCCACGGGATGGGCGTGTTCTTCCAAGGACGAGGAGAGGGAGGAGGGAGAGGAGAGGGGGTGATGACTGGAGGGACAGAGCACAAGCTGCTTGACAGCAAAATGTCAGATTTGATCCTCGATGATGGCTCCCATCCTCCCAGGAGCCGTGTCCAAAGCCCCCCAGCCTGACACCTGCTGCCTGGCACAGATTTGGCCCAACCCAAACAACACTCCGCAAGGAAAACCCTGGGAATGGTCCAAGGGAACTGTCCTGAGCAGATGGGCAAGGCCACCTTGGTACAGTGATCCGCTGAGGGGCCACACAGAAGGGAGGCACCGCTTCAAATCCAGTGGATACATCCACAGGGCAGCGCTTCCATGTCTCCCTTCCTGCTGGAGAAAGGTTTGAACGGACATGGTGCTCTCAGCATCTTCGGAGCTGAGCCATGACTCATCCCCATCCCACCCCTGTGGCTGGCTGGTCACCCAGCATGTCCTCACCCTCACTGTGACACTCCCAAGCACCCGTGCTCAGGGAATTACAGCATCAGGCATTTGGAGTTGTGGTTTATAGGCATTTTCCCCTCATTTTGCTCACTTTCTGAACACCCGTGGGCTGTCACTCTCTCCTGAGCCCCACAGCTGGGGGTTCTGTGGTTAGTGGGGCAGCACTTGTGGGCTCAGCATCTCCAAACAGACCCACCCTGCTCCTCACCCAGGTTATTCCACATCCCAAGCTCCTCGTGCTGCTGTGGGGCTGCAGGACTATGGGTTAGCCCATGCTGGTGTTGCCCCATGGCTGCAGAGCTCAGATGGGAGACACAGGGATGGAAAACTTGCTTTGAGGAGCATGGAAAGGGGTTAAAATGCCACAAGACTGTGACCAGCAGGGAGAGGACACTCGTTTTCTGGTTTGGCTGCTATCCACGGCATTCTGCTGAGTCTTCCGAAGGGATGGATGATGCCTTCATCCATCATGCAAGAGGAAGGAACCCAAGTGTCCTAGATACAGTGGCAGCATTTCAGGAACATTTCACGTGCTAGAAATGGGTCAGGGATGAGGCACGTGTGACAAGCTGGATACACATCCCTCCTCATGCTCCTGAGGGCCAGACCCTCACCTAGACACTTGGGAGGGCATCGGAGCATGAAGCAGCATGGCATGGGATACCTCATCCCTCCAGACCCCCACTCATCCCTCCCCAGCTGACACAAGGGGTTCATGTCACCATTTGTGCCTCAGTTTCCCATGGGCTGAGAACAGGGAGGAACAACAGTGCTCTGGTGGGTCTGCAGTCCACTCAGATGGGAGTTCCAAGGAGGGAGGGAGGGAGGGAAAATGAGCAGATAGATGTGTGGATGGATGGATGGATGGGTAAGTGGGTGGGTGGATGGACGGATAGAAGAGCAGGCTCTGGAGCTGCCCACTTCTTCTCACACCTCACTTGCCTCAGCCCCAGGCACCCCAAGTTTCATTGTGCTCCTAAACATGTGGGAAGTAGGGGCTGGTGTTGACCATCACAGCTCCAGAGACACAACTCCCACTGGTCAGGGACATTGCCTACTTCAGAAGGAGAAGGCCAAGCCACCAGTTTGGGCTCTCCTGGCTTCTCCAGCTCCCCCAGGACCAGGTGAACACATGAACCACCACCCTGGGAGCATCCTGGTTGCAGGACCTGCCTGGCCAGAGACAATGTGGCTTCTCCTTCCACCTAGGAAAGTCTTTCCTCAGCTTGGCCTCACCACTTCTCCAAATATTCAAGAGTCCCGACCACCCCATCCTCTCTCTTGATGTTCCATGGGATGCAAACCTGTTCAGGTGATAGTAGAGTTATGTTTTTATTAGGAATGTAATCCAGGTGACCTTTCCCAGGCTCGCAGAGGCAAATCCTCCCCTGCACTAGACTTCCCCCACCCTGGCCAGCAGACCTGAGCGATCCTGCAGGGCACGATCAACGCAGAGGAACCAGCCCTCTGGCTCTAATTAGTTTTGCATGATTGTTGGGGGAAGAAATCTGTTTTCATAACCAGAAAGGATTTATGCTTCTCTTTCTTGCCTTTTTTTTTTCCCCCTCCTAAGTCCCAGAGCACTTTGCTTGGGGCTGGCGGGGAGTCATTTTATGAATGGTTTAGATTGAGCAATGCATTATTAATAACAGCCAATCAAGCAAGCAGGATAATATATATCATTTCAGGAGGTTCGCTTAATTCAGTGAAGTTATTTATTGGGCTAAGAAAACCCAGAGAGGCTCTGAGTCTTCCTGGGAGGGGGATTTTCACAGAGTGGCTCTGGGTGGAAAGGAGGTCTGCACAAGTGTCAAAGCTTCCTGTTGGAGGTGGAAGCTGGTGGGGCTTCTGGGGAGCCCTCAAAGCCCTTTTCTCCAGGGTTTGAGGGCTGTTGGGTGCTGCTCTGCTCCCCTCAGAGTGAGAGACCATTTTCTGGTCAGATGAATGAGCTTTACCGCAGCTCAAGGCAAGAGGAACAGCTAATCCTGCTCCCACAGCCCATTGGCTCCGTCATTGTTTTACCAGGCTTTGATGAGGCCGGTGACAGCAGACAGATGGGCTCTGCCCTCTGCCCGTGCCCCTCTCGAGGCTGATCCCCCGCAGAACCCTCGAGCAGCCACCAGAGGATCCTCGCGGTGAATTTGGTGACAAACCTTGTGTGTCAACGTGCCGGCTCCTTTGGGATCACTGCTGTAACAGGAATAACTCATTGCTGTGTCCAGGACATGGTTTGTTCCCAGAGGGCTTCCAGAAGATGGGAGGCAGTTTTCCTCCCTGTATCCCCCGTTTTCCAAGCCTGGCAGTTCCCCTTGCACCCTCTTGGAGGGGAGACCCTCATCCTTCCCTGCCCACCCTCACCTTCCCTGCCCAGTTTTACCCTGCCCTGTCCATCTTCATATTTTCCTGTTCATCTTCACCCTTCCTTGTCCACCTTCACCTTTCCTGCCCATCTCCACCCTTCCCTGTCCACCTTCACCCTTCCCTGCCCACCTTCACCCTTCCCTGCCCACCTTCACCCTTCCCTGTCCACCTTCACCCTTCCCTGCCCATCTTCACATTTCTCTGTTCATCTTCACCCTTCCCTGCTGACCTTCACCCTTCCCTGTCCATCTTCACCCTTCTCTGCCCATCTTCACCCTTCCCTGTTCATCTTCACATTTTCCTGTCCATCTTCACCCTTCCCTGTCCACCTTCATCCTTCCCTGCTCACCCTCACCTTCCCTGTCCACCTTCACCCAGCTCAAGCCCCCCAGAGCACCTGCCCATCCCTCCCACCCCTCTCCCTCTGTGCCCAGCACAGCAGCTCAGACACCTCAGTGACAGCCACGGTGCCCCCCAGGCACAGGAGGGACCACTGGTGGGCCCTGGGGATGCGGGTGGTGTGAGACGTGTGGGTGTGAGCGAGCACAAGTGGGTGTGAGTGCACGTGTGAGAGTGCAACAGGGAGTGTGAGTGCACAAGTGAGTGTGCAACAGTGTGTGAGTGCACAAGTGAGTTTATGTCCACAATGGAGTGTGAGTGTGCACATGTGAGTGTGCACAAGTGAGAGCGTGCATGTGTGAGTCTGCACAAGTGCATGTGAGTGTGCACAAGTGAGTGTGCACGAGTGTGTTTGCGCGTGAGTGTGAGCACCAGTGAGCGTGAGTGCCCCAAGGACGGCGCCAGCCCCGGCGCTCCAGCCCGTGTGCGGCTGTACAAAGAGGACACCTGGTGGCATGTGCCCCTCACTGCCGTGTCACACACAGCCCTGCTCGGGGACACCCCATGTGGCCGCCTCCGACTGTCACCAGGGCCACATCCGGCCTTGGGGTGCGGGGGAAGTCCTGAGGGGAGGGGAGCAAGGGAGGGTGAAGAGAACGCCAAGCATCTCCCCTCCTGCCTGGCTGGAAAAAGGAGGAAAAAAGATGCCCCAGTAAACTGCACTTGCCTGTGTTGTGTCATTTATTTTATAAGGACGTTAATTCCATTAGGTTATTTTTTCCCCCTAGAGCTGGCCCAGGGGCCTGAACCTTTTGAGCCCAATGCTGGGAGCAGAGAAGGTTTGGGAGTCCTGTTTAATGCTGCTGAGAGCTTCCCTGCATTCCTTGTGGGCAACCTTGCACCCTTGGTGAGATCCCTGCCTCCCTGGTGAGCATCCTTGTGTTCCTGGTGAGCATCCTTGCGTCCCTGCATCCATGGTGCAGTTAACCTGAGACCTGGCCAGCTCAGCTCACCCCACAATTGTGCTCACTCCTCTTCCAGATCCCGGAGGACGAGGTTGCGCTGTGCCAGCACCTTGGCCGCCCTCTTGCTGAGCAGCTTCTCCTGCACGAAGGGCCAGAGGAGGGTGTAGCTCTGTGCGTTGCGGTGCATGAGCATCATCTCCATATCCAGGCTCACAGGGAGTGCCAGGGCTCCCCAAAGATTCTGCAAGGCCTTGGCCTTGGCCAGGGCGCCTTCTCCGAGTCGCTGCTGCAGGTACCTTCTCAGCAAGTTATTCAGCCTGTAGGAAGGGGCCTGGGGCACCCTGTCCTTGACCAAGGACAACATATCCATGTAACCACACACAACATGGCAGAAGTCCACTTTCCTGCCCGTGGCATCCAGGGCTTTAAAGAGAGCGGGCAGCTCCAGTCCCCAGAAGTTCCAGATGATGAGGATGGGTCTGGGGAGCAGGGAGAGGTGCCAGAGGAGGTACTGCACCCCCACCTCCAAGGGGACGCCCTCGGGGAGCAGTGCCAGCACTGACTCGGGGGTTTGGATCAGCGTCCTGAAGGAATGGTCTCCGTTCACCGCCGCCATCTCCATGATATTCTGGGCTGCAGAGGGGAAAGGATGGGGCTGGAGTAAGTGTTTGGGGAGGCCCCTCTCTGCCCCTCAGCCCCTGGGAAGGGCAATGCTCACTTCTCGGATCAACCTTCAGGCTGAAGAACACCAAAGCACCCGGCTCCAACCTGTCATCCAAGGGGCTGGTGGGGCCAGTGCTGTTGTGGGGTGAGGTGCCACTTCTGGACTATGTGGGGCTGGAGGGCTTCTTGCTATCCTTGGCCTCGCTGAAGGCCTGCAAGAGATTGGAGAAGGGATCCAAGTACAATCTGCCTGCTTGGACCTGGTTGGGAAGGCATGAGGAGAACGCTTGGGAGGACCATTGGCCATGGACAGGGATCTGCTTGTGGCAATGCCACAAAAACCACAGGTGTGATGTCCTGGCACTGGGTGTGTCCTGTGTCTGGAGTGGGCTGGCCATGAGGAGCCCTGTTGAGAGCCCAAAAACAGGGTCAGAAACAAGTGATCAAGAGCAGAGCCCTGAATCCAGCTTGTCCTGAGCAGGGTCGGGATGCAGGCACTAACACACAGGTCCAGGGATTGCTGTCCCTTGCTGTTCATCTCGTATGGATGCAGATCATGGAGGGACATAAACATGCCTGAGCAACCTCACTCCATGAGATACTTAAAGATCTTGTTGGTGTCTAGAGGAAACTGGATCAGGATGACTGGATCAGGTCAGAAGGAGGTTTAGGGCCTCTCCAGGCTCAGCAGATCCAGTGCCTACAGCAATGCTTCCCAAGGATGAACAAAAATAGCCACACCACCAGCCCCTGCCCAGCATCAGCAGGGATGGACATCCACAGTGAGTATCTCCCTACAGGAGGAGCAGGACAGCAACACATTCAAGAGGCTCCAACCTTAGTTTCCTTCCCTCTTTCCCCCCAGGACAATCCTGCACCTCTTTCCTGGGTATCCTGCAGCGATGGGACATCCATCTCCCTCCACACCAGCTCTCTGCAACTCCACCCGCAGCCCAGGAGTGGTGGAAACATGGCTGGACAGACAACTTCAGACTCCTCAGCTCAGGGAATGTGGGATTTTTACCCCTGGCACCTGTCTTTGCTACACCCTTAAATCCACATCGTACTACCCAACACCTGGTGCACTCAGGGATTTCTCCCAGCAAGCTGCTAGCATCCCCCAAAGCCCCAGCCTTGGGATTTTTTGCCACTAGCAGGGACTGGGGACAGGTTTTAGCCCCACAACTCTCTTTTTCCCTTTGTTAGAGAGGAATCAGAGGAGCCAGGAAAAACAGGACAGGAGGAAATGAATAAGGAAGCCAGCAGTGGCTGGGGTTTAATCTGAGAACAGCTTTATTGAAAGAGCAAGAAGAGGTTCTGCATTAGTTTGTACAAAAAAAAAAGGTGTTCACCCCTCATTAAGCCAGTATTGGAAAACCAACCCCAATTCTCGATCCCAAATCAGCCGCACTTGCCTCTGGTTCCCAGGGGATCCCCTTCTCGTGATGGTGACATGGTATCTCATCAAGGATCCCCCCCTTTGGATCATCTCACCACCTCAGCCAAGGCCATTTGGTTGCCACACACCAGTTTGCAGCACCAGAGTTGTGCAATGTCCCTTTGGGGGTGCTCAGGTGGTCCATCCCTGCTCCGGTGGCTCCCGGGAGCGTCTCAGCCCGTGTTGGTACAGGGCTGATGAACTCTGCGAGCGCAGATGCTACATTCAACTCACAAATTTGATTTTTAGATCAAGATTGATTGGTTTTAAGCTGAGAACCACCTCTCAGGAAGCCACAAGGACTGACTGGGAAGGTTTGCCTCAGGGGATCCCACCTCAGAGCAGACCAAGGCGGGGTTTACGGCTGCTCCAGAAAACCAGGAGCAAAGGTCTTGGCCTGGGAGAACTAGATTTGGGATGGCCTGGATGCCCTGCCACCTGGGAGCACCTGAAGTGGAAGAGAAAACCATAAGCAGGTCTCTGGGTGCTGCTGGGAAGGAGAAGGCTTGGCTCCAAGCACAGCTGGAGGAAAGGGAAAGGCACCCAGAGACGACGGGGTGCGGCCGCCTCTTCTCCGGCAGCGCAGCTCAAGGAGGGAGGTCTGGCACTACACTCACCACCGTGTCCTCCTCGCTGTCATCCGAGCTGCCAATGACAATGCTGGTGATTTCTGTGGAAGGAACAGGAGGATGCTGAAGCTCCAAGACTGTGATTTTGGATGCCACCAGATCAACTCTCCTGAGTTTTGCCGCAGGACCGTGAACCACCCAGCCTTTGGATGCACCCCAAGGTGGGGGCAACCTTTCCACTGCTGCTTCACCCCATGGATCCTGCACCAGCCTCTTCAGAAGGTGCATTTCATCCTCTATCCTGTTTGCAGAGCTGATCCCAGGATTCCTCACTGCGGGATGCAGTGGGGCTGGCTCAGCTCGGGGAAGAAAATTTGTTTTCCTAAGAATTATAGTGAGTTTTGCTCCAGGAAAATTTACTACTCCTGGAGCAGGAGGCAGAGGAGCCTTTCTGCACTTTCCCTGCTGATACACTCTTCCCTAAGCTTGGATTTTGGCTACCTTGAAAGTGGGACATGGAGCTGGATGGAGCATCCATGTCCGCCCCGAGCACTGCTGTTGTACTTATTCCCTAGGAAGCAGCTTCCACCCTCTGCTTCTGTCACCCAGGGGAGGTTGGCCAAGGCTCTGAGTGCCTGGGGGTGCAGAGAGGCTGGGAATGGACCCCCATAATGGAGAGAAAAATATGGGATAACAAGGAGGGCAACATTCATGGCCCCCACCTGCATCATCCATGCTGCTGCTGCAGTTCCGTCCGGGCATGGAGGTGCCGGGCTCCCTTCGGAAATCCCTCTGGTTGGAATTGGGATCACTGGGGCCTGGCATGTCATCACACTCCAGCTTCAGTATTTTGGGAGAGATCTGGCTGCCCCTTTCTGTGCAGTGAAACTTCCTCCTGTGCCATGAGGGGACAGGGCGAGCCTGGACAGGGGAGAGCACAGGCGGTGGAAGGTGCTGGGGTGGCAACTCCCAAGGGCTCCTGCCTGGCTGGTTGAACCAAGGGATGGTTCTTACCTTGTCCACATGCACATCCTTGAGGTTGGTGGGTGAGGTGGGCAAAGTGCTCTGGTTTTTGGGCCAGACTTGATCCTCTTGCTGCGGAGAGAGCACAGAGCAGCATTAGAGTGGACCCGGAGAACACTGACCCCCCTGCAGGGCTGGGGTGTCCCCAGACAGTGTGGGGGGCAGAAACATCCCCAGGAGGGGGGAAACTGAGGGACAGCCTGGCCCTGTGGCTTGGCTCAAGGTTTGTGCTACAGTTGTGGTTTTCCCTGTGGAAAGTGAGGGATGAAGCAGCAGGCTCGGAGAAGTGGGATGGGGTAGGCAAATGCCTGGGTAATGGAAAATGATGGCTACAATGTAGGTTCTTCTCTGTCCAGGCAGAAACATCCCCAGGGGTTTGTTGTTGACTAAAAAATGGGACTGATGGGCCGGAGAGGGGAAGGAAGACCCTTGCAAAAGATCAGAAGAAGGGAGAATGTATGTTTTGGCTGATGCAGGAGGCCTCCCCACATGGCACCACACAGGGATGAAACGCTGATGTCTCACCAGGTTGTTCTCCAGGGCCACCTCGACCACGGGGACAGGTTGGGATTCAGTATCTGCAATGGAGAGAGCAGGGCTGAGATCCCGAATCGGAGCCTCCAGAGTTCCCATCTGGCCCTGGCAGCAGCCAAGCTGGGAAAAACCTGCCTGACAGCTGCAGCAAGGAAGGGGTAGCTCTAGTCTCTCTTCCCTTTCCCAGCCCTTTGGTCTGGGATGGCCCAAGGGTTTAGGAGACTCTGGTAACCCAAAAATCATCATCACCAGAGCCTGTTAGACTGGTGGGAGACCAGAAAGGGGCTCTGGACATACAAGCAAAGGAGCGAAGCTTGGCCCCAGTGGAAATAAGGACCCACAGGAATGGATCTGGGCTCCTTCTGCTGCAGGAAGCAGAAGAAGTGGAAGAATAGAAGTTGTGGATGTTCCATCTCTTGAAGCATTCAAGGCCAGGTTGGACAGGGCTTGGAGCGACCTGGTCTAGTGGAAGGTGTCCCTGCCTATGGCAGGAAGTGGAATGAGATGGGCTTTAAGGTCCTTTCCAACCCAAACCATTCCATGATTACCTGATCCCCATGGCAAGTCCTCACCTGGGTGCCCTGTGACACGCTCCACCAGCGCCTGCAGCCTGGCCCTGCACTCGGATAAGTCCCCGGGCTGCCCTCGGTCCATGGCCTCTGGCAGCTTCAGCCGCTGGAGCTCCTGCAGTGAGCCCTTGATGAAGGGCTGCATGTCCATCACCTCCTGCTCTGTGGCGTACAGGCTCATCTTCTCCACCAGCCTCTCGCCCGCCTCCATCCGCCGCAGCACCCCCTCCACGTGCCGCAGCTCCCGCGCCAGCTCCCGACGGCCCTGCTCCTGACGCGCCTCCACCAGCCCCAACAGCTCCTCTTCCTCCTGACGGATCAGCCGCACCAGCTGCTCCACGCGCTGACGGATCAGCTCCCGCATCTCCCGCTGCGCCTCCTCCAGCCGGGCCGCCTCGCCCTGCAGGGACGCGTAGGTGGCCTCGAAGCCGCTCCGGCGACGCCGCAGCTCCCGCTCCATGGAGCTCAGCTCCTCCTGCCTGCGCTGGGTCTCGCTGCAGATGTCGCTGAACTGCGAGTGCTGGTTGTCCAGCAGCGCGCACGAGCAGCACAGCGCCTTCTCACACTGCTGGCAGTAGATGCTGGCAGGGAACAGGAGGGCCCTTCAGAGCCGGCACGGCGCTGGGGCGGCAAAAGCAGCTCTGCTGCCCTGGGCACCATTCCCCCTGCTCGAGGGACAGTGCCAGGGAAACTGAGGCACGGGGGCTTTGCCTCACTGCACCAGCTGCAGGGGCGGCCGTCAGCCTGGGCCTTCAACCCTCCTTTGCTGCCCTCCCTCCTCCCGGGCTCCTGATAAACCAATAGCACACACACTCATGGAATGGCATCTCCTGAGCTGGAAGGGACCCACAAGGATCATCAAAGTGCAACTCCAGGCCCTGTACAGGACACCCCAACAATCCCACCATGTGCCTGAGAGCACTGTCCAAGCGCCCCTTGAGCTCTGGCAGCCTTGGGGCTGTGACCACTGCCCTGGGGAGCCTGTTCCAATGCTCAACCACCCTCTGTGGGCGGGTTCTTTTCCTAGTATCCAACCTAAACCTCCGTTGGCTCAGCTCTATGTGATTCCCCCCAGCCCTATCACAACTTGCTCCTGCCTGGGGTCTCACCAGGGTTGCAGCTTCTCCTCTCCAAAGGCAGGTGATGAAACCCCTTTGGCAGGGTTGCTCCTGGAGCAGCAGCCCCAAAGCCCTTGGGACAGGATGGGATGCAGGAAAAAGGCACCACTCTCACCTGCAGACGCGGCTCTGGTCGGGGTGACTGGAACTGCTGCAAAAAAGGTTGCAAGACTTCCTGGTGTCTTCCAGGAATTGATGGGCTGACTCAGCACGCAGCTCCTCCACCTTCTTGACTTTGTGACTCTTCTTCTTGTGCCACCACTGGTGGTCCTCAAAGCACTTGGCACAGAAGAACTCCTCGCACTCGCAGCACCACACCAGGGCCGCTTCGCCCCGGCACCGGCTGCAATTGGGACCACCAGGGCTGGTGATCTGCTTGTAGACCCTCAGCCGGGCCTGCAGGTTGGTGAAGAGCAGGTTGTCCATGTCCGGGATGCCGTTGGCCTGCGGGATGGCCGTGCAGCACACGGGGCACTGCCCGACGGGCTTGTTCTCGCTCAGGCAACCCAGGCACAAGGTGTGGAGGCAGGTGAGGAGCTTGAGGTTGGGCGATTCCTGCCGGCAGCCCTCGCAAAGGAGGAACTGGAAGTCATCTTCCTCCGCCGGAGGGTGGGATGGAGGTGAGCACACAGGTGTATCCGGCTGGGGTCTTGTCTCCATGGGAGCAGTGGCACCGTCTCCATCTAGGTGGGATGTGGAGAAAAAACCTCCATGAGATGGAAGTTTGGGAGGCTCAGTCCCACCTTTGGGCATCCCACTTTGCCCAACTGCTGCAGAGGAGGGATGAAGGAGCCACAGGGTGTGCTTGAGGCTCCTCTCCATCCCTCCTGCCGAGGGCGAGCGGGTGGCAGCACTCCAGGTGCTCTCCCGGGGAGATTCTCCGCTGGATGCAAAGGGTTGTGCTCCTGCCTACCCTCTGTGTGGGAGGCTCTTGGAGGCCCTCCTCCACCCTCCCCAACCGCCTTCCCTTTCGGATTTCAAGACTGGGGGTGGGGAAAAACGATTTTCGTTTTGCTGCTACCGCCTTTTCCTGCTCTGCAAGCGGGAAAAGCAGCGGAGGCAAAAGGAGGGACCCTGGAAACGGTCCCCAAAGTTTCCTGCAAAACCTCTCAGGCAGCACTGGGATGTTGGCATAAGCCCTGTCCCCAAAGGTGTCCCCTTCCCCACTCCTCGTCCCCCCAGCCCTCCCTCAAGCCGGCAGGGCAGAAACCCCCCCGCCAACAAAGCCAGTACCCCACTTATCACCTCCCCCCTGCAACGGTTTTGTACCCTAAAAACTAATACACACACGCACCCTTCCAAGCAGGCAATGCCCGCAGGTCCCTTTCGGAGACTCTGGATCGGGCTTTGCCCTCCTCCCCATCCCGCCTCCCTCTCCAGGAAAGCGGGGACCCCTCGTTACCTGCTGGGGGGCCGGGGCCGGGCGGCCGGGGCGCGACGGGGTTGTCGGGCATGAGAGCGGCGACAGGGGACAGCCGTCCCAAACCACTTTCGTTTCCTCAGCCTGGCTGGAAAGGAAGGAGGAGGAGCTGGTGGGAAAAAGGCGGGGAAGGCACGGGGTGGGGGGGCGGCTCGGGCCGGGAGGGACCGATGGAGCTGGTGGGTGGGAAAGGAGTGAGATGGGGGCTTCCCGCTCCCACCCTCTTCCTGCCCTCTGCCTGGGGGTACCGGTGGAAAATCCGAGGGAGGCGGAAATGCAGGGAAGGGGGGATGTTGGTACTGGGGCGGAATATTGGCACCGGGAGGGAGGGTAAGCCGGCACCGGGGGTACGCTGGTACTGGGGTGGGGATGCTGGTACCGGGAGGATGTTGGCACCAGGGGGATGCTGGCTCCGAGAGGGGTTCGGATGGCAAAGCTCTGCTCCAGCTGTTAGGTAGGACCCCCTAGCTGTGCTGTCTGGGTGTTGTCTCGGCTGCAAGAGCTGCTGCTCTCTCTGGGGCAGTGTCAGGCTCCCACTTCAGCCGAGGGGGGCTTTAAACCCTCACTGTTGTCACCCCCTACCCTCGGCAGCGCCGCTCTTGGATCTCCACTGCCCTTTGAGCCGGCAAGAGGGAGAGTGGGGGGCTTTGGCATGGCGGGAAGGCCACGCCGGAGCAGGAATCCTGGGAAAACTACCTTTCCCGCTTTCCTGTTCCTGTGGGGTCGGGGTACCCTGCGGAGCCCCCCATGGTGTGGATGTGTGATGGAGACCCCCGTCTTCCCCGTGGCCGGCGGAGCGTTTCCCTGGCAGGGCCTCTCCGGAACAACTCACCGAGCCGTGAGCCATGAGCCGTGTCGTCCCTGTGCCGTCAGCAGCCACATGACGAGCGGACCAGGAAGCGATAGCGGCTCCCTCCTTCCTCCCCTCAGCATCCTCGGCGCGGCCTCCGCTCCCCGCGGCCGCGGGGCTGGCGGCCGAGGACGCCCCGGGGTCATCCCCAGCTCCGAGGGGGTGCGAAGTGAGGAGTGACCGCGGGGTCGCAGCTTTTGTCTCCAGGCTCGGCTCCTGCCCAGAGGGTCTCCGGGAGGATGTGAAGCCTCCAGCACCTCAGCTGGGGTGAGACTCCGGCCAGGGAAGCCCCTGAAGGATTGGATTTCTTCCAGCAGATGTCCTTCTGTGATGTGACTACAGCAGGGCTTGTCAGCTGCATCTCTCACGGCAGGGAGATCGTGACGGGGATGGAGGTGGCTGTGATGGCAGCAGGGAGCCAGGATTAGAGGAGCACCTTGGAGCACCAGGAGCAAGGCCCTGTGCAAGGCACCAGCACCATGTTCAGCCGCTCGGGATACCAAGCCCTTCCCTTGGGGGACTTTGACCGCTTCCAGCAGTCCAGCATTGGGTTCTACGGTGCCCAGAAGGGCTTTTTCTGCTTCAGAGACAAGCAAGACTCACTGGGACCAGCTGGGAATGCCATAGGTGAGCCCCAAGCCTCTGGGATGGCTGGGAATACCACAGGTGACTCCCACGCCGAGAGGAGAGTTGCTGCCTCCCTCCCTATTGCCCCCGGTGCTGTAGGGTGTGGCACTGGCTGGGTGTCCCCCACACTGCCGGCTGCCCTGGGTGCAGGGTGCAGGGAGCGGAGAGGCTTGGATGGGGGTTCACGGGCAGAGCAGAGGGGTTTGGAGCAGGTACATCCCCCTTTCACGCATCTTGCAGACACCTCCCAGGGTTGGCTGTCCTGGATCTGCCATGGGATTATCACCTCCTTGGTTTTCTTGCTGATGGTTGTCACCTTCCCCATCTCAGGGTGGTTCGCTTTGAAGGTAAGTGAGGAAAGCAGGTGAGGAGTGGCATGACAACCAACCTCCATAAGGGGACAGTTACAAGCTGCCCCTGGTCCTGGCGTTGCAGGATCCAGGGTTTTGCTCCTGCCCTGGTCTAAACTTTCCCGTTCCAGGTCGTGCCCACCTACGAGCGAATGATCATCTTCCGCCTGGGCCGCATCCAGGCACCTCAGGGGCCCGGCGTGGTCCTGCTGCTGCCCTTCATCGACCACTGGCAGCGGGTGGATCTGAGGACGAGGGCCTTCAACGTGCCCCCCTGCAAGGTGACTGCCATCCCTCAGGGTGGGATGGAGAAATAGCTCTCAAATTCCCAGAGCAGGTGGATTTTGGGATGGTCTGACCCTTGGTGACCCAGCTTTCAGCTCCTCCTGGCAAGGCCAGGGACATTGTAGCTGGTGCTGTGTAGTCAGTCCTCACCTGCCTGAGGTCAAAAAGCTCCTCTTGCCTTGTTCAGAGGGTGTTCCTGGCTGGAGACATCCCAAAACCATCAGTTCCTACCCTTCCCAGATGTCTTTAAATAACAGCCTATGCTGGAAACTGTCCTCACCATCCAAGCTAGCCGAAAATTAATTATTTGGATTGGTTTTGTTTCCAATAATCCTCTTAACAAAGACATCTGGGAATGCCTTTGCTCCCAGGATCTACACACAAGGGTTGGGCCACGGGGCGGAGAGCAGAAGAGATCCTGACTCTTTTCTGCCCCAGGTGACCTCCAAGGATGGGGCAATCATCTCCATGGGTGCTGATGTCCAATTCCGGGTGTGGGACCCCGTGTTGTCCGTCATGATGGTGAAGGACCTCATTGCGGCCACCCGGATGACAGCACAGAACGCCATGACCAAGACCTTGATGAAGAAGAGCCTCCGTGAGATCCAGGTGGAGAAGCTGAGGATCGGGGAGCAGCTGCTGGTGAGGACTGCCTGAGAGCCCCCCAGGACACCCAAACCCTTGGGATCGTGGTGCCGAAGTGACAGTAAGGAAAAGATGGAGCTGCTGAAAGTCTTATCTGGCCACAGACCTGGACAAGGAAGGGAGCTGGGAAAATGTGGTGATTAGCAGGGAGCAGATATTTTCAGATCTCCAGAGTTCTGTGGCTGATCTCTAAGGGCTTTGGGTGCACAGAAAGGCTGACGTGTTGTGATTTGATCTCCTTATCTTCATCAGGAAAAGGTCTGGAGGGAGACTGGAAAGGGCTTTGGGTGAGAGAAGAACAAGGTAGTGACAGAGGGGCAGTGAGTCCTGCCTGCAGTCAGCCTGGGCCAGGCCAAGATCTTGTGGGTTCAATGTCTATAAGAAGTGATGTAAAAAGAGGCTGGGGAATACCTCTGGGGTGCCTGGGGTGGTTTGGAGGCCAGAGATACTGCCTGGTGGAGCACCATGCCAGGATGTGTTGCCCAAGAGGGAGCAAGGAAAAGGACTATGGAAAAAGGAACAAGGCAGAGCTGTCTCCCCTGTCCCAGCCTCCTCCAAGCTGGGAGAGCAACTGGGGGAGGAGGGTTTGGATGTGAGAGCTGACAGCTTGGAGGAGAAGGAGGACTATTGAGCCTGGTGTAACACCCCACTGATGGGCAGCAGCAGCACAAGCTATAGGATGCCAATGGTGGGGGGTGCCATGGTGGGGAGGTGGTCTCCATGGCCATATCCAGCTCTGCCTAGGCTGTCAACACCTCTCCCTTTCTTCCCAGCTGGAGATTAACGACATGACCAAGTCGTGGGGCCTGGAGGTGGACCGGGTGGAGCTGAGCATGGAGGCTGTGCTGCAGCCACCCCGGGAGAACCTGGCAGGGCCTGCAGCCACTGTGCCACCAGTGCCGGGGCTGGAGGGGCTGGATGGCACCATTCAGCAGCTGGCTGCCCATTTCTTCGGCAGCACCCTGGCCCTGGCCGGCGGCGGGACCGGCGCTCCGGAGGCAGGTAACCAACCCTGGTCACTGCTCCTCTGCTGGGTCATGTCCCTCCTGCCAGGTGACCTTTGTGTCCGTTGGCTGTCTGACAGAGGAGTCAAAGTCTGGGAGATGTCATGCTCCTACGAGCACAGCACAGACAGGCTGGTAGCAGGGAGGAGAGCTGTGGGCACAGCTCTATACAGCACATGGCACAGCATCACCATTCCAACAAGACATTGGAGAAGGGACTGGGAAGGGCAGAAGCAGATCTGTAGGAGCCCTGGGCTCAAGACCAACTCATATCTCAGCATTTCCACGAGGCAAACTCGAGCCTGAGTTTCCCAAGAGTCACATGGATTTTTTTCCAGAAACCCTGCACCGATTGGTGCCCCATTAACTTTTCAGGGATAATTTTCCTCGCCCTGTTAGCCAGGGAAGAGTAACCCATGGCAGACAGTGGAGCAGGAACTGGCAAGACCGGTTGCCCTCTTCTTGCTTAGCTGGAGACTTTCTGGATAAGTGGGTTTCTTTCCTCTGGAGACCTTTTCTGGTGGGTCTGGCTCACCACACAAAGGTGTCCCCTAATCTGTGCCTTTGTCCCCAGCAGACAGTGTGGAGATGGTGAACGAGGTGGAGCCTCCCACCACTCCCCTCCTTGCCCAGAGGAAGCCCAGTGCAGACGAGCTGCTCTCAGCGGTGGAGTCTGTCCTCTCCGAGGCCCTGGTCAGCCAGGTGGGAGCATCCTACCAGGTCAACATCGCTCTGTCCAGTGGCACCTGGAGCACCTACTTCATAGACCTCTCCTCAGGTCAGCACTCTTTGGGGTTGTTGTGTTGGAGCTGTGAGGGTGTGTTTTGCTCTTGTGCCCCCTTTGCATGCTGTGAACCCCACCGAGCTTGGTGGTCAGAGGTCCCAAACCAAACCCCTTTGGTACCTCCATGAAAGCCACCTCGGGGCCCATCAGGTGAGCAACGTAATTTGGTGACCATGACCTTGAATCCACGCTCCCTGGCAGTCCAAAGTATAATTTGTTCTGGGTTAAAACCATGAATTTTCTTTGAGAAATAGAGTATTGATGGAAAATTGACAGCAAGGTCTCGTGGCTGGCCTGGAGACCTCAGGAGTTGTTGACTCTCGTAGGACACCAGCACAAGGGGGTAGTGATGGAGGGCCCCTGCCATGCTGGAGGATGTCCTTCCAGCACCCTAATACATCCCCACATGGTTGCCTGTGGTTTTCCTGGTGGTTATGGCAAAAGCAGGACGGGGCTTGGAGGTGGACCACTGTAAAGGGTATTGGTGGAGCAACACAAGAGAAATTCATCTCCATAAGGGGTAAGGACTCCTATCTCCAAAGTCTCCCTGCCAGGAGGAGGCCCATCTGTCATCTGGCCCATCTCAAATCTCATGAAATGTGGGGGGGGAAACACCAGCTGGATCAAGGCTGGATCCTGAACCCACTGTTTCTCCCTCTCCCACCCACCGTGTCCTGCAGGCAGCGGGCGGATTTGCCGCGGAGTGCCCGAGGGCGTTCCTGATGTCACTCTGCAAGTGTCGGAGAAGGACCTTCAGGACCTGTTTCTGGGTGACCTGCGCCCCCTGAGTGCCTACATGAGTGGGAGGCTGCAGGTGACAGGTGACCTGCACCTGGCCCTGAAGCTGGAGGAGCTCGTCAAGGCGATGAAGCAGCGTAGATAGAGCGTGTGCGTGGGCGCGTGTCCGTGTGCTTGTGTCTCTGTCCGTGTGCCAAGGCATGGGGACGTCTGGGAGGACCGTGCTGTGTGGTGGGGGGCCTTGCCATGCTGGAGCTCCTGCTGCCCTTCCTGTGGAGGCTGTGGGAGTTGGGTGAACATTGGAGCAGGGAAACTGAGGCTGAGCTCTGCTGCCCATCCTTGTCCTTGGCTTTCCCTCTGTTCTTCATCTCCTGCTTACAACATTACGGGAACCAGCTGGCACCTCACTATGCGCCAGTTTGCTTCCAGTTTCATAGAATCACAGACTGGTTTGGGTGGGAAGACCTTAAAGTTCCACCCCCTGCCATGGGCACGGGACATCTTCCACTAGAGCAGGTTGCCCCAAGCCCCATCCAACCTGGCCTTGATTTCCTGGGCCAGTGTGCCACCAGGGCACAGACTGATGTCCTGGTGTCCCCACAACCTGGCGCATGGCCAGGGATCTCACTGGGAGGGGTGTGAGCTGAGCAGTTGTGTGGAGGAGAGCTTGGGGACACTGTGGCCGAGGACAGGAGCCATGGGATGGGATGGGCAGCCAAAACGGGCCACGAGGGCTGGCTGGACCAGGCTGGGATGCCACCAGCAGGCTGGAACTGGGATCCAGTGTGGCACCACTGATGGGATAACGGCACTTATGGGGAAGTGGCAGAGGTGGCAATTTGGGGGATGACCTGCCTTCCCCACACAGCGGTTTGTAATTAGTGATTGCGCTAATTTGTGCTTCAAGATCCTTTTGCGTGTGTGCTGTGAGGTGTGTCCACAGGGGGCGGGGACTGGATATAGGCATATAGAGATATTTATTTATTTTGTAAGCTTCCTTTCTATCCACTCTCGATGGACAATAAACCTGGTGTGCAGCCTTGGGCAGCGCTGGGCTCGTGAATTCTGCAGGCAGATGTGGCTGCACCCCCCCGTGCCTCAGTTTCCCCCAAGGCAGAGACCAGAGCATGGGAGGAGCTGCCAGTCAAGGAGGCTCAATTGTGATGAACACATGAAGTCCTGGAATGGTGAGGAAGAGCTGGCAGGATGCTGTGTGGCCTCTTGGGGGATGCTCAGCTCCCTAACAGCACCCAGCACCCCAGGGGTTAAAATGTCTCAGAGCTCCAGGCAGCTTTATCAGCTCCAGGATGTTCTGCTGGACCACTGGGACAAACCTGAGTGGTCTTGCTGTCCTGTCCCATCCATGCAAGGGGCTCCTTGCCAGAGGATGGGACAGGGGGAAAGAAAATTAACATGTTTCCAAAACAAATGTTTGGAACTGAAATGTTTCACGGCTGCAACCAGACTAAACCACCTGTTAAACATCTTCTTCAAAGGCTGGGGCTGGGTGGCTCTAGCCTGGGCCAGGCTTTGGGGATCCTCAGGGCAACAAAAGACCCCAGAGGAGTTGACATTAGTGTCCTACCATGCCCTCTCCCTTTGGGGGTGCCAGGAGAGGTGAACCCCAAGTACTCCTGATGGCCCCCCAGTTGTAGTGGTCCACTCTTTGTGGCAGTCCCCCTTCTGTGGTGGTCCCCCAGTCATGGTGGTCCCCTGTTTGTGGTGGTACCCTTTCACGATGGTCCCCATGGTGCAGATGGCTGGGGATACCGATGCCCTGCACGAAGGAGCAAAGGACCAGAATACAGGACAAAGGGTTGTGGAAATCCTCTCCAAGGTGGAGGGACAGCCCCCGAGCTCCCTCAGGGCCTGCAAAGGGCACCGAAACCGCCTTTGGCAGCGCCCGTCTGAAGCACAGCACGGACGGGGACGCTGCTACACGTTTCTGGGAGTGCTTCTCCTTGGGGGAGAAGCCTTTTGGCAGGGATCCTGGGTTTTCCCCCCTCCCGGATGGCCGGGAAGGGCTGAGCCGGCTGTGAAGCGTTTTCCGGGCGGGAAGCGGGGCTGTGAGCGGGCTCTCTGAGGCTCCGCCGCCCAGGCACGGAGGAGGAGTTATTCCCGGAGCCGCAGAAACCGAAAGTACAGGCGGGGCAGGCAGCACGGGCGGACGCAGGGATCCGTCTCTTCCCGCCCCGCCATGTCCCTGTCCGGCTCCCGAGCCCCGGTCGGTCCAGGGGGGATGCGGGAGGGATGCGGGCGGGATGCCGAGGGGGCTCCGGGGACCAGAGGTGTCCAGGACACCAGGAAGTCCCTTGTCCCAGGGCGTGGGGATGGGGATGAGAGTTTGGGGTGTTTCTCCGCTTCCCGGTTTGGTGGGTGGTGGGGAGGATGAGACTGGTCCCCAGTCCAGCCCCCCCGGCCCCGCTGAGAGAGGGAAGTTCGAGGCCAGAGGGATGGGCTGAAGGGAGGGGGGGTGTCTGAGACGATGGTCCCCACCTCTACCAGGGTGTCATTCAGGGATCTTTAGCTATTTCCTCCGTGCCCCCACCCTTTGATCTGCCCCTCCTCAGTCCTCCCCAGCCCCATAGCTGGGGGACTGTTTCCTCTTTGCTAGAGGGAGAGGAAGGGCTCAGCAGGGCCCTGTCCATCCAGCCTCATCCCAGTGCACGGGACAAACTCTGTCCTGGGCATCACTGGTGGGAAGTGGTTACTCACTGGTTGCTCCAAGAAGGGTTTTTGGGTCACCTCTACCCCCAAGATGAGGTTTCAGAAGTTCTTAAAAACACTCCTCAGTGCTTATTCCTCACCCTCTCCCTCTCTCTCCCCAAGCTCCTGGAAGATGACTTTCAGTTCCTCCTTTGTGAGGGCTGCCAGCAGGAATCGCCCAACCTCAAGCTCCTCACCTGCCTCCACACCTTGTGCGTGGGTTGCCTGAGCAAGAACGAGCCCGTCGGGCAGTGCCCCGTGTGCTGCACGGCCATCCCGCAGGCCGACGGCATTCCTGTCATGGACAACCTGCTCTTCACCAACCTGCAGGCCCGGCTGAGGGTCTACAAGCAGATGGTTGATGGAGTTGACTTGTTTTGCGACAACTGCAGGAAATCTGGGGAGTTCTGGTGCTCCGAGTGCTTCGAGTTCCTCTGCACCAAGTGCTTCGAGGCCCACCAGCGCTACCTGAGGTGGGAGAGCCACAGAGCCAAGAGGGTGATGGACGTCAGGGCAGGGTCTGCAAATGACTTCCTGCAGGGAATCAGGAGGACAGGTAGCTTGTCCTGCTCCAAACCAGACCACAGGAGCCAGCCTGTGAGGTAGGTCTGAGAAGGCTTGTCCTCATCTGAGTGGGTTCTTGTCATCTCTTTGGGTCCCATGATGGGGCCCCCAGAGGGTGGTTGAGCATTGGAACAGGCTCCCCAGGGCAGTGGTCACAGCCCCCAGGCTGCCAGAGCTCAAGGAGCACTTGGACAATGCTCTCATGGTGGTATTATTGGGGTGTCCTGCACAGGGCCTGGAGTTGCACTTTGATGATTCTTGTGGGTCCCTTCCAGCTCAGGAGATGCCATTCCATGAGTGTGTGTGCTATTGGTTTATCAGGAGCCCGGGAGGAGGGAGGGCAGCAAAGGAGGGTTGAAGGCCCAGGCTGACGGCCGCCCCTGCAGCTGGTGCAGTGAGGCAAAGCCCCCGTGCCTCAGTTTCCCTGGCACTGTCCCTCGGGCAGGGGGAATGGTGCCCAGGGCAGCAGAGCTGCTTTTGCCGCCCCAGCGCCGTGCCGGCTCTGAAGGGCCCTCCTGTTCCCTGCCAGCATCTACTGCCAGCAGTGTGAGAAGGCGCTGTGCTGCTCGTGCGCGCTGCTGGACAACCAGCACTCGCAGTTCAGCGACATCTGCAGCGAGACCCAGCGCAGGCAGGAGGAGCTGAGCTCCATGGAGCGGGAGCTGCGGCGTCGCTGGAGCGGCTTCGAGGCCACCTACGCGTCCCTGCAGGGCGAGGCGGCCCGGCTGGAGGAGGCGCAGCGGGAGATGCGGGAGCTGATCCGTCAGCGCGTGGAGCAGCTGGTGCGGCTGATCCGTCAGGAGGAAGAGGAGCTGTTGGGGCTGGTGGAGGCGCGTCAGGAGCAGGGCCGTCGGGAGCTGGCGCGGGAGCTGCGGCACGTGGAGGGGGTGCTGCGGCGGATGGAGGCGGGCGAGAGGCTGGTGGAGAAGATGAGCCTGTACGCCACGGAGCAGGAGGTGATGGACATGCAGCCCTTCATCAAGGGCTCGCTGCAGGAGCTCCAGCGGCTGCAGCCACCGTCAGCTGGGGACCAAGCAGAGCCTGGGCCCTTTGCTGAGTGCAGAGCCAGGCTGCAGGCGCTGGTGGAGCGTGTCACGGAGCACCCAGGTGAGGAGGCACTTGGCCAGGTGGGTTGGGGAGGGGAGAACTGAAAGCAGAGATGAAGGTTATAACCCCTGTGTAGACCACATTCTCCGTGGGTTTCTCATCTCCTTCAACATTGTGACTGTTCCCATTCCCACCCCTGGAGATGTTCAAGGCCAGGCTGGATGGAGCCCTGAGCAACCTGCTCTAGTGGAAGGTGTCCCTGCCCATGGCCTGCAGGCTGGAACCATTCTGTGATTCTATGACTCGAGAGAGCTGTGCCCCACCCAGCCTTTGCTCACGCCTTGAGCACATTCCAGCCTCTCCCAGGGATGGGATGTTGTTGCACCCATCACTTCCAAAGCAATGGTGTCTCTTGCCCTTGCAGAGTATGGTGGGTGCTCTCCAAATGCACTGAGGGAGAACGCTGGGGATCCCTTGGGATGAATCTGCTGTCTCCAGACCTGGGCTATGACCTCCTTGGCTTTCTGTGGGTGTCCACCACTGAGCTTCCCAGGGTAAGCTCATGTGCCATGGATGGTCCATATAGGAGTCCAGGGGTGATGTCCTGGATGGCACTTGGGTTTCCTGGGGACAATCTGCCCCCCACCCCACTACTTGCATCTCCTTTGTATGGTAGGCATCATACCTCTGCTTCCCTTCTCCACCTCACCGAGTCATGCTCTGAGGACCCTTGGAGCCCTGACTATCTCCTCTTGCTTCCTTCATCCCTGCTTCCAGCAACAGGTACCTCCACTTCCCAGCACAACTCCCTGTCTGATGAGAGCACTGTGATCCTTGACCTCAAGCATCCCGGGGAGGATTGCCAACCACAAGGAGATCTCCCCGTGGACCTGCTGGCCCATCACCAGCCCTGTGCCCCTGTGTCGGACCCCTCTGGTGGCCGAGGACACGTGTGCCCAAACCAGGGAGGGGGTATGTCCCCCACCCTACCCACAGCTCCAGCTCTTCTGATGCAGAGGGAGGAAGAAGCAGAGGAAGACTCAGGCTCAGCCCATGGGGACACTGTGCCTCTTCCCAGGAGCATCCAGGACTCTCTGGCCTCCCTGCGGGAAGGTTTTGATGGCTGGGCCAGGTCCAACGTGCAGCAGGCAGACAAGCTCCTGAGGATGGGCACTCGCCTCCTGCAAGCTCAGCAGAGGGCAAACAGGCACCTAGTGGCCATGACCCGGGAGATCCGGGCCACGTCCCAGTCCCTGGCCACCATTGCCTCTGCTGTGGGACCCCTGGTGCAGTCTGTGGCCTGCCCACAGAACCCCTCCACCGCAGACATGGACTGGCCATCGCTGCCCTCCAACTTGCTGGACTTATTCCCTTCCAGCACCCCGCAGAAGGATGAACTGCCAGTCCCAGTGGCTGCTGTGGCCCTTTCCCCCAGAACACCCCCTCCTGCCACCCCCCCTGCCAGTCCAGCGCGCTCTGAGACCCCCAGCCTAGAGTCTGAGTGGGAATGCCCCAAATCAATGCTTCCCACCAGGGGCAAGCGGGGTGGGCAGCCCTGCAGGAGACTTCGGAAGCGGAGGAAGTGAGGGTCTGCAAAGCAGGACGTTTGCCATGGACTGTGGCTGCTTGGAAAACCCTCCAGAGGTCCCTGTGGAGACCTTTAGGGCTCCATTTCACCTTGCCATGCCAATAAATCCTCCTGGGATGATCAGTGTGTTGGTCTTTTGCTGGGTTTGGGAAGGCAACAGCTCCCCCATGAATGTGCCCTCACTGTGGCATGGCAATACCTTGCTCAGGAACAGCATGATTCCACTAATGTTCCTTTTTCTTTCCTTTCCAGCACGTTGGACCTCCTGGCTGATGGGTCTGGGATGGGTGGGAGGGCAGCAAATCCATAAGGGAGAGCTGGATGGTGGAGGAATGGATGGTGGCTGGGTGGAATGGGCACCTCTCCAGCCCAGCCTGGAGCTGGCTCCTGGATTTCAGCCTTAGTAGCATCTCCAGGAGGTGACCCTCTGAGGAGGTGCCCTCAGAGCCACCTGCACCTTCTGCAGAGGCTTTTCTTCAAGGCTGCTTGAGCTCTGGCTCTTGGCTGGGACTTTCCAAGATTTCACTGGAATGAGATCAGCCAAGCTGACAGGGCACAGGGCTGCAGGGCCAGGGTGAACTTTGTCCCTTGAAGGCACTTTTCTGGCTGAGGTGCCAACATCTCATCACGAGACGTGCCACTGCATGCACTGAAACAGTTCTCAGAGGCACAATGGTTTGCAAGTCATTTCCTGCCCTGCCTTGCTTAAATCCCACACGCTGCCACAGACTGTGATGGGTTTGGTGCCTCCCAACACATCTCCCACAAGAAGGGCAGGGTCCAACTCAAGCAGAAGTGACCTTTAACTGGCTCTGTTCTGGTGTCCAGTCTCATAGTGCATGAAGAAGAGCAACAAGGCTGGTGAAGGGACTCGAACACAAGTCCTATGAGGAGAGGCTGAGGGAGCTGGGGTTGTTCATCCTGGAGAAGAGGAGACTCAGGGGAGACCTCATCACACTCTACTACTCCCTGAAAGGAGGTTATAGCCAGGTGGGGGTTGGTCTCTTCTCCCAGGCAGCTATCAGTAAGACAAGAGGGCATGGCCTTAAGCTCTGCCAGGGGAGGTTTAGGTTAGATATTAGGAAGAAATTCTTTACAGAGAGGGTAATCAGGCATTGGAATGGGCTGCCAAGGCAGGTGGTGGAGTCTCCATCTCTGGAGGTTTTTAAGATGACACTGGATGTGGCATCAGTGCCATGGGCTGGGAACCACAGCGGTGTTGGATCAAGGGTTGGACTTGATGATCCCGGAGGTCCTTTCCAATCCGGCTGTGGTTCTATGAATGTCTTCTATGAATGACTTGTCCAGCATCAGAAGTAACTTTGCGTGGGACAAAACTGAGGCTGAGGACCCCCAGGCTGCCCCCTGCATCCCCAGCATGGGGTCAGAAGGGCTTATCCCTTGCCTGCAAGCCCTGCCAAGCTTGGGAGCTTCAGGGTTGGACCAAGAAGATAAAGATAATTTATTGCCCCAGCTGAGGAAGGACAGGTTCCCATCTTCTCCTCTGCAGCCGTTGAACCAAAGTTTTCCTGGCCTGTGTCAGGCAGAGAGGGAACCTTGACTGATGTGGCTGGAGTGGCCACAGCCCAGGAATGAGGATGTGGTGCTGGTGCCTCAGAGCAGCAGAGACCATCAGGGCAAGAGGACTTGATTTGGGCAGGGACAGACCCGTGTGGTCACCTTGTTCAGCTGTGCTTTGGTGGCAAAGGCCATCTGCATCCCTGACTGCTCACTGGGCTCCTCTTTGCACACTCAGGTGTCCATCTCCACCCCTGCAGAGAGGAGAAAGTCCAAATTGTGGTTGTCCTGATGTCGCTGGTGAAGGTGATGAAGGTTGAAGACAATGCCAACGAGTGGAACCATGCTCAGACCGGCTGTTCAGTGTTCCCCATGACTCCCACCAAGGACAGTCTGCTAGAAGACAGGCCAGGGGACAACACTGGGCTGCATGGCTCAGGTAAGTCACCTCTGGAGCGATAAATCCACAGGTAGGCTTTAGGGTGTGTAGGCATCAAGATGGGACAGTTTGGAGCACCTCTGTGGAGCCCTTGGTCCCATAGTTTGCTTGAGGATGAGCACAGGATGACTCATGTACGGGAGATGTGCAGCTCCCCATGAGAAGGATGTTGGCTTGAAGACAAGGAAGAGAACACCAAGAGGTCCTGTTTGCTCAGGGAGGTGCCAAGAAAGGCTGTCAGCCTGGTCCCTTGGGAACAACTCAAGTCATTTCCCTTCAGATGGTTCTTAGCTCTCCTGCTGGCAGTTGTCCAGTTTGGATCATGCTAAACCAGTCCGATTAGGCCACGGATGTCACCTAAAATTCACAGGCATCTCACGTGGTTCTCACCTGAGTGTGGAAGCAAAGCACTAAGCCACAAGCAAACATCCTTGTTTGAAGCCTCCCCAGTGTCACTTCAGTGCCCAAACTGCTTCTCCTCCCGCACACAAACCAGGCACGAGGAAGCTTGTAGGGTGATTCATCTGGGTCAACCTGCCCCTGGAGTATTTGTCCCCCCATGGAGGAGACAACCTGCTGCTGAATCATCTCCACAAGGGTTGGACTGCCCACACACCATGGGGACTGTTTTGCTCCAGGCCTAATCATTCTAATAATTATTAGAAATAATTATTATTTCTAATGTCAAATAGCTTTAATTTATTCCTGATAAGGAAATTATCACCCCCCTGCTCCATCCCCCAACAGCCCTGCTGCAGAAGGACCCCATAATCTGGAGGTGGGAGATACAGGCTGAAGGTGGGACACATGTCTGTGTATCCTAACTGGTTGTTCCCAAAAAAACATGGGGAAAAAACTGCAGTTGGCTGCACAGCAAGCTCAGCATCTCTCCTGTGAACAAGGGACTCAATCCAGCATCTTGTTAAATCCCACCACAGGGGTCCCACAGAGAATTGTGTCTCTCAGCTGTTTCCAGTTGCCCTGATGGGAGGTGTGCTGAGCATCACCTGGGGTGGGAGCGGCCGTGGGAGAGGTGGGCTACAAAAGCTCCCTGGGCAGTAGTTACTCCTTGTGCTGGACCCTGGTAGGCAAGATGAGGTCTGGAAGCAGCCTCGGGTTGGCTCTTTTGTGCTGGGTTTTTGGGGAGGTGGTTGCTTACGACCCCCTGGGTCTCTTTAGAGGGGAGGCAGAGCTATGGAGGTACGGAGGGGATCCTTCCCTGGGGCAGCCACGGACCTTCTCCCAGCCCTGGGCGTGGGTGGACGTGTCCCAGCTCCAGGCTATGGCCCCGCTGCACCCCGTGGCCGTGCAGTGCCAGGAGGCACAGCTGGTGGTCACAGTGCACAGGGACCTCTTTGGCACCGGGCGCCTGGTCAGGGCTGCGGATCTGAGCCTGGGGTCAGCCTCCTGCCTGCCCGTGGTCTGGAGCACCTCTGAGACCACTGTGACCTTCGTGGCTGGGCTGCACGAGTGTGGCAGCACCCTCAGGGTAAGTTGTGGGAGGCTGGACCCCTAAGGGGGAGAGGGGCTGCCTCTTGGCTTGCACCCTGGTGCCTTGGGGTGCTGAGACTGAAGGGATTTGTGGTGTGGTTGGGCTCAGGGAAATGCTCCAAAGTTTTCCTGGAGGCTGAACACCTCGGTCAAGAGGAGCAGGAGCTGCACTGTGATGGCTGGGCTTGTGTGAGCAGGGAAGAGGCAGAGAAATAAGAATTTTTTCTGATAAATAGAGGTAGCTGAATGCTCCAGGACTGTTCGTGCTGCTGCTGCCATCTCGAGGCTGGAGCGCGGAAAACCCGGTGTTGGGAGCCACTGCTCCTTATGGATACCTCAGGAAGCATCTGAGTGCTGCTTATGGGGTGTAGCATGAAGCTACTTCACCAAAAACTTAAGTCTGAAGTGGTCTCTCCCCTAGGAGAGACGTGGGGGGCCATGAGAATGAGTAAGTGCCCCCATCCAACAGATGAAGTCACCCTTTGGTATCCTGGGAGACAGACCTTCCTGTCTGTTGTTCCAGGGCGTGGAAACTGTAGAATAAAAACAAGAATCAGCTAGAGCACGTCTGCATCCAGCTCTGCTGCTGGCCACAGGCTGTCCTGGGCCAGGCTGGAGCAGATTCCCACCCCAGATGATTCCTACATCAGGATGAGTGCCACTCACCTGCCTCCAGCACAAATGCTGCTGGCTGAGGACCAGAGAAAAATATCTCAGTGCTGAGTGTCTGGTCTCAAATGTGCTGCTGTGTGTGGGTGTGTGTGGTCAAAGGAACAGGGCTCTTAATGACTGCATAATTGCCTTGCCTTTCCCCAGGTGACCCCCGATTCTCTAATCTACACCACGAGCTTAAATTACAGCCCAGTTCTTCCCAGCAATCCTGTTGTCATCCGCACGAGCCCTGCCGTGGTTCCCATCGAGTGCCACTACCCCAGGTGAGCCAAGGCAAGTGAGCAACAAATAATCCCCTCTGCTGCCACAGAGAACTCACCTGTGGGCATTTCTCCTCCCCAGGAGGGACAACGTGAGCAGCCATGGTGTCAAGCCCACGTGGGCACCCTTCCGTTACACCCTGTCCTCTGAGGAGAAGCTGCCCTTCTCCCTGCGCCTCATGAGTGGTAAGTTTGGGGTGAGGATCTCCTCTGGTGGCCATGATTCCACTAGATGGTTCAGTTTTGGGCAGTAACCAGGGCCTTGTGCCTGCTGGGGTTTCCCTGGGTGGAAGCAGTGAAGCCCAGACCAGCTTCCCATCTAAGAGTGCCTGGTGACCTCTGTCCTTCCAGATGACTGGAGTGCCGAGAGAGCCTCCACTGTATTTCAACTGGGAGAGGTCCTCCACTTCCAAGCTGGTGTTGATGCAGAGAACCACGTGCCTCTGAGGCTCTTTGTGGACAGTTGTGTGGCCACCCTGACCCCAGACAGGACCTCTTCTCCCCAGTACGCCTTCATTGAATTCAGTGGGTAAGAGCTGGCTTTGCCCTTGTTCAAAAGGACCTTTCTGCAGGTTTATGGAGATGTCTGACAGTGGGACCCTGCTGGCCCCTGTGTTTGTGTCCAGGTGCCTGGTGGATGGGCAGGTGGATGATGCCACCTCGACTTTTATATCCCCGAGACCCAGGCAAGATGTGCTTCAGTTTGCAGTAGATGCATTCAAGTTTGCAGGAGACTCCAGCAATCTGGTAAATCCTTCCTAAAGCAATTAACTCCCTTTTCTGCATGACAGCCTTGCTCCACCAGGAAATTTAAAGTGGTTTTTGTCTAGAATTACATTCCCAAGGCAACATATGAATGAGGTCATCCTGTACCTCAGGATGCTCATGATGTAGTACTGCTGCTACATCATGGCCCTCTGAGCCAAGGATCAGTCTTGATACTGGTCATGACAAGCCCTTCTGAGGGGCTTGGTAGCTGAAATCCCAAGTGGCTTGAAGGAATTGGAGGGGCTTGAGCTGCCCTGGGGAGTTGGTGGTCCTGTTGGTGGTCCAACTGGAGACCAAACTTGTGGAGTGTGGGAAAGACATGAAGACACCTGATGGCCAAACCCCTCTGCTCTGCCTGCCCTGCCCAGATCTATGTCACCTGCCACCTGAAGGTCTCCCCAGCTGACCAAGCTCCAGACCCTCTGAACAAGGCCTGTTCCTTCAACAAAGCCAGCAACCTGTGAGTAGCTGGAACAGCAGCTTGGCCAAGGGTGGGGAGCTTGAGATTCTTACCTGGTGTGTCACCTTGCAGGGAGGTGGGGTTGGACACTCTAGTGGGAGGGTTTGGGTCTCTCCTAACAGACCCCAAAGCATGTGAGGTGTTCCTACCACGGGGTGGGCTGGTCACCAGGCTCTCTTCCAGCTGGGATCCTGTGGAAGGCACACGGGATATCTGTTCCTGCTGTGAGATGAGGAGCTGTGGCTTGGCCAGGCACTCCGGGAGGTTCCATGCTCCTTCCCGATGGCCAGGAGGACGTGTCCGGAGAGAACTGCCCTCCCAGCCTGGTATGTCTCTTGGTCTATGCTAAGCTGGAGCTTCTCCATGACCTGTTGGCTCCTCAATGCCAATCCAAGACTTCTGGAGAGGTTCAAATGAGTTGGAGTGCTCACAGGTCCTCCCTTTCAGATCCCTTGGTGAAAGAAGCAGATGTTGTGGTTGGACCTCTCTTCATCCACAGCTGGCAGGATCACACAGTGAGGAGGGTCCCTTCACAAGGTAGGGCAAAGCCAAGGAAGTGGGGTGGTTTGGGGGACAGGTTCTGGCTGTGGCTGTAACTATCTCCTTCCTTCTCCTTCCTAGCTGCAGGTCACCTGTGGATGGTTTGGGGGCTGGCTGCAGTTGCTGGGTTGGTCATCCTGATCCTGGCTGTCCTGGGAGCTCTGACTGTCTGCCAGAAACCCAGCAACCCTGTCTGAAAGCTGAAACCAGGGACTTATACTTTTTTTTTATTGTATGACTGTGAGGGACTTGGTGAGGAGAGGGGAGAAGTCTTCTTTGAGAAGATGGATCGAATCTTTGTGCTGACTTTAACTGAGCTGCTTTGCCTCCCCAATCCCAACTTTGTCTCCTTCTCCTCCAGCCCTGCCCTCAGCAGAGCTTTGTGCAGCCTTACCCTCCTCCTTGAACTTCTACCAGAGCACCTCTTTGGAAACTAATGTGAAAACTCCCCACCTAGATGCTCTGTTTGCTCACCTGTAGAACCATGGGGTTGGGTTTAGTCTCTAAACACTTTTACTTTTTTCATGGAGCCATGTGGGTCTACTCCATGCTGGAAACTCCTACTCGATGAGCGAAGCATTTAATAAAACTTGGACCACTCTCCTCTTGCCTCAAGCTGTTTTTGGGAGGAAAGTGCAGCTTTGCTGGACGAGGGAGGGAGCATAGTTTGAGGGTCTGTGGGTTTGGCTCTTCATGGGACAGAGAGGCAAGAATTCCATCCCCAGCCCCAAGGACTATTTACACATAGTTGTATGTAACAAGCCTTGGCTGAAATGTATAAACAGTCCTTGGGGCTGGGGTTGGAATTTCTTCCTCTGCTTCCCCCCCTCCCCGCTCCAAAAAGGGACTTTCTGACATGCCTGAGTCACACTTGCTCTTTTTTTTTTTTTCCTCCCATGCTGTGGAATTTGGGCTCTTCCACTCAGCAGAGTGGCCATAATGGCAAGATGTTCATCCCCAAACCCACAGTGCTCTCCACAAGCTGGGAGAGGTTCACACTTTAGGCAGTGGTGGAACTGGACCAGCTGAACATCTTGAGATGCTGTGTTTGTTGTAGGAGAAAAATTCAGGTGCCTGGATTTATGGAAAAGTGACACCTGTGAGGAGTTGGGATTTGCCTACAGCACAGCCACCTCCTGGGCTGGATTTGCAGAGAGCAGGAGGATTCCTACAGACTCTTAACCTGCCCTGGGGGACTTGTCTTTGTCATAGAAAACAGAGGAAAGGGATATTTTGCACAAACTTGTGTGCCTTGGGGTGTCATCCAGCACCCTGGAGACCCTCAGCCAGAATTCCTGGGATAAATGTCACCTTGAGCTCTTTGGTACAGGGTTCCAAGCTCAACTTAAGATTTTTAGGTCACCTAAACTTTCTCCTGGTGAAGAAATATTTCTTCCTCCCAGGCCACAAGTTGTGGCTGCTGAGACATGTTGAACCTTCTTGTCACCAATTTCTTCTTAATCAACATCTTCTCCGGGTGTTCAGGGCCCTCATCATTCCTTGGCATAGGTGCAGGGACTGTCTCTGGTTTGCTGAGACACACAGAGGGACCCTTTAAGTTAAAACCCTTTCCGTCTGCCATTGGGCACAGCCAAAATACCTCCCCTCGTGTCAGGATGGAAGACAAGCAGAGGCCAAATCTGGTCAATAAGGAAATGGGGGATGGGGAAAAGCTCTCTGACTATCTAGAGCAGCCATCCAATTCCAGCAGCACCCCCAGCACTGACTGAGGGGTTTGACTTAAAACTTTGTTATAAGGAAAAGTGGGATGTGCTTTATCTGATGGTGGGGCAACACTGGGGTTTGTGCTTTCCCACTGCCCTGGGACTTTCTGGCCTTTGCCTTTCCCAAAAAATGAGTTCATGCTCTTTCCCAGCTGTGCTGATCTGTGGCTCCAATTCTATGAATCCAATGTGCTGTGCTTGGAATAAAGTTGGGACAGAAGAAATCCCCTCTTCCATGGAGAAATACCCCCTCTTCCCAGAGCCTGTGATCACATCACCCTCTGGTGTTCCCCTCTTCTCATTTGTGCTGTGTAAACATGAGGTGATCCATCTAAGGGATTTATCCTCCTGCTGGGATCAAGCCTTGGTACCCAGAGACCCCCGAGCTGGAGCTTTCCAGTGTAAGACCAGGCATCTCCTGTGGTCCTTGCAGCCAAGGACTCATCTGAGCAGAGATTCTGCCCCCGGGAGGGGGGGGCAGCCACGTATTTACTGAGTCAGCATCGCCTGCTGCTGTTATCTCCCTGACGCAGGAGCTCAGCCTCTGGAATCCCCGGCATTTCCAAGCAAGTGCCACTTTCAAGGTATTTCAAACATGGAGAAGTCCTGGACCCGCTGGCAGCAACAGGGCTGGGGCATTGGCTCCCTGGGGAAAAGCAGAAGGTTTTACCCTAGTCCATAAATGTTCCCAGGGGTGGGTTTTGGGGATGTCGAGTCAGGCGCAGGCCAGTCCTGGGTCCAAACCCAGTGGGATTTCTGCTAGGATTGGGCTGGTCAACATCTGCCCCTAAAACTTTCTGTTTCTCTTTCTTTTCCCAGAAATGGCTCAGCTGTTCCAGCTCAAACATCCAAATCAGGGCATTTATTCTGTCCCTAAGGTTTGCCAGGGACATCCTGAAAGGTGGTGAGGGGTTTGGGGTATGAAATGGAACACCCCTCATGTGGAGTCAAGGGGATACTGGCAGAGCTCTGGCAGGGAAAAAGAGTGAAGACACTCAAAAAAAGGAACAGAAACTCCATAACAATAATAATGAGCCTTGTAATAATATATATAATTAAATAACCCCATAATAATGAGTTTAATAAATAACAAGGCTTGAAAGTCTATAAGATTTCTTTTCAAGCAGCTTTCCCTGTTCTCACCAGGCCCCTTTCCCTGAAGGTATCAAAACAAATATAACGGAAAGAGCCAGGGAAGGGCAACAGAGATAAAAAGGAATGATTGGGGCTCTGACCTCACTGCTGAGGTTGAAACATGGGGTGTTGGGCCCCCACTGAGAACAGCCACGCTTGTGACAGTGGTGAGGGCTCTGCATCATTGCTGCTGACCCAACACCCCCATCCTGGCCTTTCTGAGAGCAGGGGGATGCACAGAGCCCACCTTTGGGATCGAACTGTGAACATGTGGGCTGCTGCCCCCCCCATCAGCATCTGAGTGGAAAACCAAAGTCCCAGGGGGGCCAATGGTGCCAGGCTGGGATGGTTCCCGGGATTTGGGATCATGGACCCTGCTCTCCCTACTGCTGTCACCCCCGCAGCAGCCTTGAAAAGCCCCTTATCACCTTCTAACCTAAACAAGTCACTTTGTACCCGTCTCCCCGTCTCCGGCTTCTGCTGAGTTTTATAAACAACTTCCCCAAAGAGGCTGACGAGGATGTTTGCTCTTGCCTTGGGCAGCCCGGGGGCAGGGGGTCCCGGCACCCCGGAAATGACGGGGTCATGCCTCCCCTCTCCCCGCACCCACGAGGGCCGCCCTTTGGGTGCCATTGGCCCCCAAACGGGAGCCCGGGGGCAGACGGCTCCTGCTTCTGAGGGGATATAAAGGCTGAAGGAGCAGCCCCAGTCCTCTGTGCCAGGGTTTGCTGGAAGAAGGAGGGATGGGACCCGAAAGCAGCTTGATCCTCTCTCTTCTCTGCTGGGCGGCGGGCGAGGTGGCTGCCTACCCACCCTGGGACTTCTCCTGGGGTGACCCGGCGAGCCGCGAGGCGCGGGCAGACTCCAACACCTGGTCCTGGGTGGGGGACTCCCCGTCTCCAGGGACCTACAGGCAGCACCCGGTGACGGTGCAGTGCCAGGAGGCTCAGCTGGTGGTGACGGTGCACAGGGACCTCTTCGGCACCGGCCGCCTGGTCAGCGCGGCAGACCTGACGCTGGGGCCGGCGGCGTGCAAGCATTCCTCGCTGAGCCGCGCCCACAACACCGTCACCTTCACCGCCGGCCTCCACGAGTGCGGCAGCACCGTGCAGGTAAGACCTTCTCCCTTGCACTGCGTCCCCCGGTCCCGGGATCCCGTCTGGCTCTCCCTCCTCCTGGAGCAGCCCCAAGGGCTGTGCACCGGGCATCCCCTGAGGGTCTGGGGGAGCTCCGGGTGTAGGATGCAGAGCACCGTTGAGGAACAGCCCAGGGGAAGGACGAGCAGGTATTTCCCCCAAACTGGAGCATTTTTCCTACAGCTGCTGTGCCCACTTGGCTGGAGCCATGCAGATAGCACAAAGCCATTTAACCCATTTCACAATCAGACCCATTCACTCATGTTTCAGCCCATTAGTTTAACTCACTGAGAATAGAACAGTTCTCCTTCTCCATCTCCTTTCCCCCCCTTTCTTTGGATTTCCCCAGCGTTTCCAGTTGGGAAAGGCTGGATACGTGGCCTGGTGGTGGTGCTGAGGGTGGGGAGTGGCCTCTCCAATGGCATCTCAATGCTTTTGTGCCCAGATCACACCGAATTCCCTCATTTACCGCACGCTGCTCAACTACGACCCCAGCCCTGCCAGCAACCCCGTCATCATCCGCACCAACCCTGCCATCATCCCCATCGAGTGCCACTACCCCAGGTGAGGCCTTCCTGCCCTCGATACCCCCACCCTGCTCCCTGGGGATCGGCACGGGGCAGTATCCTGATGCATGGTGGTCCCTGCCCAGGAGGGAGAACGTGAGCAGCAACGCCATCCGGCCCACCTGGGCTCCCTTCAGCTCCACGCTGTCAGCAGAGGAGAAGCTGGTGTTCTCCCTGCGCCTCATGAATGGTAAGTAGGAAGCCATACTGACCCGTGGATGGGGACTTTCCACCTTTTCCCAGTGCAAGAGAGCTCCCCAGCACCCCACTGGGGACACCCCGGCAAACCCCATTGCTTCTGCTTTTGTGCTTTGCTCCCATGAGGACCTGGGGACAAACAGAGCCACCCCCTCTTTGTTGTCACCCCTTGCAGACGACTGGAGTGCCGAGAGACCCTTCACCGGTTTCCAACTGGGCGATGTCCTCAACATCCAAGCGGAGGTGGGCACCGAGAGCCACGTGCCCCTGCGGCTGTTCGTGGACAGCTGTGTGGCCGCCCTCAGCCCCGGCACTGACTCCTCGCCCCACTACACCATCATCGACTTCAACGGGTGAGCCCCGGGACATGCGGGGTGTGGGGGGGGAATCCAGCAGGGTGCTGACCCCTCCACTCCACCCCATCCCACCCCAGGTGCCTGGTTGATGGGAGGTTGGATGACACCAGCTCTGCCTTCATCACCCCCCGGCCCCGGGAGGACATGCTGCGCTTCAGGATCGATGTCTTCAGGTTCGCAGGGGACACCAGGAACCTGGTAAGGCTGTGTGTCCCCTGCCAGCCCCAAAAACAGCCACTGTCCCCACCAGCAGGTGCCTACCTCTCTCCCTTCCCTCCCCACAGATCTACATCACCTGTCACCTGAAGGTGACCCCAGCAGACCAAACCCCAGACCCCCTGAACAAGGCTTGCTCCTTCAACAAAGCTAGAAACACGTGAGTAGCTGCCTTGCCAGGATGGGGCACATCCAGGAAGGTCCCCACCAGCATCCCACAGCCCTGGCGCAGCATAGGGATGGGTCATGGACCAAGATTTGGGGGGGTGAATGCTCTGTGGGTGCCACGGGTGGATCTGGTGACAATCTTCCCACCCTGCTCCAGCTGGGCACCCGTGGAAGGCACCCGGGACATCTGCAGCTGCTGCGAGATGGGCAACTGTGGGTCCCCTGCGCTCTCCCGGAGCCTCAACCCCCTGGAGCGATGGCCCAGCCACCGCTTCCGCCGCCACGACACCAAGGGTAAGGTCCCCGTGGGGACAGAAGGGACAGCCCAGAGTGGCAGGACAAGCCTCATCGCTCCTTCCTCCCTAGGGAAAGAGGCTGAAGCTGACGTGGTCATCGGCCCCGTGCTGCTCTCGATGGAGCCGGGCGCGGGGGGACGGCAGCAGGAGGGTGGTCAGGGTGAGTCCCCACTGGATGTACCCCTGTGACACGGCCCCAGTGGCAAGCGGTGACACTCCCCTTGATTTTCCAGGCGGGGTGACGGCCGTGCTCGGCGTGGGGACGGTGCTGCTCTGCGTGGTGGCCGGTGTGGGGCTGGCAGCAGCTGTGCTGGCCATCGGCGTGGGCAGCAGGAGGTGCACCCGTGCTCAGGCCTGAGCGTGGGGCCAGAGCCCAATAAATCCTGGGAAGGACAAACTGAGTCCGTGGTGCTCCCTCTGCGACAGCATCCCAGGGACGTGGCTGGAAGGGAGCATCCACCCCTGGGAGCCCCCAGTGCCAGGGGAGGGCCCCGACATCTCTACCTGGGTTTCAGCCCTTTCTGAGGCTCAGTTTTGGAATGGCCCCAATCATGGGGGACGTGGGGGACAGTCCCCTCACCCTAGAGGAATTCCAGGTGGGTTTCCTGGCCTTGTCACCACTCCTGGGGGAAGGGGTTGCAGGGCCCAGCCCAGATGATCTCAATGGTGAGTTGGGCTGCACCAGCCCTGCAGGGTTCCAGGAACAGCCCCTGCAGACCTCTTAGATGGCATTTACTGCCTAGGAGCCCCCCAGGCAGCTCCATCCCCTTTCCTACCGGATTTATTTCAGCTCCAGCCATAGCATTTCCATCACTCCAACATGGCTTTGTGTCTGGCACCAGCCCCAGGGCCTTCATGTCCCCTCCAGCCCCACAGTCTGTGTTTCAGTCCCAGCCCCTGCCCTACCACCTTTATTTAATAAACATTGTATACGTAATAAGAGCATAATAGAATAAAAAAAGTAAAAACATCAGAATAATAGAGCTAAAATACGATAACACCTTAAAAGAATAGCACAATAACAGGATAAAATAATAATACCAGAACAACAACAGAGCAGCAGCAGGAGAACACAGCAGCTTTATTGTCTTTCATTACAATAGTTTAAGCTCCGGATACCGGAGGGGGGTATCCCCCAAACCTCCTCCCGCCCGGGGGTCCCGCCCGGGGGTCCCCGTCCCGTCCCGCGCCGCGCGATCGCCACCTCCCGGCCGCGAGCGGGCACTGCAGCCACCGCCCCGCCCGCTGCCCCCGGCCCGGCCCTGGGGAACACACGGCCCTGGATAACACGGCCCCGGACAGCACGGCCCCGGACAGCACGGCCCCGGGGAACACACGGCCCCGGAGAACACGGCCCCAGGGAACACACGGCCCCGGGGAACACACGGCCCCGGACAGCACGGCCCCGGAGAACACGGCCCCGGAGACAACACGGCCCCGGAGAACACGGCCCCGGAGAACACGGCCCCGCGCTGGGCTCCCGCATCCCGGGATGGGCCTCCGGGATCGGGCCTTGTGCGAGAACCAGCGTTGGGAAGGGGGGAAAGGGAGGGGGGAGTGGCGCGGGCGGGGCTTATATAGGCGGGAGAGAGGCGCGGCTAACAGGGGGCGTGATTTGGGGACGGGGGATACGGGAGGAGGTGGGGACAGGAGTGATTGAGGGAGACACAGGGCTTGGGAGGGACAGGAGTGATTGAGGGGGACACAGGGCTTGTGGGGGAACAGGAGTGATTGAGGGGGACACAAGGCTGGGGGGGACAGGCTGTGGAAGGGGGGGAAAAGGACCCAGCAGTGGGGTGTGGTGACAGGGCTGCAGCTCCCAGAGCCACAGGATGTCACAAGAGGGTGGCCATGTCCCACACCCCCTCTCCAATCCAGGCAGGCAGCAACAAGCACGGGGGGGGTGGTGGTGGTCCTGAGGAGTCCATCCTTCCCATCTCCCCATGAGTTGTGCCCCTTGGTCCCCACCATCCAGGATCAAAGGACAACAGTCATCTCTCAGGAGAGATTCCCCTCCTGGATGGCCCAAGGACATCCAGGGACGTCCCTCGGTGCCACCGTGGCCTCGGTCAAACACCAACCCCTCAAAAGCAACGTGTTTTAATGATCTCTGGTTTTAAAGCTTGTGAAAATAACAATAACATTAATAATAATAAAAATAATAAACCAAGCTTTCCAGTCATCTCAAGGACTCTCTGTGTTTATAAAAGCTGGGCAGACAGAGAGATTTCTCCATTAAAGGTGATGGGATTTCCAGCACCTTCAGTCCCAAAAGTGCCTGGAGCATCCTGGCGTGGCAGCCACCTCAAAAAGAGGGGCCAAGTATCCTTCCTGGGGCAGCAGCTCCAAATCCAGGCTGTCTTCTTCCCCCTGGGGAAACACGGCATGGCCAGAGACCCCCCCCCAAAAAAAAAATAAAGCCAAAGGGGTTAAGGACTACAGAGCTAGTATGGATTTACATCATTATACAGCACTTATGGGTCCCTGCCTTTATTCCAGCTAAAACCCAGCATTGGATCCCCTCAGGAAATGGTAAAAAACTAAGATTAAAGAAAAGTTAAGTATAAAAAAAATTTCAAAGAGTCATTCTGGCTTCCCCTCCTTTTAATGTGAAGGCATGGGGGGTTTTTCAGGGCAGGGGGGGGCAGTCTGTGTCTCGAGGAGCTGCTGGTGGGCTCCAGGGTCTCTGGTGGGGCAGAGGAGCTCAGGCTTTCTTTTTGAAGAGGGGACAGAGGCTGAGGCAGGTGACATCCCTCTGGCCCTGCTCCCATCAAGATCTGAAAGAAAAGAAAACAAAATCCCAGAAAATTCAGTATCAACATCCCAAAAGGGAGCGAGACACCAACCCCCAGCCCCACCATTGGCCAAATCCAGCTTCTTTTTTTTTTTTTTATGTTCACAGAGAAAACACAGATGGAAGGGAGGAAAAAAGGAATTAAACCACTCGGGTCCGACCCCCAACTGTTTTTTTTCTGATGGCCAAGGGAAAAACAGAGCAGGACATAAGGAAGAGAAGGGTGGGGAAGGACACATGGCCATCTCCTTACTGGGAAATTTTGCAGTTTGTTGTGGAGACGTAGCGTCCGGTGTAGTGGATGTTGCACCTCACCACGTTGTTGGTGAAGTCTGACTCCAGGACGATGTATTTGGGGTTCACTTGAACCTAAAAATGGGCAAAAGGGAAGGAAAAAACACCCCCAAAAAATTAGTAAGAGGGGGGACGAGCAGCACCTAAACCCACGTTAAAGGGACGCCACCAAAGAAGGTCCTGAACACGATGGTTGGAAGACCCCAAGCCACCCCCAAAACAGGAATATTTGCCCCAGAGATCTCCCCCGAGGCCCCTGGCCACCTTCAAGACATAGTTGCCCGGCTGCACATCCGTTATATCGATCCACTGGCAGTCGATGTCGGCGTTGTAGGTGTCATAGCAACCCGGGCTCAAGCCCTGTGAGGAGAAAAGGGGGGTTCAGGTGTGCTGGGGAGGGGGTGAACCCCGAGCAGCCTCTTCCCCCAGCCCCCCCCAAGGTCACCTGGGTGTGGGAGGTGCAGGCGTAGCGCTTCAGGTTGCCGAAATCGCAGGTGGTGTCCTCCAGGCAGAAACTGGCCTTGTGGCCCTCGGCCACCTTCCTGCCCGTGGTGGCATCCAGCAGGTCATAGTGGCTGAACTCATCCATGCTGTGGTAGTGCCTGGGGATGGAGGGGGGATGGCAGTCAGGGTGACTCCCAGAATGACGCCACTCCCTCCCCAGATGTGATTTTGGGGGCTCCTCATCAACACTGGGTCCCCAGCAGCTTTCCAGCTCCCTCCCTGGGGACATTAATTGCAGGAGCGTGCTGGCTCTAGGGACAAGTGGCAATGACCCCCCTCCCACCAAGATCTCAAAGCAAAGCCACAAAACGGGGGAAATGCCATTAAAAAGCCTTAGAGCTGCCCCCAAAAGTTGGTTGATGGAGGGGAGGTGGGGTGGGGACACTCACTGGTGGCAGCTGTGCCACTCCCAGCTGTGCCGGGGCCGGCTGGGCAGGAAATCGGCCGTGCCCTGGTTCTTCACCCGCTGGGGAAACCGCAGGAGCACCCGCACGTCGTAGTCGGTGGCTTCGGGGGTGTAGGCAGTGCTGGGGACATCAGGGAGGGTCAAACCCCACGTCCCCTCAGCCCCAGCCCCGGGGGGACAGAAGCCCCCCAGGTGCAGGGTGGAGTGTCAGCCCTGGCACCCCGAGGAGGGAAATCCCCAGCGAGCGCCTCTGTAGGGAGAGTTTCCTCCGTGGAAAAGGAAATAAGGAAAAAAGGAGAGAACCCACCAGACACCTTCCATCATGCTTTGCTTTGCTCTTCCCTTTGCCCTTTCCTTTCCCCTTCCCTCTTTCCTTCTCTCCTTTCCCCTCTTCTTCATCCTTCTTCCCCTTTCCTCTTTCCTCTCCTTACCTCTTTCCTTCATCCTTCTCCTTCCCCTTTCCTTTCCCCTTTCCTCTTTGCTTCCCTTTCCCCTTTCCTTCTCCCATCCACTTCTTTCCTCCTCCTTTCCCTTCCCTTTCCCCTTCCCTTCTTCTCCTCCATCCTTTCCCTCATCCTTCTCCTTCTTTCCCATCCCTCTTCTATTCCCTTTTCCTCTTTCCTATCATTCCCTTCCCCATCCCTCTTTCCTATTCTTCCCCTTCCCTTTTCCTCTTCCCTTTCTCCTTTCTTTCTGCTGCCCTCCACCCTCCTCCTTCATCCTTTTCCTCCTTCCCCATCCCTCCTCTCTCTCCCCTCCCCTTTTCCCTTTCATCCCCCACCTTCATCCTCCTCCCCTATCAGCACATCCCCCCTTCCACTACCCGGGTACCCCCTCTCTCCCCGCTGTGTCCCCATGTCCCCCTCATCCCAGGCCACATGTCACCCCCAGGAAAGCTGCTCCTACCTGGCCAGGCACTTCTCCTCGGCGGCGCAGCGCAGCGAGTACAGGTGAGCTCTCTGCACGTAGGTGGACGCCTGCACATAGTTGGGGTCCGGCACCAAGTCGGGGAGACCTGCCAGGAGGATGAGGACAGCCCTGAGGACGGGGACAGGGCTTGGGGACAGCCCTGAGGATGGGGACAGGGCCTGGGGACAAGGCTTGGGGACACCACAGTCCTCTCCTCGAAGCGGCCAAGGGGGGGGGAAGCTTTCCTTCGGTCACCGCCACGTTTTTTTAATTTTAAGCTGCAGATGGAAAATCCTCCCTTCCCCTCCCCTTCCCTCCCAGCTCCCGCTGGCAAATCCCAATCCTCCATTTTCCTACAGCGGGATTGCTCAACCCACCCTCCTGGAAGCGATTACACTCAGCCCTGCCCGGCCCCCCTGAGAGAGATTCTGGGGTTCTCCTGAGCCTCCCACCCCTGTGGCAGTCAGGGACAGGGGTGACATGACCCCCAAGATAGGAGAATCCCTATTTCCTTCCCCGTTTCCTGTTTTTCACCCCAAAACAGGGGTGAAAGTGCAGAGCTAACCCCAGGAAGCCCTTGCTGTTATCCCTCATCTCCTTGAATTCTCAACAGTTCCTCGGGGCCACACTGAAGAGACCTGTGACAGGCAGACAGATAGACAGACAGACAGATGTAGGGACAGGCAGGGGCTACCTCAGTTTCCAAAACTATTATGGAGCCCTAACGGAGCTGGAACTTCCCCCCAGCAATGCCCTTTCACACCTCCCCTTCCCAAAGGCTCCTCCGCCACCACTGACCCAGAAAATGCCCCAGCATCTGCCCCTCAAGAAGGATTGGGAGAGGGAGGGATACTCCCCAGGCACTCTGTGCCTCAGTTTCCCTTCTGCCAGCCCTCTGCAAAGTCCTGCTCCGCAACAACCTCTGCTTAGGGTCTGTCCTTGCTGCAGGCTCGCCAGCCTACCCCATTCCCATCCTTAGCACTGTTCTCATCCCCATCCCTGTCCTCCTGCCCATCTCCATCTGCAACCAATCTCCACCCTCATCCCCCATCCTTGTCCCCACCCCTGTCCCCATCCCATCGCCATCCTTGCCCCTCCTCCTTTCCCACATGCCCATCCTAATTGCCATTCCCACCCTCCTCCTCATCCATCCCCATCCCCGTTCCCGTCCCCCTCTTCAAGGCCATTCCTATCTTCACTCCTTATCCTCATCCCCTTCCCATCCCTGTCCTCATGCCCATCCCTCTCCTAATTCTCATCCCTATCTTCAACCCCATCCCTGTCCCAGTCCCCACCCTCATCCCCTTCCACTCCCCTATACTCATACTCATGCCAACCCCCCTCCCCATCCCTCTCCTCATCTTCCTCTCCATCCCTGTCCCCATCCTCATCCCCATCCCTGTTCCCATCTTCATCCTCATTCTCATCCCCATGCCCGTCTTCACCCCTCATCCCCTTCCTCATCCCCACCCTCACACCCAGCCCTCTCCTCATCCCAATCCCTGTCCCCATCCTCATTCCCATCCTCATCACCATCCCTATCTTCACCCTTCATCCTCTTCCACCTTCCCATCCCCATGCCCATGCCCATCCCCATCCCCAGTCCTGTTTCCATCTTCATCCCCATCCCCATCATCACTCCTCATCCTCATCTCCTCTTGCCCACCCCTCTCCCATCCTCACCTTCCTGCCCATCCCTATCCTGGCTCCTGTCCCCACTCTCATCCCCATCATCCTCATCCCCATTCCCATCCTCATCCTTGTCCCCACCCCCTTTCAAGGCACCCAGGGGCTCCAGCCCCACCCGCTCTTTGCCCCCAGACAGTTTCCAGCACATTTCCTTTTTTTTCCCTTTTTTTCCCTATTTTTCCTTGGACAAGAAGAACAATGCCTCCTTGTTTCTGGGCCTGCCTTCCCTCGAGGGATCACGTCACTCCATTGGAGCTCGTTTCCTGCCCCGCTCGCTTGGTCATCGCTGCTGATGTAATGCCCAGGGGGGGCCTCACAAACCGGGGGCAAGAAAATCAGGAGGGCTTGGAAAGACTTTCCCCCCCCTCCCTTAAAAAAATTAATAATAAAAAAAGCAACGGAGAACGACCCCGGGGCCTGCGAGAGGAACATTTGTCATCATTTATAAAACAGCTTTTCCTCCCCACTGTTGTTTATAATAAATTCTTGGACGCTCCAGAGAGAAATCCGACTCCTTTACCAACGGGGAGTTTTATTTTCCCCCCACGACGGAGCTCGCCCTGGATGGCCCCGCTGTTATTGTAGGGTCTCGCGCCTGACTTTCAGCAGTGAAGGGTCAAACCGCAAGTGCCGGAGTCGCTGGAGTTAATGGGATGGCAGGATCCGGCCTTGCCACCCTACAAATGTCCCCTCAGCACAGCAGGGAACCCAACTGTCCCCATCCCAGCTGGCCAAATCCTGACTTTTTTTTGCTGAGGCAGCGTTTTCCCACCTCCTCCAAGTGAGAGCCCTGGCAGCCCCCCCCGCCATCGCCTCCGAAACGGGACAACCACAGCAGGAAAATGTTTGTTTTTCCTCCTCGGCCCCTCGGCCTGCCCTGGGAGCTGCCAGAGAAGATTTCCTTCTTCTTCACCGTGAAAATTAGAATAATAAAAAAAGGCCGGCCCGCTCCCGCCGCGCTGTTTGTGCAGGTGTGCCGGGCTTAGCCCAAAAATCCCAGCTCCAGCAGTTTTCCGAGAGGGCAGCTGCTTCTCCTCCCTGTGCCCGACAGTGCTGGGTCCCAGCCCTGGAGAGGCAGGAGCACCAAAGCAGGGTGGTTTTAGTGGCGGGGATGGGGACATGGGGACACCCTGAGTGACTGACACCCCATTATTCCTTCATCCCATATCACCCCTGCAGCATCCCAGCTCCAGCACCTCCCAATGCACCCCTTCATCCCTCCACCCCATCCCTGCAGCATCCCTCCTCTAGCACCTCATGATACTCCCCTTCATTCCATCCCATGCCATCCCACCTCATCCCATGCCATCCCACCCCATCCATGCAGCATCCCCACAGCATCCCTCCTCCAGCACCCTCTGGTGCACCCCTTCATCCCATCCCACCCCATTCCTGCAGAATCCCTCCTCCAGCACCTCCTAACATCCCCCTTCATCCCCACTGAATCTTGGCATCCCCAGCTCATTGTTAAACACCTGAAATCAACCCAAACTGACCTCCAAACCCACCAAAGGAAGACATTCCCAGGAAGACCATCATCTCCTGGCCCAGGTGCCCCATCAATGGGTGATGGTACCCTCAGGTGACACCACAACTGAAGTTTAGTGGGTAACAAAATCCCTATCACCCCATGGAATTCCCAAAACCCACTTTCATTCCAACACCAACCCTGGGTGATCCATTCCATGAGGTCAAGGTGAAAAACCCTTCTGGACATGGGATCCAAGCAGGGGTCAGGGTGAGGAAGCCCCTGGAGATGCCTCCTAGGGGTCAGTCAAGAGTGGGAAGCCCTGCTGGGAACCAGCACCTTGTCCAAACCTCATGAGAGGGGAGGCACTCTGGCCTGAGGTGATACAGCCCCAGAGCAAGATTTGGGTGACCCTTGGGTTGTGAGCAGGAGACATAAAGACGTCTGAGGTCTCCTCCCCATCTCCTTGGCCCAGAGTCCGCCTCCCTTGGCCAACCCACACAGAGATGCTCCTCTCCCACCTCCACCATGGCTTGGTCACCTACAGATTTAGGACTGGAAACTATTCCAACTCATCTTCCAAGATATCTCCATCTGGTTTGGGTGGAGGGAGGTGGACAATCCACTGTGCTCACACAAGCCCCAATAAACCCTCTCATAAAAGCTGGTGGGATCTAATTGCTTAATTAACCCCCCAGGTACCCCAGCGAGGGGCCAGGAATGCTGCACATTCCTTGCAGAGCCGGGTGGGATTAAGAGGCTCTTAAAGAGCTTAGACACATAATTAACATCTGATTCGGCTTTATGAAGTGTTTGGACCAATTAAGAAACCATCCTGAAGGGTGGCCCTGCAGGTGACAGGTTTGGAGGGGCTTTTGGTGAGCCCCAGGGAGGTGACAGCTTTCCCTAAACAAAGCTCAGCTGGAGAGAGCAGCAAGTGACCCAGAGGAGAGGCCAGGCCACCTCTCTAAATTGCTTGGATGATCTTTATTCCTGCCTTTAGATTTATTAAGGAAAAATGTGAAGGAGGCCAGGGGCTCCGGCACTGAGAGGTGGATGCGGATGGACCAACGAGGGTTGCTGACCCACCCACGAGCACCCTGATTCCCCTGGTGGAGCCACAGCGCCGTCACCTCCTGGCCCAGCTCCCACGGATCCTTGAAGGACACAGCCATTGCCAACAGGGAGACGACAAACTTGGCAGGCGTCTTCCCCTTTCCCTCTGCTGCTTTGGGTCATCTGCAGGGCAGCTGTCCCCAGGCGTCCCTCGCAGAGGCACGGGACTGCCAGCATTCCTCATCCCTGTATCCCTTGCCCCTGCATCCCACATCCTCACACACTTCACCCCCCTCATCCCTCACCTCCGGTACCCATTGCCCCCCACACCCCATGCCCAGCAGGAGAGGCTGCTCCTGGTGAGGCCAGCGGGGATCCAGAGGAAGATCCTCTGTACAAACCCTGTCCCTGAGCTCTCTCCCAGCTGGACCTTGGGCTGACCCAGCCCGGCTGCTCTTGCTGTGTTTACTCACTCGCATGCAACAGGCAGGGCTGGGATGAACGCTTCCCCCAGCCCAAATCCTCTGGGATGGGTTTTTCCCAGAAACCAGGGATGGGGCTGGATGGGTTATGGGGTCAGACTGGTCAGAGGCTCCAGCTGAGATGGGCTTCCCAAGGGACAGGCTGATCCCCCAGGCTGCTGCTCCTCACACCCTCCAGCCTTGCTTCCAAACTTACCATGGAGCAAAAACACTCTTGGCAAGGTTCAGCTGAAAGCCACAGGATTTCACCAGGATCGGGGTCAGTGGGACATGAAACAAGGGTGTCCCTGCTGTGACCTCGGTCCCCTGCTGCGGCCCCGGTGTGGCCGGCAAGGGGGAGCACTGGGAGTGACTGTCCCTGGCTGAGGCAGCGCAGATCCATCCATCCATCTGAGCTGAGTGTACCCGGCACAGGGCACACGGCCAGGGTGACCCGGGATACAGCACTGTCCTACCCCAGGAGTACGGCAAGCCCTCAGCCCACGGCACACAGCCACCCCGTGGATACAGGATGACCTGAGATGTGGCATCCAGACACCCCAGGAGCACGGTGTGACCCCAACCCACGGCACAGACCCACCCCACGCAGGCAGGGTGGCCCGGGACATGGCACATACCCACCCCACGAGCACAGTGTCCCCTCATGCCACAGCACAGACCCATCCCACAAGTACGAGATGCCCTGGGACATGGCACAGACCCACATCAAGGCCAGATCCCACACTGGGACTTGCTCCTTCACGTCCCTTCCCTTTCCTCTCCGTTCTTCACCACCTCAAACATCACTCCTAAAACATGTAGGGTGTCCAACAGTCCCTCGGTGACCTCTCAGCCACATTTGTCCCCACAACACTGGGGCAGCATCCTTGAAGAGTGACTGGCATCAGACACGGACGAAGAGGACTCTGCCCTCGGGAATAACAAAGCACCCAGGGCACATCCCACCCAGGGGACCTGCCACCCACCCCAGGGTGCCCCCCAAACTCACCCCGTCCACCGTGGCTGGGCCTGTAGACGCTGCCCACGCTGACCCGAGCTTGGCTATCAGGGACAGCCTGGGGGATTTCGAGGCTCCTGGCAGGCAGGTAGGACTCGGGACGAGGGACCCCGTACGGCTCCACCGCCCGGAACGGCGGCTGCGGCTCGTAGGGCGGGTACTGACCCCCGTACCCCGTCCCGACGGCCGCCTGGAGGTTATCCGTGGAGGCCGCGCCGTGGTTGACGGCTTGTTGGTTGGCGTACGAGTCCGGGCTCTGCTCCGGTGCAATCCCGGTGTCGTGGTACAAACTATGGGAATACCGCCGGTCCAGCCCGTCCACCGGCTGGGGCACGGCAGGAATGTAGGGCCGTTCTGGCGGCGGGTAGTGGGCTCTGTAGGGGCTCTGCTCCTCGCCGTAGTCCTCGTGGCGGGCGCGGGGCTGGAAGGGGTACACCACGCTGGCCCCCGCCGCCGCCCCCGCCGCCACGGCCGCCCCGCCGGTCCCGGTGCTCCGGTAATAGGTGAACGCCTCGTCGTAGGCCCGGGGCGCCTCGTAGGGCTCGTACTGCGGGGCGAAGGGGTACTGGGGGTACGGCGGCTGCCCCGCCGAGGCGTACGCGAAGGATGATGCTGATGCTGATGCTGACGATGCTGAGGAGGATGAAGGCTGGCGCGCGCGGGCGGGCGGTCGCCGCTGCGCGGCCGCGCCGTCGCCCACCGGGCCCTCCCGCCAGTTCTCGGGCACCTGCCCGAAGCCGAAGGGGTGTCTCGCCTGTCCCCGCACGGTCCCGGAGCCCGGAGCCTGCCGGCGGACGCTGCCCGCCGCCCCCGCCAGCAACAAGCGGCTGCCGGGCGGGCGCTCCTGCCCCGGCGGGACGTACTCGGCGCCGCTGTTGAGGAGGCTGTAAACGCGGCCGTTGTTCTCCCACTGGATGAGCTGCCGCCACGGCTCCTGCCCGCCCGCCAGCAGGCACAGCCCGCAGCCCAGCGCGGCCCAGAGCCCCCAGCCCGCCCGCCGGGCCATCCCGACCGCCGCCGAGCGCCGCGGAGCGAGCGCACGGAGCGGGGCCGACCGAGGGCGGGAGCGGCGCCGCGGGGGCCCGGCACCGCCTCCGCCCGCCCGCGGGGGCGGGATGCGCGGGGGAAAAAAACTCCAACTGCGGTGAGCGGCGCTTTTTCTTTTTTTTTCTTTTTTTTTTTTTTTTTTTTTTTTTTTTTTTTTTTTTTTTTTTT
>NW_016690238.1:1663353-1671466 GCF_001604755.1 Lepidothrix coronata | reverse complement strand
CCCGCGCATCCCGCCCCCGCGGGCGGGCGGAGCGGGGCCGACCGAGGGCGGGAGCGGCGCCGCGGGGGCCCGGCACCGCCTCCGCCCGCCCGCGGGGGCGGGATGCGCGGGGGAAAAAAACTCCAACTGCGGTGAGCGGCGCTTTTTCTTTTTTTTTCTTTTTTTTTTTTTTTTTTTTACCTTGGAATGTTTCACACTTTTTAAATTGGGGAAGATTTTATGGATTTTTGTCCTAAGACCCACTTCTGACACAGATCCACCCTCCAGGAGCTGGAAGGAAAAGCTGCAGGGTGCTGGCTGCAGGCAAAATGGGATAAAAGCCAATTGGGATAAAACCCTGAAAATTCACTTTTTTACCCCTTTTTTAACCATTTAAGGATCCCATTATCTCCCAAAGGGACCCAAATCCACCAGTGCCTGTCCCACACAGAGGACTGATGCCAGGTGAGGGCCTGGAAAAGCACCTTCACTCCCTCACAAAAGCTTTCAGTAGGTTTCAAAGGGAAACTGTGCTCAAAAAATGGAGTTTTCTCCCAGAATTTTACCCTTTGGGTCAATCTGGGATTATTTTTCCCATGGTAGTGTATCCCAAATGAGGATGGGTCCTGTATAAAACATCCAGAATAAAACCGGAGACCAGTGGGTAACTCTGCTGGAAATATTAAATAGAAAGGGGGGACATGAGGAGTGATTCCGGGGGGTCCCCAACCCTGCTGCCAGCTGGATCCAGCTCTTGTCCATCACCACACTGGAATCATCACTACAGCTCTCTCCTTCACCTCATGGAATGAAGGATCTGGGCTCCTTGTCCTCTCTTGGGTTCCCTGAACCCCCTCCTGCCTTTTTACAGCCCCACACTCCCAGCCCGGCATCCATAGGCGGGATATTTTGGGGCAGGAATGAGGCTGGGAAAGAGCATCCCAGCATCCTGGCATTTCCCTGAGGAAACTGAGGCAGCACCCCAGAAGCTGGGGTGGGCACCCCAATCCCTGCCACCCTCCCGTCCCTGCAGCTGCCCTTGTGCCACCTGGCATTTCCCTGTTGCTTTAAGTCCCGCCCACTGGGACGTGTGTTTTCCACATGTAGATTTTTCCTTTTCCCCTTTTCCCTCCCTCCTGCCGCTCTCGCTCCCAGCTCCAAAGCCGGGGTGGAGCCAGGCTGAGGCTCCAAGGGGCCAAGCCCAGCCGGACCACGGGGGATCCCGGCTCCAAGTGTTATTGAGGGGCCTGAATCCCACCCGTGGGATTCCCCAGTTCCCTGCATCCCCCAATATTTCCTTGCTTTTCCTGGCTCCTCCCTTCTCCCCGCGGGGACTGGAAATACCAGAGTTGATGTAATAGGCAGCGCAGCGCTGGCCAGGAAGGAAATCCTGGACTAACCTCCTCCTCCCACACCCCAAGGCCCCACGGGGGGCACACGGGGGGCTATAAGTGGGTCACTTCCCTCTGCATCCCCCCGGATGGGGAGGGGCAGGATCTGGGGGGATGGATCGGGGATGGATCAACCCAGGGACAGGGTTGGAGGGGGTCCCTAGGTTTGGTGCAAGGGTGGGGGTCCTGTGTGGCTCCATATCCCTTCCTCCAGGCCATGTGGTGCCACCGGGATGTAATGCCCGGGGGGGACAAGCTGCCACCCCCACCCACGACCCTTAACGGGGAGGGGGAGGGACATGCAGGGTCCCATCCCAAATCCCCACAGCCGCCTGTCCTGAGTGAGGACAGGGACATGGGGGGCTGGCCGTGGGTCACTTCCCTCTGCTTCTCCCCAAATGGGGAGGGATAAGATCTGGGGGGACAGAGGGAGGGACACGCACAGGGACAGACTTGGAGAGGGTGAAGGGGTTATGGGAGGACGGGGGGGGCTGTATAGGTTTGAGGGTCCCACCTGGCTCTGCACCCCGTCCCACTCCCCAGGCCATGTGGTGCCACCGGGATGTGGTGGCCGAGGGGACAAGCTGCCACCCCCACCCATGACCCTTAACGGGGAGGGGGAGGGACACGCAGGGCCCCATCCCAAATCCCCACAGCCCCAAGCGGGCTCAGACCCCGCAGAGAGGATGCAGGAGGGGTGGCCAGAGGGCTTCCGTCCCTGGGCCACCAAGGAGCGGGAAGGGACGCACCGAGGGGCCTGTCCCGCTGTACGGGGGTCCCACCCCCACTAGATGGTGCCAGCAGCCCACGCTTGCGGTGCCAGCGCGCCGGGGTGACACCGGCGACAGCCACCTCTGCAGGGGCTTCTCCCCCGCAGCTCCACAGAAACCCCTTCCCCAGGCGGGGAGCGGGGAGAGGGCACAGGGGCTGGACCCCCCGAAGCCTTTTTTACCCCCTTATCTTTATAGGGGGAAATATTTATATTTATATTTTTTTATATATATATATAGAGTCATATATTTATGTATTTATATGGGAATGAATGTGGGAGCTGGTATCCAGGACCAGAGCTAAGGGAATTCCAAAGAAGAGGGTGAGGTGAAGCAGGGCGCTGGGGAAACTGAGGCAGCCACCAGCTGGGATCTCTGCTGGGATCAAATCCCAAATTTCCCCTCAGCCTGTCCATCCTACTTTTCCTTTGCAGAAATAAATTACCAACGCCAGGAATTCACTGCATTCCCAAGTGATCAAATTCCTTAGCGACTTAATTCCCTAAAAAATTAGTTTTTCGTTGCTATTATTTTCAGGAGAATTGGGAGAGTCACGTGAGTGATTGGGTGTCACCCCCTGGAATTCAGGGGGACACGTGATCGCCGTGGGGCACGGTGGCACTGAGGTCCCACTGGCTCCGTCCCCATCAAACTCACCCAGAAGCTCAATTCCAGGATTTTCCTGCCTCCTTTCTAATACGGATTTTCCAGGATTGAGTTGATTTTCAAGACAGCCGGGTGAGGAAAAGCACAGGGGAGAAAAAGAGGGAATTTAACTGAACCTGAATCTCCATTTTCTTGCCCCAAAACAGGTTTTGGGGAACAGCAGACTTTTCCTCCAGGGAATTTTAGCAGTTTATGGCAGAAATTCTCCTTTCTTCTCCAGTTCCCACTTCATCAATGACCACAAGCCCCAGGAGCAGGGTCAGCATCCCCCAGCTCTTCAGTCCCTGTGCTGTGGGGATGAGTGGATGGGACTAAAGCCTCCCAAGGCTCCCAGTGGAAGAAGAGAGAGACCTCCACCTTTCCCTGATGGAGCCAAGGTTTTCCTATTAATTTTCCACCCAGCTGAGCCCAATTTAGAGATGTCACAGCCTCACCTGACAAGGAAATCTGCTCGTGCCACCACTGCAGAGGAATCACCTCCTTATCCCATCATCCAATGGCTTTCCTCTCTCCAGGCAAAAAACAAGTAGAAAAATGATTGAAAGGGAATAATAAAAACGCCTGTTCTTCACATCCCTCTGATCGCTGAGAAAGCTGAGTGTGCCAGGTCTCAGCCATCCTTCAGGAGGGACCCCAAGGAAGCTGGGATGTCTCCTGCTCCATCCCTTCCCCCCCCTGTGTCTGGATGGGTGCTCTGCCTTCCCCTCCCTCCTACCCTGGGCTGCAGCAAGGGAAACACCAGGATCTGAGCAAATCCCACTTTGACGCCTTCAAAATCCCCTGTCCAACCATCACCTTCTTGATTCCACCCATGAGGTCATTTCCAAGACAAGGAAAGGCAGATTTGTCATTGCAGCCCTGGCCAAACCCACAAAAATCCCCCCGGGCTTTGTATTCCTGGTTTCCCGGGTGGGTACAGGAGAAGAGAGAGCATGAAATGATGCCAGAAGTTAGTGGTAGAGGGATTATTTGAATAATCTTGTCCCTAAAAGTCTTTTTCCTCCATGAATTTGGCGATGGCACCCCATGGGAAGGAGCTCCAAAGCCAAATAAGGGTTTTGCTCTTCCCTTCACAGAGCCAGTCTTGAGGCAGGAAGGGAAGAAAAAAGGGGGGAAACATATGATTTGGGGCAATAAAACTAAAAATCAAATGTGTGTGGGGAGGTGGCTCCTCTCCTCCTTCTCCCCAACCTGGGCAACACCACAAATAATGCAAAATTCAAGAGGAATCCCATGGCTCAATCTATGGGACGGAGCAGGGAGGTGCCAGACCTGCCACCACCCCACCTGGGCTCCACCAGCTCCTTTCTCACCTCATGTTTGACCCAGAAATGGGTGGGGAGGATCTCTAAGGGGTGGGGGTCCTTCTCCCAACACACTCTTCACGGCTTCCCGGTGTTTTGGAACACTGGCAGCACTCCTTGCTTCCTACGCTGACATTCCTCTATCCCATTTAGCAATTAGAGGTGATTTTCTTTTTCCCCCACGTGTTTTGAACGGAGCTTATAATTAACTCGTATCCCTGTTTGCGTCCTGGCCTCATCAGAGATGTCAGCAAAGCTCTCCCGTAGCGTCGCCTCCGGGTTTTTTATAGCTTGGGATCCTGCAAGAGACTCACTGCCAATCCAGTGGGTTTCTTTTCCCGAAGGATGAGAGACCCACTTGTCCCCGGGAGATGCTGTGCCCCAGCACCCAGCCCGAAGGGACACCCACAGGCAGCTGTAGCTGGCAGGACTCACGGCTTCACCCGAATTCCTGGCTCCCGCTCCCAGCCCAACCCACGCCGAGCATCCCGTCAGGAGCAGCAGGGTTTAGGCAAAGCCTAAGAGAAATACAGCTGCTGAGCCCTGTCTTCATCACTCAGGTTAACCTTCAGCGCAGCACCAGCCGTCGGGGACGTGAAAGGTGACAGGGAAAAGCATCCCTTAATTCCGCGTGGCCGCCCGCTCCCGGCACACGTGCCGGCGCTCCCGCCTTCTGCCGGAGGTTTCTCCTGGAAATTGAATAAAGTTGTCACCGCCCTAATCTCCCCGGCTCTGCATGAGCAATGTTCCCTCCCTTATCTCCCCAAAACTCCTGCCTCGGCTTTCCAGCCCCTTTGGATTGCTTTAATGTTTTTTGCCATCCAGCCGGGCTCTCGGCGGAGCAGGGAAAATCCATCATGTTCCTCGAGGTGAGGGGAAAGTCCACGGAGCTTTTTGCCTTCCCAGGGGGCATCGTCCCCTGATCTTCTGAGCCTGGTCACCATCACAACTCCCAAGTGCAGACCTGCCCTTGCTGGGGGACCCATCTCAGACAGGGCAGATAGGGTGGGCATCACCCTCAGCAGCTCTGGACTCCTTGTTCTCCATCCTTCCTGTGCTTCCGTGGTTGCCACCAGCTTGGATCCACGGACAGATCCTGAGGAAACAGCTGGTCCACCTCACAGTGAGCATCTCCTTGTCCTCCTCCTCCCACCCAGCAGTCCCAAGGTGAGACATGCCCTCCCTGGCTCTGCCTGTAACCCTCAGTAACACCCTAAAATAACACAGACCACTTCTCCCATGAGCAAATTCCCTCTTTTTTTTTTTTTTTTTTAGTTAAATCCTTATTAAGTCAAGGCTTTCCCTGCCCAGCAGAGGTGACCTGTGGTGGCTCAGCTGTCCCAGCATCAGCAGACAACACCCTTGACAGCTGAAAACCCACCCACCACTGTCTCACCCACCCCTGCAGCATCACTCAGGGCTCTCAGCAGCTCCGTGGGGGTCTTAGAATCCCCCTGGGGGTCTCAGTTTCCCCCTCAGGGGTCTCAGCACCCCCCAGGGGTCCCACCCAGCACAGATGCCGGGTACCCTGCGGGCTTCACTCATGGATGGCAGGAGATGGAATTAATTAGGAAGGCAGAGTGGATAATAACATGTTTTTTAAAGCATGTTGTTTGCAGCAGACTTCTCTGGAGTGGGTTATTTATAGGACACGGCTATAACCTAAATAAAGCAGTGGAATTTTGCCGTGTGGCTCCAGGGGGACGACGCCGGCTGGATCTCAAGGGGGTGCAGCCCCCCACACTGGTGCTCCCCAGGCACCCCAGCCCCTCCTGGGTGCAGCAGCACACTGCAAAACAAGCCACAGGGTGTTCCTGGAGGACCCCGAGCATCTCCCTCTTGAATTAACACTGGTTGAATGAGATGGTTTGAGGAGCAGAACTCGTGAGGATCCTGCAGCCCCTCACAGGCTCCTCTCTGTGGGACCCCGAGGAGGAGGAGGTGACACTCACTGTGAGCTGGACCAGCTGCTTCATCCCAAGGCTGCTGGAAACAGGAGCAGGAGCCAGGGTTGTGTCCTGAGCAGGGTAGAGACAGGGCAAAAGCGCCTCCCAACTCCAGTTGGGAACTAGGGGGTGGTCTCAGTCACCCAACTCCAGCTCATCCCAAGGGACGCTCACAGGGATGCTACAGCCACTCCCAGGATCAGTGAACTTTCTCCCACCACCCTCTTCTTCTTTCTGGTCTCCTTCTTCCTCCTTCTCCTCCTCACTCTTTAGTACTTAATATTCCCCCCCCGGTCTAATTAATTAAATATTAATTAATATTTAATCACCCAGGCTGCCCTGGGTGGGCTGGGGCAGTGGTGGCAGTTCCACCAGCAGATGATTGTCCCCAAACCTTGCCAGGATGGCCTGTGCTTGCCATGGGATCCCCAAACCCCCTCATTTATTAGCTGGACATGCTCAATGTCATCGTGATCCCACTCCCCCCCTGCCTCGGTTTCCCCTCCCTGCCTGGGAGAGGCAGAGGCAGGAAGCTGAGCTGATGGCAGGGAGGATAAATAAACCCCAACACATCCCTTGGCATTCCCAGAGCCGCTTGAAAAGGAGAAACACCACCCACAGCTGTGACAAATGTCTTTGTCTGGCTCTCAAGTGGGGTAGGGAACACCCGGAGAGCGGTGGCTGCTCGCGCTCCAGAGTGGTAGGTGTTTAAATATATAGTGAATAAAATGAATAGTTTTGTTTGTTCTGCTCTTCTCTAATTTAACACCTTCTGGGTGAGCAATTACTCTCTGTAACAAGAGCAAATAAGCAGCATTAGTGTAATTGGTTGAGTATTACTCTGCTTTATGCCATATAATTCAACATTAAGACCTCAGCATTTACTCTCAAAAGAAGGTTTTCTGCTCCAGTCGAGGCTGACTGTGGGTTAACCCTGGGTTTACCCACCAACCCCCAGATTCAGCTCCTGTTTACCATTCCCAGCCAGGAAAAACTGCTTTCTTTGCTTGGTTTATTTTCCTTAATGTTTGCTGCAGAAGCTCTGTGGGATGAAATCTCTTCTGGAGGAAGGGCTGAGAGCTCTCACTGTGGGTCTGGAGGTGTCTCACCACGGTGCTCATCCCCTTCCCCAGCCACAAAAAGGCTGAATCCAGCCTGGAAAGCCAAAAAAATCCCTCATCCTTGTGCATGGCTGGGTTTAAAGGAGGAGGGGGAAAAAAAAATCACTTGTCAGGAGAGCAAGAGGAATTATCCCATATTCCTCAGTCAGATCAGTGATGTACATGGATTTAAATGGTCGTTAATGCATCCCTTCCTGCTTGGAATCATATCTGGGTTAATGTCCTCCCTGATGGACATCTCCATTAGGAGCAGTCGGGAAAGCCACAAGAACTGTCTGGGGGGAAAAAAAATCAAAGAGAGAAATTGGCTTTGGGGTTGGGGAGAGGTGGAAATGTCACATAAATCCAGTGAGTTGCTTTGCTGCTGCTGAGGAAGTGGAAGAGGCAGCTCCGGATCTGGGGCTGTGTGGAGAATAGATTGGGAAACAGGAGATAAAAAACAAACCCAGTTTTGGGGGGTCTCTGGGTGGAAACAGCACCTTTTTTTCTCCAGCAACCCCAAATCCTTCTCCCCACAGCCCTTGGGGGCTGTCAGATCTTTGTCAAGGGAGGAAGTATCCCCTCATTCCGTTCATCCCTGCAAAACAAAAGTAAAGCCCAATTCTTCCAGGTGCTCCATATTCCCCATTGAAACACTTCCAGCAGCTCCCAGTCTTTCCAGTTGGCCTCACTGGTCTTGGAAGAAGGAACTGGAAAGCTGGAAAGGGTGCTTGCCCTGACTGAGCCTCAGTTTCCCTCCCTAATGTAAAGAGAGAGAGGAAAAGGGGACACGTGGACACCTTGAGTTGGTCCAGAGGGAAAAGGATGCAGGATCCATCCTGTCTGTCCACACCCCCTCTATGGGTGCTGAGTACCCTCAGCCCCTTCCCAAACCTTCCCTTCCCTTCCCAAACCTTCCCAAACCTTCCCTTCCCTTCCCAAACCTTCCCAAACCTT
>NW_016690238.1:1654938-1663246 GCF_001604755.1 Lepidothrix coronata | reverse complement strand
CCAAACCTTCCCTTCCCTTCCCAAACCTTCCCTTCCCTTCCCAAACCTTCCCAAACCTTCCCTTCCCTTATCATCTCACCTCATCTTACCTCATTTCATCATTCCATCCCATTATCTCAACCCCTTCCCATCCCATTCCAGGGACTCACTCCTGCACAGGGATGGGTGGAACCCAACCACATACCTGGTGTCCTGCCTGGAGAGAAGGAAACAAGACAATCCTTGTATTTGGTGCCCCAGGATGGTTTAACTCCCTCTGCAGGAAGGGTGGCTCATTCCCGGGCCCTGTGGCGAGAGAGGGATGGCTTGGAAGGGAATGCCTGTGGAGTGAACTGGTGCAAACTGGTCCCTGGCAGCATCCGACGTGGGACCCAGGAGGAGAAGGACAAGTCTCACTTTGGAAGAAGCTCTTGTTACCTGTCCTGGGAGCTGGCAGGGGACCCAAAAAATCCATCCAACAGCACCCCATGGAAAACCCCTGGGGAAGCAAAGCCCTCATCCCTTTTAACCCTTTTAGCAGGGTGAGTTCCCAGCTGGAACAAGGCTCTCCTTTATCCTGCCAAAGCCTCCTCGCACCACGGAGCCACCGGCTGCCCACACCCAGCCTGGAATAGCCTCACCCCAAATCAGCTCAGGCTCGTGGACTAACCTCGTTAATCTGACTGAGGAAAAACACTCTCCCAGCCTGGGAGCTCTGGGAATTTCTGCTGCAAGCCCAAAGCCAGTTTCGTTTCCATAAAAGCGATTTAAACTCCACTAAATACCCCGGAGCTCCCATGGAAGCGGTAGAAGGAGGGAAACAGCCGGGAAGGTGAGCTGGGGTTTGTGGGCACAGCCACGGTGGTGTGGGTCCATCACAGACCAAAAGATCCAGAAATAAAGTTGAGGAAGGGAAAACACATAATCCAGAGCAAGAGAAAGAGGTTTCAGTTCAGAACTTGTGTTTCAGCAGCAAATTTCTGGTGAGGAGATGGGTTGTGATCATCCTAGACATGGGATAGTGCTGCTACAGCTTGAAAATTCCCACTTGGAGCTGAGTTTTTCTGGATGCTGAATGCCCATGATAGGGTGAATCACCCCAAAATGTGGCCAGCACCTCATTACCTGTTCTGCAGAGGTTGGAGGGGCTTGGAGCTGTCCTGGAGCAACTTGTTTGCCCCTTTTTATCCTGGAGGAAAAGATCATCATCACCTTCTCCAGCCTCAAAGCCCATCTGTGCCATCCTGCTCCTCCCCTTCATCCCTCCCCCATGGCACATTGGCTCCTTGGGGAAACCCAAGGAAATCAAGGCAGGACTTTCTCTGTCACTGCACGAGCGCCGTCAATCACTTGGAGCATGAGAACATTTAAATGTCCCTCAGGGCTGGAGAAAATCCTGCTGCTAAGAGGTTTTGATCTCCTCCTCAGAATTCCCAGCTCCAGCTTCAGCTTTACTGCTTCCTCGGTGTCTCCCCTTCCATCTGGGAGGCTGCATGGGGATGGGACAGCAAGCATAGACACAGGGACAATCCCAAAACATCCCAGTGCCACCCCAGAGAGCCTCAGCTCAGGGCCAGGACCACAGAGATGGATTAACATCCATCTCTGGGATCAGATGGGAGAGGACCAGCAGCCTCCTCCTCTCCTGCCCAATGCAGAGGGAATTTCCTTCTGCTGCCAAAAGGAGCCACCAAACACCATGCACTGGGTCCCACCTCCTTCTCCAGGGGGTTACACCTTCCTGTTGAAACCAGAGGCAGCCCTATCCATGGAAAAACCACCTCTTGAGCCCAGGACAGGAGCTAAAACATCATCCAGGGAAGTGCAATCCCAGAGGGACTCATTCTCACACGCCCCAGTTGGGGTGACATTCCCCATGCTGGAGCTGCTCCTGCTGCCTGTTGTCCCTCACCAACATCCCGGGGGAAGGAGGAAAAACAACCCCAAACCGAAATCCCACTGGACACAACGTGCTTTGAATCAGGAAGGAAAGTAGAAGAGGAGAGAGTGAAGCAGCCAGGCTCAGGAAACAATCTTGTTACGGATCTCAGCAGGGATGAGGTGTAATTAATCCCCACAAATCCATCACAGAACAATCCCTTGGTTTGGGATAAATTGCCTGTGACATCATCCTGAGGAGGTAGCAGGTACCTCCAGGTGCTTTGTGGCAAATGAAGCAGGATGAATCCTCCCTGTTCTGCTGCTGTTGGGCAGGAAAAGGGGCTTTTCCACTTTATCAGATAGCAAATGGGGACAGGTTTGCTGTGGCTTCCCAGGAACCCAAATCCCCCCAGGCTGAAATGAGGAGCAGGATGGGGACACTGGAACAGGCACAGCCACCTTCCTCCACAATTCCAAGGGGGAAAAAAAGGCTGAGATCTTCCCACATTTCAGCTACAGGGTGAAACGAATTGAGTGAATAAATCCAGGTTGATGTGCTCTGGGTTTTTGCAGGGATCACCTGTTTTCCTTCATTTTGCAGAAGCACCATTGCAAGCTCAGCCAGCACTGACGTGGCTGCATTGCTCAGCCTTCCCCAGCCCCTCTCATCCTCAAAGAATTCCCTCAGCAAGGCAATTTTTGCCCTGTCCATTTAAAATAGGACACGTTATAAATCTCTCCCGGAGAGGATGTTTGGCTTCAAGTGTGTTGGGATAGATGTGCTTTGATGTCTCATGAAGATGCAGAGGGACATCTGTGCTTCGTCATCGTGGTCTGCAGCAACAAAATAATAATGAAACACCCTCAACTCTGCCAGTTCTTCCCTGCTGGAGACTGGGAATCACTGCTTTTAGCGTTCCAGACTGGGATGCTGGGCTCTGGGTACCACCAGCATCCCAATGCCCTCGCGCTGCCCTTCCCAGCGCGGGAGGGCTTTCCTCCCCGGAGGCTTTCCCAGCTTTCCTCTCCTCCTCGCTGCCTTGTCTCATCTCCTAAATGAAGTATGTCAGGCAGCATTAGCTCATCCTTCCCCTGATCCCTGCCCAGGGAGCACCCCTCGGAAAACAAATCGCTCCATGTCAGCAGAAGTGTCTGGAGTGATAAAAGCTGTTCAGCAGCAGCGGCTCCGTGTGACCAACCACTGGACACTCCCAAACTTATTAGAACCTTGAACATATCGGCAGATTTTCTGCTCCACCTGCCAGCCTGGCTGAGGATGGATAAATTCCTCAAGCTGGCTGGCTGGAGTCTCTTGCATCTCCTTTTTTATCCCTCATGGAGATGGGTGGCCCCTTGAGTGGCCCTTCTGGAGAGATGACAAAGTCCAGCCCTTCTTTATTCCACAGCAAGTTTCCCCATCTGTTAGAAAAAAAACCCAAACCAACAAGGGTTAATTCTTAGTTTGGGATCTATTTATCCCTTCCCTGAAGACAGAACATGCAGGGGGGCTCTGGGAGATGCTGCCCACCCAGCATCATGTTGGATGTGGTACCCAGAGGGCTGAGTCGTGGGCAGCACATGGAGCTCCTCTCTGAGAGGAGCATCTCCCCTGCTGAAGCAGCAATCACAGCTCATCCTATTCCCTGCTCCGTTTCAGGAGGAATTTTCCTCCTGGTGCTTGTCATGAACTTACCTGGTGCTGGGGAAGATCAGCCTGTCCATCTCTTTGCCACATGAAGGAGGGGAGCTTTTCCCTTCCCCTCCCCTCCCTTTTCTTCTGTCAGTTTTCTTTTTTTTTTTTAATATTTCCTTGCTTTTTTCCAGCTTTTTCCCTTTCCCCCTCTTCTCCCGCCCCTTTTTCTCTCCTTTTTTCCCCTTCTTTCCCAACTTTTCCTTGTTTTTTTGTCTTTCCCAGCACCTGCCACTCACCATCAGGCTGTCACTCCTGCTTCTGTTTTCCCACAGGACCTGCTCCTGCACCAGCAAGGCCACAAGCCCTTAGGAATTTCGGCAAGGCTTCCCCATCAGGAATACCTGGGAGGCAAATGGGAGAGGGGCACAGAGGGAGTTAATATCAGGGGGAAGCCTGGAGGCAAAATCTCCAAACCTGGATAACTAGGCCCTCCAACAAATCAACCTGAAAACGTTAAACTGTTGGATAAGCTACACAATAAACAAAGCAGCAACCCAAATTCCTCGATGTTCCTTCTCAGAGGATCCCAAATCCATTCCCTGGGTCATGGATGAGGGTCTTACAGACCTGGGACAAACAGCACCAATCCGACATGTGCACAGGTGGTTTTGGGGGCTCCACGATTTGTTTTTGACGTTTTCGTTCCGAAAAGAAAAAAGGCAATTTATGGCTCAGGGACCTCCTGAGCCACTGAAGGCTCCGGAGATCTGATCCCTCATCAGCTGGAGAAGGAGGAGAACAAACACTGGGCACACAGACTTCATCGGGACGGGCGAGCACGGAGAGACTCTGCGCAAATATTAACTGAGATGATCGAAGCTGCGGGGAGGGATGAGCTGCAAGGAAAGAGAAATTCCTCCTTCCCGTGGATCAGGAGTTGTGCGAGCACGGGGCTGGCTGCAGTGGTATGGGATGCTCAGGGTACCTGGGCAGGTGGAAGCAGGACTCTCAGGGTGCCTGGGAAGATGCGGGATGTTTGGAGTACCTGGGCAGACGGATGCAGGATGCTCTGGATTATTAGGAAGACAGATTCAGAATGCTCAGGGCACCTTGGAAGACGGATTCAGGAGTGCCAGGGAAGAAGGATGCAAGATGGTCAGGGTACTTGGGAAGCTGGGAGCAGGATGCTTGGAATACCTGGGCAGACAGACACAGGCTGTTAAACCTGGAGGAGAGGGAATATTTTTTGCCCCAGTAACATCAGCAATGCATAAGAAGGTCTGGCCTGTGGAAGCACAGCTTGGGAGAGCTCAGTGGCATCCCTGACTGATCCTGCTGGATCTGTGGGGGTGTTGAGGAGGCTTGGGGCTCACCCAGGGGTTTTGCAAAGGTGGGATCCATAAATGCAGCTGGGGTCTTCCCTGTGTCCATGCTCATCCCACAGCTGTGCTCCTGGGGGACAGAGAAAGCGGGAACTCAGGACAGGGAAAGCTCCTGTGGCCCAGATTGTCCATAGCCACAAAGCCCCAAAAACAGAGGATTCAACCCTTTTACTACAACTCCATGCTCTACAGGATCAGCACAGCCTGGGAAAGCTGGATGAGGACCCCCCCAAACCGACGCTCATGGAGAAGTGGTCAGGAGGAGGGAGGTGTCCGGTGGGGAGCTGGAGGCTGCAGGGGTTGTTTCCCTCAGGGAAGGACAACAGGCCAGGAGAAATTACAGGCTTCCATCTCCTGCAGTGTTTGGTCCTATGAAGAAGCACCCAGAGACTTATTGTTTTCTGCAAAAAAACCTGGAATGTTTTCAGGAAGAACTGGACCTTTTGTTTCCTCTTGACCAGGAGCTAAAAGAGCAGGTACAAGCCTGGAGGGAGAGACATCCATCATGGACAAAACAAGCCTGAGGCAGGGAAAAGCTGATTTCCTTGCCTGGAGGGCTCAAAGGGGTCTCAAGACAGCTCTGCAACCCTGATTTTGACCACGGATTTCCTCCTGCTCCAAGAGTTCCACCATCCCTGATGCTCCAAGTTGTACTTGCCTACGCCTACAAGAAGTTTTAGCTCCGAGCTAAAACTGTGTGACCCCATCCCCAGCTCTCTGAGAAATTCTTTTCATCCGGAAAGTTGGAGAATGATTTCTTTTTCACCCAGTCAAGGAAAAAAAAAGGGAGCAAGGAGCTGTATCTGGCTGAAGGTGTGATATTTTCCAGAGGTCTTCTCCAGCTGAATGCAGCATCTTTTATTTCTAAAGCAGCGACTTTGCCACTGGAAAAAAAAAAACCTCCCAAACCTCATCTTGGGTTGGGTTGATTTATGCAGGTTACATTGATTTGTAACATAAATTTTGCAAGATCATTTAATATTCTTTTTGTTGTACAACTTGGAGAAGCCTAAATGTGAATCTGAATATAATAACACTCTTCACTGAAGTGAGCTCCTTTCATCCACACAGAAACAGGCCCAGAGGTTCTCTCCCAGCTCCCAGTTTCTCTCTAATGACATCTATCTCCTGCCTTTCTATATATAATTCCCTGTCTCCGGGTCACTCGACCTGTCATCGATGGCCCCAGGCGATGCTGTCGCAGGTGCCACATCCAGCAGCAAAACGCTGCAGCTCCAGGTAGAGGAAAGAGGGGGGAAAAATGCCATAAATCGGATTTTCAGGTGTTCAGGAATAAAATGACACGCTGGGCTGAGCCAGCTGGGGGAGCACAGGGGGGATGTCACCCCTCGCCCTGGCACCGCGGTGGGGGTAAGACACCCATCCCTGTGTCTCATCCAGCATCGACAGCCCTGGTCCTGCTGCAGCTGGGGGAGAGGAGGGAGGATTCAGGATTCCATTGCAGCTTCTCTCTGCAGTCCCAGCACAAAATTTCAGGCAGCTTCAGGTGACGCAGGACCTTCATATGGTCTTTGGTGGCCTTGACCCCATCCCTCCTGCACCAGCTGATCGAGCTTGCATCTCACTCCATGCACATCTGCGGGGGTAGTTATCCTCGAGGCAGGATAACTGGATTTTCCAGTGTCCAGTTTCAGCTGGACACCTCAACTCAAGTCACTGTAACCTCCCAGACCCTCTCCCTCCCCTTCCCGAGGCCACCAGCACCTGCTGATGGTGCTGCAGATGTAGGAGAAATCCCTGTGCTGTGTCTCCAGTGACACCGAATTCTCCCTGCAGGGAGGGGGACAGCTGAAACACTACCCAGGATTTGGACCAAGATTGTATTTCCTACTGATTTTTCCCTCATTTCAGACCCACAAGGGGGTGCAGGATGGGGGGACAGGCTGCCAGACAGATGTAGCTCCAAGTGATGTTGACAACAAGCATCTCATTGTAGGAACTGCTCTTTCCATGCATCTGATGGCACAGAGGATTCCGGGCCTTGGGGATGGCAGTGTGGCATTTTGGGCACGTTTGTGTCCCCAGGGGTGACACTCTTATGGCTCAACATTATGGCAATGTCCAAATCATGCTACTTGGACAAGCAGTTTCAGGGTTTCCTGCAAAAGCAGCTCCAGTTTATAAGTTCATTTAAATCCAAACAACTCAGCAGAAGAGTTTTCAGTGCAGATTTGCACATTCTCTGGGACTCCTCACTGTCAGGAGAGGGAGAGTACACAGGGAGGATACTCAGCACTTTTGCAAGATCCCCCCCACACTGTGGCCCGTCTTGGACTGCACAACCCCATTTCCAAGGAGGCAGGAGCATCCTCTCCCCCACCTCCCCATCCCATGAGGATTTAGCTCCATACACCAGCTGAAAAAGGTCTAAGAAGTCACCCATCCCAAAAGCACCATCCCCAGCCTCCGTGCCACCAGCAGGCCAGCCCTGGCCCCTCCAGATGTTTCCCAGACACTGCTTTTAAGCCCAGACAGGAAAATTTCTCACCACCAGCCCGAGCAGACTGTTTTCGCAGCTCTCTGCAAGTGTGACAAGGTGTCTGGGTTCTTCTTGGAGCTCTCCTGGCTGCTTTCAGGGGGAATGAAAAGCTGTTTTTAGAGGCTAGAAAAAAGGGAAGGAAATTAAAAAAAAAAAAAAAAAAAAGGTGTTTGACTGTAAGAATCAATTCTCCCTCGCTGGGCAAAGCTGACTAATTTGTTAACTGCGAGAAGAGAATAAAAAGGAGCCAGCGAGCGAGAAATGCCAGGCGAGGATAAGTGCAGAGCATCTCTTGGCAGAGGGATGCTGCTTCCTCAAGGGCTTAGCTATTCTCCTAGAAAATTGGGAAGGAAAAAGCAAACTTTCAGAGGGTGGTTTCCCCTTGAAGTGCCACCTGGGCGGACCTCACAAGCCTCTCAGCCGCTGAACCCCTTCGCCCTGTTGATGGGAATCTTCTTGGCTCTCTCCAACCCAGAGGAGAGTGGGAGCAGCCAGGCAAGGGCAGGAAAAGCTCTCCTGGGTTCAAACCATCCCAAAGCTCATAAACCACATCATCAACCTGCTCAGCTCCATCACTGCTCCCATTGACCGAGTCCCTCACTGGGAAAATGCATCCCTGAGCCTACATTGCTCCATTTAATTCCAGTCCAAGCCCGCTTTTAGTTGAGGATAAAAGGCAAGAGCAGTGTGGGTTAGCATTGCTAATTAGAAAGGATCAGAGAGGAGGAATTAAGGGGATGAAAATCAGGAGAGGAAACGGTATCAGAATCCAAAATTTCTGCATCCAGCAGAAGAAACACTTAACATGGCTCCTGGGATCCAAAGGCAGGTTCTGGAGGAAGGGTTGTGCAGGCAGAAGGACACAGGAACACCACTAATGCTGCTTCCCAGCCTTTTGAAGGGAGAAGGAATAGGGAAATCCACTTTTTTTTG
>NW_016690238.1:1602286-1654605 GCF_001604755.1 Lepidothrix coronata | reverse complement strand
TGATCATCCTCTATATGTGCAGTTGGGTTTTCATCTCCCAAGGAAATCCACTGGGCTGGGAATAGCATCTGGGGGGGTTGCTAAAAAGAGGGAGGGTGAAGGCTCGCCCAGTTTTTACTCCTCTCCAAGAGGAGTGAAGACAGATCAGGAGGGCTGCCCAGACTCAGGAGAAGGAGGAGGCTCTGAGCTGGGAGATGCTGGTTTGGGAGAGGCACCCGACACCTCCACAGCACTGCTGATGCATCACCAACTCAGGAGAGGAGAACAGGGCAGGGATTCACACACCTGCAGGGCTGGGATGTGCTGATGGATCCTGTGAGGTCCCAGGGACAGGAGTTCACCCAGAGACGAGGTCACGCCGTGTTCTCAGCCAGCATCTCCTCCCCAGCCTGAATCCAAGCCCCTCGGCAAGAGCTGAAGGTGCCCAAGTCGTTTAACATCTCTGGGGCTCTCTGATGACCCATTTACAATGGCTTTGGTAGATCTCAGTCTACATCCCATGTTTAATGTGATTACAAGGCTGTGTAATTGCTGCGTAATTGTCCTTCTTCCTGAGGCTGGTGCACCCTGGGGTTCCAGCCTCTCAATCTTAATTAAAAAGGATAAATCTTAATCAACCTCAATAGGAATTTTGGAGCTTGGGGGGCAGAGGGAGGGTCCCTCAGCACCCTTTTAGGATGTAAGGGGAACATGAACCCATGTGGGGAAATCAGCCCGACTAAGGGTCTCGGAGGTGCCGTGTCCCGTTATTAGGGGTCTAATTGAGGACTCTGTTAAACTATTTTAACTCCTCAGCAGCTGATTGATTGGCAGAGCAAAGCCTCAGGAAGATCCACCTGGCAGCTACAGAGCATTTCCACCCTCTTCCCTGTGTTTTATGGAGGGAAAAGAGCACGAGCAGAGATGCTCGTCGTCTTCTGTCTGCTGGGAGGCAGGAGCCAATCAGCCTTTCCTAGTCCTTGATTCAAAGTGGTGCCACATGTAATTTCTCTCAGCAAAATTTTGCAAGAGGAGTTTGAGACACCCCCCCCCAATTCTCCTTTTGTGCGGCCGCTCACAACTTTTGGTTGCGGAAATGCACCGATCCACGGGGCCAGAGAGGTGGGATGCAAACCAGCTCCTGCCTGGAATGCAAGAATCCGTGTCAGTGACGGGGCAGAGAAAACAAAGCCTTGCCAGGATCTGGCCCCCAAGCTGCTGGGACCCAGGGAACCCAAGGATGAGATAAAAAAGGCTTTCCAAGAGAAGGGTTTTCCAAGCCAGGCTCCTGGAAAGAACTGCTGAAGGGAAAGGTAGAAGTTAGGATGGGATTTGCAGGAGATACACGGCAGATGACAGCCAGGATGGCATCAGAGATGCTCAGGCAAGTAACGCTCAAGGGAAGGTTTGATCCAATCCCCACCTTCTTCCTGCTTTTTCCCATCCAGGACCAGGGGAGATGCCCTGCTAGCCCTGATATTTTTAGGGAAAAGCCACCCAGAGAGCAGGGTGAGCTGAAATGGGGTGTGATGATGCAGCACATGAAAGAAGAGAGGTCTAGTACAAAGACATGCTCTTTCAGAGCTGTGTTGTTGAGCAGTAACTGGGCCAAAGCTCCCACATTAACTACTTTGAGGCTGGCAAGGATCTGCCCTGCTGTCCAGGGAAACCTAAGCAAGGTGCAAAAGGGCAAGAAAGAGTGAAATGAGGAGGAAAAGGGAAGAGAGTGATCCCAAGAAGCTTTGGAAAGAGCCGATAGAGGAGGGGAGCTCAGCTAATTACATCCTCAGAAACTTCACCACTTCTAAATTAATTTTTAATGAAGAAAATAATGCTCTTTTCCAGTTAGTTCACCCAGAAAGGAAAAGCTCTGGAGATTGCCACACCATCCCTCAACATTTCTGGTGCCTGGGCATGTCAAGAGTACAAAAAGAGGTGAAGTAGAGCCTTTTCCAGACAGGTCTTGACCTTGGGAGGTGGGATCAGGAGTTAATTCAGTCTCACACAGACTGAGAAAATGCTCTTTAAAGCGGAGACAGGAGATGGCAACTTGTAAGGGTCAAGGGGTGATGACCCTGGAAAGGGACTTGCTACAGAGGCCGCACTTGGAAGCTGAGGCAGAGTTTTCTAAAGCAGGGATGCACCCAAATTCCACAGGGTTCTGAAGATGGTGTGGAAAAGTGCCATGAAGAGAGAGCAGCCAGTACCCTCAAACACCTCCTCCATCTTCCAAGGGGACCCCCAGGATGGACGTCATCTCCACACCCATGTCATCTCCTGGCATGGCACAGGGATGGGTGTTGAGCACCGTGGTACATGACTTACACCTCCCTTCAGTCCTTTGGGATGAGAGGAAATGGATCCACATCATTTAAAAGCAGTTGGACCCATCTCCACCGGATCCTGCTTGGGATGGGTCATACCAACAAGCCCTGTCTTTATTTTAAACCTTCTCTTATCTGATGTCTTCTGTTCTTGCCTTGGGCAGAGGAGTAATCATTCCCTGTCACTCAGGTTTTTACAGACCTCTGTCACCAGCCCCATCGATCATCCCTTCCCTATGCTGAGGAGAGCCAGGTTATTTAAGTTTTCCTCATCCATAAGCCGTTCCACCCCTCTGATCTCCCTCAACACCCTCTAAATTGTCACTCAGGGAGCCCCAGTTCTCAGCACAGCAGTCAGAGGTGCACATGAGAAAGGTACAGGCACCATGCTGAAACCTCTAAAAGTAAAAATGTGATTATTTTCACCTTTAACCACCTCACACCCACCCAAAACTGCTTTCAGGCAGGATTCAGATCCATAATCTGGAAGCCTGGTGTCCTAAAACTGTGTGTCTGAAAGCACTGGGCAGCTCTTGCCTCCTCTGCCCAGTGATCTCAGCTCAGCTATTGTGCTCTCCTGTCTTCTGGTTCCCAGAGACCATGAAATATTAAGAGGAGAAAGAAACCCTAAACATAAAAAGAATTTATAAGGGATTTCCCAGGGGCTTTTTTCTTCTGCTTGAGCAGGTCAAAGTTGCCCTTCCAGAAATGAGCAGAGAGAGAAGGCTTGTTCTTGTTTGACAGAGCCAGGACCTCGCTAAGCAAGACGTCTTAAAAGTAACTTTAGATGCTTTGTGAGGCAGGAAAAGGTATTGGGATGGAGGAGCCCCTTTGGGCAGCAAACCCCCATCATCCAAATTGCTGTTTAGCTTCTCTGACAGCCTCTTTCAGTGACCCATTCATCTTTTCTGGATGGAGGGCTGCAAACTCTCCCTCCCTGCCTCCAGTTTTGTTCTTTCAAACTGTTCCATCAAAGAGATCTATGGAAGGCTCCGTTCCCAGCTGACAAGTGATCTATTTAAAGTTTATATGCCCGGGAACAATCACAAAGACTTATTAATGGGAAACTGCTGAAGGGAGCAAGCCCATGTGCAGCCACTACACAAACACGTCTCCATTATCATTTAATGCTCCCCAGCCTGGAGAAACAGCATGTTCCTTCTCATTCCATACCCTCCCCCCTGGGCCTGAGCAAACCCACCTGAGGGTCTGGCAGAGGTGGCACGTGGAGATCCAAGAGGGTGAAGCTGGATGGGCGACCTGCCCCAGCGCTCCGGCTGCAAGGAGAGGAGCGTCACCCGGGAGACTCCTGCAGTGGATGGTCCTTGTGGGGGAGATGCATCTCCAGCACGGACCAAGTGCTTCAGTGGCTGCCACCGCTGGGCAGGGGAACGGCAGAGTCACATCTCCTGGGAATCAGAGGAACAGGCAAGTTTAAGATGGGGCAAAGTGAAGCCATCGCCAGCGTGTGCTGACAGCTTGGGGTATTTTAACAGAATCACAGAAGGGACCCTGGGGGACCATCCAGTCCCAGCCCTGTTGCCAAGACGGGGTCACCTGGAGCAGGTGACACGGAAACATGTCCAGGTGGGTTTGGAATGTCTCCAGAGAAACAGACTACATGTCCCCCGTGGGCAGCTGCTCCAATGCTCTGCCACTCTCCATGGAAATAGGCTCTTCCTCGTGTTGAGGTGGAACTCCTTGTGTTTTAGTTTGTGGCCACTGCTCCTCATCCTGTTGCTCTCTGCAAATATCCCAGAAAACATACGGATGGTCTGGGTGGAGAGGGTGGGTTGGGATAAAAAGGGCTGGGATCATGTTAAGCTGGAAGATCCCCTCTGCCCCAGGGAGATGTCACAGGACATCCTGCACCAGGCAGGTCCAGAAAAAGTCCAGACACATTGGTGCCATTGGAAGGAGGAAGGAGAAAGCAGCAGAAAGGCTGAGACATGGCCTGTGATTCCTTGAGCCGGTCACAAGGAAACATCCACGGTCAGAGAGCTCCACAAACCTGGAGAGGGTCCTTCTACCCCTCCTGACCACGTACTGCCCAGGGAAAACTGCCTTCTCCAACACTGGTTTCTCAAGCTGGGAAAATCCAGCAATGGAACAGGAGTGTCCTTGCCAGCCCGTACCAGCTAAGAAACGCCAGCAGTTGCTCCCATATCCACATGCCCCGGGTGATGTTTTACTCCTGGCACGCCGGGAAGCGAAGCATGACCTTGGCTCCAGGAAATCAAAGATTTACCGGTGCGAGTCCTCAAGCGGGCGAGGAGCGGAGCCGGGATGAATGGACAGTGAAGGCACCACTCCCTCCTCTTCCCAACACACGTGTGAGGAAATGCAGCATTTCCAGCCAGGCGATGACATGTCGAGTGTGGTCAGTCCAAGGTAATTGCCTGTGCTTTTCCTGCCTTAAGATTTCCAACCTTGCGGTTTTCCCACGGAAGGAGAGCCCTGCTCTTCTGATAAATAGCTCTGGCTGCACAGCTCAGGCTCAGTTTGACAACCAATAAAGGGCTTGAGAGACAAAAAAAAAAGATATTAAGCATGAGAAGACTTTCTCTGGGATGAGGGGTGGAAAAACTTGGAGCTGTGAAGCCCGACTGGGTGTGATTGATGGAAATAGGGTAAGGAACATGCCCTGGAGAGGGTCAGCAGGGATCTGCTGGTCCCTCCATCTCTGACACTGAGCTCCTTCCACAGACCAGCATCACCAAGAGATCATCCTGGCACCTCCATCCCTCCTCTTGCTGCAGGCTCTGGGTTTCTGCATCAACCATGAGCATTTCCGAGATGGTCCAGCTGCCCCCCTGTCCTCCTCTGAGCAGCTGGCAGATGTTCGGGAGAGATGAGGCAGCCGGGACCGGGAATTCTGCCCTTACTGCCTTGCACTGCTGCCAGCACCGAGCATCTCCATCTCAGGGATGGAGCCACACAGCTCTCCTGGCAGCAAAAGGGGTGATTTTATAGGCAGTGAGAGCTCTGCTGTAGGCAAACAGCGCCCAAGGTGGTTCTTAAACCCGTTTCCAAGCCTGTGGAGGGGCCTTATGAATGGACAGCGATGCCAAGCCTCGCTCCTCCCTGGCAGCCAGGTGGGAAAAGCCATCAGTGCTAGAAAAAGGCATTCCCCAAACACCCACAAGTTCCTCTAATGCAGCAGCCTCGTGTATCGATTACCTGATGCGGCCAAATTGAGCAGCTGCTCGGAATTCCCACCAAGATTTACGGACACGGCTCTGCGGCTCCGGGGTTTGTGGGAGGACACCAAGGATGTCATTTTTGGTACCGTTCCATTTGCTCATGATATTATTTCCTTTTATGGCTTCAGTAAATTTTTTAAAAAGCACTTTTATTGAGCCATCTCCTAATGAACAGCCTCTCCAATTGGCTTCCTGAAAGAAGTCAAGGCAGTATTGACGCTTTTGTGTCAATGCAGCAAAAAGTAAAAGGATGTTTTTAACACCTCGGAGTTCACAGGTCCTCACCTGCATGGAAATGCCCTGGGATGCAAAGAATAGATCCAACATAAATGCATGAATCACTTAAAACTGAACACCAGGACCTTCTACAGAGTGCAAGCTTGGATTTCAGGGGGAAATATCTCTATATAAGCTCAGGTCAGTGTTTAGTGTTTAGAGTTTTCCTGACTATTGGGAAGGGTTTTCTTTGGCTCAGGCTCTATGGTTGGGTTGGATGTTGAGCTGGGGCATCCCAGCCCAAAGGTCATTATAGGGAGATGGGAGCACTGCTGGATCTCACCTAGAGAAGCGAGCAGAGCTGGAGAAGAACAGCCGGATTTCCCAAGAAACAAAGGAAAAATGCAAAATCGGGTCAGACATAGCGAGCATGGATCAAAAACCAGCAGGAGAGCACAGAAAAAGGGACTCAGGGATCCAGCCAGACCTCCAGTTTCATTGCCTCACCTTGCAACAGCACTGACAGACAGCCCATCTGCCTCAGCCCCCGGCACCAGCACTGGGAGAAGACGCTCCAGGTCCAGAAAAGCACTCAGGGGCTGGGAATAAACAAGAGCAACTGCCTTGAGCTTGGCTTTCGAGCTCAAAACCAGCCACCCACCGCAATTAAACCATTGGCAGGTTATTCACCGGCAGCGTGAGGAGGCTCCAGCCACTGGAAATCAGGTTTATTCGGGGCAAGCTGGAAAATTACGGGGGCAAGGAGAGCAGCCCCACTGAGGTCACCCACCCTGTTGTTTCCTCGGAGTGAATGACACCGGTTTAAATTCAGACATGAGGTTATACCCAGGACATATTTCCTAGATAAATAAGCCACTAGCCTTTTCCACTTGTAACCAGGCAACACGCAGACATGTGGGTGTAGGACGCCAAGGAATGTTTATATTGGGTATTATAACCTTTATTTACTGTTGGACCGGAGCTGTTCTCTCATTCTGAGGAAGAAAGGAAGGTTTATTGCCAAGCTCAGTGGATATGGACTCCTGCCTTACAACCAAGCCCCACAGGATAAAACAAAAAAAAAAAAAAAAAAAAAGAGGTATTAGATCTCCATCCTCCCCAAGCATCGGATCAAGGGTCCTGCCGCAGCTCCTGGTGGGGGGAGCAGCTCTTTAAACATTTAACACGCTCAAAACAGCAGTGAGAGAGATGGAAAAATAAAAAAAAAACACCTGGAGCAGCTTGATTTTCAGCCTTTGGAGACACAAAGCCATTAAACTTTCATGTCCACCCTTCACCTCCTCCCTGCCCGGCTCTGATCCGATTTAGCAAACACGCGGTCCCTGGGACCGGGACCTGCTGGAGGCAACGGAGGGAAGATAAACAAGGCGTCAGAGCCTGGGCTTGGGATGCTGAAATACAAGATCCTAAGAAAATAAAAGGTGGTTTCTCCAGGTTATCTTTTGAGGATGACTTGATTTCTGTGTCTTTCACTTCCACCAAGCCGGTGAGACCGGCGGGGATAAAGGGATTGTCACCGGTGCTGTTACAGAGGTAACTAGGATGGGCATATGTGGGTTTCTAAACAGTGCACCTGGAAATAAACACATACGAAATATAAACGTGCAAGAGATATAAATAAAAATATATCAAATTTAGAAATAGATAAAACCAATGCCTACTCTTATTTTAGGGAAGTTTTTGCAAAAGGATCTCCTGGAAGTGATCAAAAATAAACTCCCTGTTGAGCTCTCCATTTCAGTAATCCAAAATACAGCAAGGAAAAGCAATATCAAACTCCAGAATGGTTCAAATTAAGGTCCTGTCCATTTTTCCTCCCCTCCCTGCCGTGTTCTGCAGAAGCTGTCCCAAATTCCCCATTTCATCCAGGTTTCTGACACAGGGCAGCAGATTTGGGCTTTCCCTATGGTGAAATAAAAGCACGTGGAGAGCATTTGCTGGAGGTTTGCATCAACCAGCAGCAGGACCAAGTCGCCCACACTAAACAAATCAACCCCAAAGCCATATTTTCTGGATGCTGTCCCTGCCCTGCCCCCTGTGGATGCCCAGCCTTGGGCGTGGCTGCTGTGCCACCACTCTTAAGGTCATCTAAGCCCTGGAAAGGGTGGGAGTCTCCTTTCCTCGGCACCCACGGGTGTTCTGCTCCATGACAGAGCCTGTGAGGTGCAGGATCCACACCTTGGATACAAGTCCTCAACCTGCCAAGGTCCACCTTGGCTCCCTTCCCACTGAGCTCTCCCTCCCTTTTACTCCCTCTTGGCTAAAAAGCTTCTTCGGGGACCTTTTTCTCCACTCCAGGAAAAAAACATTTCTCAAATGAGCAGCTCCAAGCAAAACGTGGCCGAGCCATGCAGCAAAATGCATTTGCAGATGAAGCTCTGTGGCAAGAAAGATGCCTCCAGCCCCTGGCACAGCCTGATCTCCAGGTCCCACCACCCCATCACCAACACCCCCCATTTCCACAGAGCATCCCCGCAAAGCCCAGATCTTTTCCAAGCTGGGATCCACGAGGAGATACTCCTGTACATCAGAATAGTTGTTATGGTCAGAGAGTAACATCTCTGCTCCTCCTCCTGAGCCACCAAGCAAGTATTAACCACCCAAGTCCAGCTGCTGGCATCCACCATGCCCCAAATCCATGGGGATGGTTAGATATCAAAGCATTACAGTGATGTCCTTGGAATGCCTGACTGGAGGGGTGGTGGGTACCAGCTCACTCACAGTTCTTCTCTTTCCACAGCTGCTCCATGCCCTGGTGACACCACACTGGCAGGACCACAGCACCGGGCTCCGTGCTTGGACACTCACTTGGAAGATCAGGGAAGGTTTCAACAACCAGCAGCAAGATGGATATGGCCATGGGATGCCCTCAGGATCACGGAATCATGGAATGGTTTGGGCTGGAAGCGACCTTAAAGCTCATCCTGTTCCACCCCTGCCCTGGGTAGGGACACCTTCCACTATCCCAGGTTGCTCCAAGCCCTGTCCAACCTGCCCTTGGACACTTCCAGGGATGTGGCAGGATGATGCCCTTGAACCAGAGGACCCCTATGACCAACAGCCAAGTGTCCTTGGGTGCTGATGGGGAAAACCTGCCGGCCCAGCTACCCAGGGGGAATATTTGGAGGAGGGATGGGGACAGCCCTGTGCTCAGGGGATCTCCTGGAGCCCTCTGGTCTCCACGGGCAGTCTGGGAGCCGTTAGGATGGACAGCACGTACCTGCAGCAGCTTTAAAAGGTTTCATTTTGTACCACCTTGAAGTTTTGGTGCAATTCTTCGACTGCTGTTTATCCACTTGAAATCCGATTGGCCTCCTTCTGCAGAGACCTTTCTGGGACGTTTTCCAACCTTCTGTCTCTGTTTATCTTGCACCCTAGATAGGGGAAGGGAAAAGAAACCACAACCCAACCTCCAGGCAGGCAATCTGGTGTCTTTGCTGCACATCCCATCTTCCTTCCCCTTCCTACTGGTGTATTGTCTCTATTCCTATTTTTTTTTCCTCTCTTCCTGCTCTAATAAACTCTGAGCTTTGGGAGACTGGGGGAAGAGATGGATTCATTTTTCTGCAGCCCTGAAAGCCAACCTACCTGTCTTTAGTCCACTCAAATGGATCATTTCACCTCTGCAGCATCCCAATCCCAATTAATATCAGGCTAAAAACTGCCCTGTCTGCATGTCTGGAAAAAAACCCGTAACATTTTTGATGGGAAGGATTTGCTCTCAGCCAGGGATGCAAATCAGGGTAGTGATGCAAGGGAGAGAAACTGCTTTTTGCTCAGACCAATTTTTTTTTCCTCCCGTTGTTTCTGACAGTGCAGAGATCAAACTTCTTCCAGCTCTTACAAATTCCATGAATTTTTTGGATGCTAAAATGAAAGAAGTTGATGTTTCCTTTCAAAGCGTTCAAGAGAGGGGAAAAAATTAAAAAGCTTTTCTCCCTCCCCCCCTTTTTCTTTTTTTTTTTTGGAAAAGGAAATGCCAAAATAACAGATTTGGATGAGAACAAACTGGAAGTTTCCAGCCCTGGGGTGCAGCTCACCTGCCAGCTGCAGGAATCCCAAAATCCTGGATAGGGAGTGGGACAGCAGTTCCCAACCCACAGCAGAGGCTGTTTGCCTTCTTCCAAAGGATGTTTTCCACACAATGGCTCTGCAGAGAGGTGCAAAAAAGGGAGCTGAGTTTTCCCAAAGCCTGACTGGGAAGGGATAGAGATGTGCCAGGCAGGGAGGGTCTCGCTGAGGACCTGCTTCCCAAGGGGAGATCCCATTTGCATCCATGCTAGAGTCATGGAAGAGTTTGGGCTGGAAGGGACCTTAAAGACAGGGACACCTTCCACTGTCCCATGTTGCTCCAAGCCCCATCCCACCTGGCCTTGAACACTTCCAGGGATGGACAGGCACTGTTTTTCTCTTACCAGTCCTGGCTGAACATGGAATTCAACCAGAACTTCTTGGGCTGACAGGAGCAGAAGGGAGATAGCAGCACAAAGAGGACAAAGGGGGTGAAGCAGCATCAAAGGAGCACAAAGAACATCCCCCAGGCCACCACAGTGGACGTGAAGGGTACCTGGTGTGTCCCTCGGTGCCACCAGAGGCACAGGGGGACACAGGGGAGTGGGGCAGCTCCATCCCCTGTAGATTATTCACAGGTAACTCCCAGCATTGCCCCAGGATGAAGCAGCAGCTCTTGGGGAAATCTCCACTGGCCAAGAAAGCTCCCAGAATCCTGAAAACACCGGGAGCCTTCACCTCCTCACCACCTCCAGCTGATCCCCTCCTCTACTCACCCCCTGCTCCCTAAGAACCTCCCACTCTCCACCTTCATTACCTAATTTATTAAAGTAATTACACCCAGCTTGGAGCACTTGCTGCTTTTGTGCTGGGAAAAACCCTGGATGACAAAACACGGAGACAGGGAGCTCATGAAACACAAGGCTCGGAGCTAAACTGCCCTTTGTGGGGTTCAGAGCCAACAGCTTGCTGCTGTCACCCAAAAAAGACTCTGGAAAAGGGGTGCCACGTCCCAAAATCAGGGTATATCTCTTAGCTTAGCACCGCTGGAAGAGAGTTTTCTGTCCTGCAGGAAAACCCCAAAGAGAATTTAATTCTGGCAATAACGAGGTTCCCCGGGGACGACGTTTGAACAACGCGACATAAAACATGACACCCACACAAGTGAGGTGGCAGAAAAGTCCGGATGAAATTAGAGCTGTAACACCTCGATGAAACGTTTTGACTGTCAAAGTGAAATGAGATTGAAAAGATCCATTATGACACTTTTGCAATAATTGGGAGGGGAGGGGGAGGGGCGTTAGTTTTAATAAGCTTCTAGGAATTTTTCCAGTTCAGTAAAACTGCGTGTTCAGCAAGAAAACCCCCTGCAGCAGCAATATCAGTTTCCCTTTGGGAGAGTCCATGAATATCCCAGAGGCTCAAGGATTATTTGCTTTCCCGTGGGGAGCACTGACAGAGCCAGCCTGGCACATCCCTGGCACTGATGGGGGATTCATGGGCTTGTCACAGGAATGCCATCCCCTTGCCAGCTCCACGGCTCTTTAGCCAAGCCAGGAACACCAGGCTGGAGAAAGAAAAGCAAGAGGGGGATATATATCCCTCAAACAGTGAGGAAAGGGGTTTTTTTGTGAGGGACGAGCGATTTTCCAGGCACAAACACAGGCAGGGGAAACCCCGGGCTGTGCTGAGCCCATGCACACGGCTCCTTTGTGTCTATCTCGGTCTTCACAGGCTCCCTGTGTCCATTGTGGCAGTGGGAAGCCCTCCCCGGGGGCAGGGAGACATGGAACACATCCATCCAAATGCATCTGGCCAGTGGGAGACGTGGCCCCAGCTCGCCAAGATGCTCCCCCAGCTGGTGATGCTGCTCTGCCTGCCAAGAATTTCCCCTCTGCCACAATTTGTCCAAGGGCACAGAGAGAAGGGGAGGGAGAAAAAAAAGAGTGAGAAATCCCTGATGCATTTATTGAAAATCATTTTGGTCACAGCAGAAAATTGCTGGCAGCTCCAGCCCCATCATCTGAGCAGCTGCCATGTGGCCTCCAACCCTTCCCTGCTGGAAGCCAGCCTGGAAATGAGCTGGCCCCAGTACCAGAGTCCTGCCCAAAGAGCGAGGGGAGATTTGTTCCTTGAAATCAAACACAGGGAATATCCTGCCTGATTCTACACGGGGAAATTGAGGACCACAGGGTGTTCCCAGAGGGATGCAGAGCCCTGCAGGGTCAGCCTGGCCTGGCATGGGCACCCCCGAGCTGCCTCTGGGTGGGTGAGGACATGTTGGATGAGCAAGAGAAAAGTCAGGATGACTGGGAATGCAGAGGAAGCATCATCTGGTGCATGGTCCCTGCAAACAAGCACGGCAACAAGGGCCAAGGTGAGAGAGGATCCTGTGTCCCGTTCCCACTGTCTGTCCAGCCTGGCCTCCTCCCACGCCCCCCTAGAGAAGGGAACCATCAGCCAGAGCCCGAGTGATGCCCAAACACTTCCCAATGCTCCAAGCATCACACTCAAAGCCACACGTCCTGGATGGCTGCAAAAATGCTGATCAATGGTCAAGCCAGAGCCACAAGTCTCCATTGGCACCCAGGAAGAGGGAAGGGTTGGGATACACATCCTGGTCCCCATGGTGACCCTCTGGCTTCCCATAGGCATCGGGTACAACCTCAGGCTGGCTCGGCACAGCCCAGGGTGGGCAGCATCGCCCTCCTGCTCCATCCAGCACCTGCTGATGCCACCAGCACCAGTGGCAAAGCAGCAGGATGCCACCAACCAGCCAGAGTTGTGTCCCCTGTCCCTCTGCCACTGGAATCTGGTGACCACTCTCTGCTTCCTGAGTCCCTCAGCCAAGTGTGACCCTCAGGAGGTGGGTCCTCATAGATCCACCCTGTGCTCCAGTGCTGAGTCCTGCCCAGGCTGGAACTGAGCCAGAGCCCCACCCAGGGGGGGTGGATGCTCTGAGCCCACAGCCCCAGCACTGCCAAGACAAGCCTCACACAGATGGGCAGCGAACTCTCTCCCAGCAGGAGATCTCCATCTTTCATCAGTCCAACTCCCAGGCACAGCTTTCAAAGGAAAAGCGAGTCTGTGCCGGAGAACTTGAGATCCAGATCCCTCTGTCATGGCAGGAGACATGACAGCCTCTCTCCCTCCCCCTACCTCCCTCCTCCACCTCACTAAAATCCCATTTAAGAGTCACGGTGTGCCAGTCTCTATCCCAAGGGAACCGAGGAGCAGTTTCCTCTCCTTTGCACACTTCAAAGATGCTCATGATCTGAGAGCGTCTCCCTCTGGTTCCCTTCCCCTCCAGCTTGTTTCCTTGTCTGGCAGCCTCTGTACTTCCAGCTCCTCTTGCTCTCTCCCTCGCCCACGTAGCTGGAAGAGAGCTGCACACGGATGGCAGCTCAGCTCGGCTTCCAGAGGCACCAGGTTCACAACCTCCAAGGACTTCTCCAATTTTTCTCCTATTTTTGATCTTTCCCCCCTCCTGTTAATCGGGTCAGCCCCAGCATGCTGGATGTGCTCCCAGCTGATGCTTGGAGACAATGAATCCCTGCCGGGTACCACATACATGGAGATTTGTCATAGACACATGTGGGTTCAAGCTTCAGTGTCCATTTGTGCAAGGAGATCCCACCCCATTCCTGGATAAGCCCCCAAATCCAGCAGGAATCACTGCACACCCAGCCCAAGGAGATGCACAGAGACTGGAGATGAAAGGGAATGTCCCACCAGGGCCCTTCCTGCGACACCCAGCTCAGACCCACCTTGCAGAGAGAATCAAACAAAGAGTCAAACTTGGTTGTCCCAAACCCAGAAGGAAATTTGGAGCACAGTGCCCCTCAGGGGCAAGTTTGGGCTGAGGACAAGCGATCGCTTCTCAAACTGCTCTCACATCCTGGAGAAAATCCAGCAGTAAACTTTAGTTGGGTGTTTGTGGTCCTTTTAGAGCCCAGATCAGGTGGAACCAGGGAAGAAACACTGGTCCACAACCTGAAAAAACTGCTCTTCTGGCATGGGGGTAATGGAGTGCAGCCTGAGGAGGGGACCACCCCAAAACAAGCCCACTCCATGGCTTTCTAAAGAGTGTGACCTCCTTGCAGGCATGGGATTTGGGCAGATGGATGAGAGAGCTGATAAAAGGTTCATTCCAGAATCAACAGGGCTATTAATCAGACTGGGGAGCAATTAAATCCTTTCCTGGTGGCAGAAGGGCATCATAGGAGAGGAAACTACCCAAAAACAGTGGGACTAGAAGTTTGATTGTCCAGGATAATCCCAGGATTACCTTCCATGTCAGGACTGAACAACTTGCCTTTCATCCCTGTAGACTGTATCAACCAACAGACCAGGTTAAACCAAGTGTGTTAACTGGAAAGGGTAGGAATCAAAAAGCCAAATAAATCATAGATGCAGATTTACATGGTTTAAATAAAGCCTTTGAAACAAGGCATTATCCACTGGAAACTCTTAATGAAAAGCCAGCAATGTTCTCAGAAGCAGAAATATTCTCAGCATGAAGGCAAGACATCCATTAAAGCCAGGAAAATGAGATGAATGGGACTCAAAGTTAGTGATTTTTAATACACCAGTTGGACACTGGGAATTTAAGCTAATGCCATTTGGAATTAGCTCTGCTCCCAAGGTATCTCAGAGAGTAATTTAGCAGATGTTTGAGGGATTAGGAGGTGCTGCAGTTAAAGCAGAGGATATTTTAATTGGGGGCTGTGGAACCTCAAGGAACACCATGAAAGGCAGAGGTGAGTTCTGCAGACAAGTGAGAGGAGGAGAGGCCTATTTGCATATTTAAGGAGTCCAAATGCCACGGGTATAATTGGCCTCAGGTGAATCATGTCAGCCGTGGTGTCCTCCAAAATAAATACCAACTGGCTGATGAAATGACCTTCAAAACTGTGTCGACACTGAGGCCAAGATGGTTTTAAGTTGGCAGCTTGGGCACTGAAGGCTTCTGGAAAGGTGCCCTTCATCTGCTGTCCAAGTAGGGTTTGGAGATTCAGCTGCTGGAAGCTCTCTGCCAAGGACACTTCTGTCTCTCTGCCCAAGATCTCCTCAACCCGATGGGCACACTGAGGGATGTGGTTTCTGAATCCAATTACGAGTCTTAGAGGCACTAAGATTAAAAAATGTGAAACAAAAATGGACAGTGGGAAGATGCTGGAGAAACCAGACCAAATCCCCATGGAGCATTCTAGAAGCCTCCAAAACACGAATGAGCTGAACATCACCGGAGGGCCCTCAGATGCTTTAAAAAGACTCCACATGTGAGTTCCTCATTAAAAGGAGAACTTTAAAAAGTCTAAACTTGAAAATTCCCAGGAACCGTTCACCCTCCGTGTCACCTAACCAAGAGCCCAGGGCTGGAGACACAGAGGATGGAGAGGATAGAGAGGACACCTCAGCAGGAAGGAGGATACAAGCCCTGCAGGGAGACTGAAAAATCCCCACTGAGCGGTGACACTGCAGGCTGCTGTTCTTCTTTTGTTGCTTAAAAAAAAATAACCAAGAAGGGAAAATAAAAAAAAAAAAGGGAGAGAAAAAAGGATGAAAAAAAGGATGAAAAAAATATTTACCCAGTTTATAATATTGCTCTGGATCAACATATTAATTATTAATACAGCCAGAGACGAAAGCAGTCTCCAAACACCTCCCATCACATCAAACTCATGTGAGAGGTTTCTGTCCATCAAACCCTGAAAGGGAACAGCCTAAGAGCAAGTTTCCAGGTGGAGGAGAAAGCAAAGGGAGAGGGAACACTATCCTGACAGGAGAGAAATCCCAGTGTCCACATCAGCTCCTGGAGCAGCTGAGCAAGGAGCTGTTTCTCTGAGACTCGGCACTGGACATGACTCTGAGGGGCAAAATGACCCTCTCTGTGGGCACAGACAAAGGAATTTTGGGGGGTGAAGGTGACAATATAAACACAAGCTCCTCCTGGCTGCCACCAATCCGCTCTGCAGTGGGTGCTCCAGAATTAGGCAGAGCTCTGCTCCGAGAGAGGCTGCCTGGGCATTAATAATTCACGTTAAAAAGCTGAGCCAAACTCCTCGATGTGAGTTTGCAGCCTCTCTTGCTGAGCCAAGTGGGGTGGACAACCTGCTGCCACCAGACCTCCTCCTTCAAGAGGTGTCTGCGCTGGAAAAAGAAAGAAAACCTCCCATGGCAAGCAAAAAAATCCCATTTTTAAGCCTCATGGTTGGGATCTGGTCTTGGCCCCCTCCCGGAGTCACTCGGACAAGGAGGGGCAGCATGAAATAACAATCCTCACTGAAACTTCGAGGAAGGACCAGGGAGACATTGCTCCATGGTGTAATTATCTACCCTGGACTGCAGCCAGGACACAGCCCGGGATCGGGTCTGGGTCCAGCCGTGCAGCCTCAGTCCGGCAGAGGCACAGCTGTGGAATTTGTCGGATTCCTTCCTTCGGGGGCAGTGAAAGGCCAGTTTGAGCAGTGGGGCGAGAAAGCACGGGAGCTGTGGAGATGGGAAGGGGAAGGACCCACGGCACAGGAACTCCCTGCTCACCACATGTCCTTTCCCACCTGCCCATGTGTCCCCACGTACACCAGACCCCAACCACCAGTGGCGACGAGGCTCATCCCAGACCAGTTTGGTGGCGGGATGAGGGACCACAGCACTTCACTGTGGCTTTGCAAGGGGCAAAAGACAGTTTCCCTTCACCACTGGTGGTGGAGGGAGGTGCTGTCCTCCTTCCACCTGCTTCCACAAGAGCTGGATCCTGTTACTCCACCTCTCAGGAGATCTTTACTCCATCCTGGTGCCTTCAGATACTGCAACCTCACGTGCCCAAACCTTCCTTTGTCACCTGGAAACAAAATCACCTGCATTCAGTAAATGCACACGAAACGTTTTGTAAAAGTGGGTAGATAATTCCTGGGCATCTGATCCGGTTTGGTGGTTGTTTCCCAGGGTCTGAGAGGGGCATTTTGCAGTGTTTGAGGTGACCAGGGTCTCATTTGCCTTCAGCTGCAGAACTTTGGACAAAAACTGTCCAAGCTGTTCTGTTGGATGTCAGTGAAGTACTTCCAAGTCTTGAAGCAACTAAAGGCTTTCATGATCATCCAAGAGCCTCCTGCCTGTGGGGAATGTGGGCTCACTACAGGGAGGGGTTGGCTCTGTCACTTCATGGGGTGGGCCAGGAGGTCCCATCACTTCCTCAGAGAGGAGGTGGGATCTGCCAGGGGGTTTCAGACCGGTGGGTCCATCAGCTGGGAAGGGAACTGTCATCACTGAACCACCAACTGCCAGGGGAGGGAACCAGAAGTAAAGGGAGGATTCTAAAAGCCACCTAAGGGAAGAAAGACACGTCTTCCCATGGTGGGAAGCTCTTCCATTGAGATTTTCGTTACAAAGGGCTCCTGCACCCTGAGGGCCTCCAAGCAGAGGTCCCATGAGAAGGATCTCCATGGGATTGAGAAGGACCTTCCTCCTGCAAACAACTGTCCCATGCACAAGCAAAGAGCCTCTCAGGGAAGAGGTGTGTGGTGGTGAAGGAAGCTCCCAGGGAAGGACACCCCCCGAGGGGACTCCTCCAGTGAGAGTCCCCTCTTGCTGCAAGCAAGGCTGCAGGCGCATCCTTGACATAAAAAGAGCTCCTCCCAAGTTGAAGCCTTGATCATGAAGACCTTCCAACATTCCAACCAACTCTAGGAAAGACACAATTACCCAGCCAAAGAAACTCCTAGAAGACCTGAACTCCAAAATCCCCTGGGACTTGGTGGCCATGGCCAAAGGGACACAGGCAGGTTTGGATGGACCTTGGGTATGGACTATTTTTATTTCCTGTCATTGAGGATGGCTGTGGGACATCTCCTGTGACAGAAGAAGGGTTTAATCAGCCTTGTCCCACCAAAAAAGCCTGGTCCTGTGCTGATTCACAGGGGACTCTCTACCTCTAGAGTTCCCACAATCACTGAATCGTTAATAGCTTGTCCTCACGCAACCCAACTGTTTTTTCCCCAAGCCTGGAAGCTTCCTCCCCTGCTCATCAGCAAATCAAATTTCTTAATAGCAAAGTGAAATAACCTGAGAAGTAATGGAAAAAAAAAGGGAAGCATTAAGCTTTCCCGGGGACCTTGATCTCTTTTATCATCTCATTGTCTTCAGAGGGGTGGTTTTCTTTCAATCTAATTATCTCTTGGATATGTGTTGTCGGCTCTCTTACGCATCCCAGCTTCCATCAAAACAGACCAAAAAAAGAAGTTAAATCCCCTGTTATTGTTTTTTGACGAGAAACTCATGCTAATAACTTCCATTTGGGAAATAATTTCAGTGACTGTACCTTGTTTTCCTAGGAGATGTCCCACGGGAGCTCGGCGGTGTAAGAAATGGCCACGAGGAAGAGGCAGCTGTTGCCAAGAAGGATAAAAGGGATATGCTTGTCCAATGTGCTTCCTGAGGGACTCGACCCACATGTTCAAAAAAATAATCCATGGGAGGTTTTCCATGGCTGTTGGCCACTTTTGGGAAGGATTTCCTACAAGCACGTTCTGCACTTGGCTGTGAAATAGAGAGGAGAAAACTATAAAGAAAAGGGGAGGATTGCTGAAGGCACAAGGGATGTATTAGGGAAGAGTTCTCTGGGATCCTGGAGGAAGCAACAGTGGAAGGTGAAGATCCTGCAGCAAGGCAGGAGGTGCCTGCCCTTGAGAAAGGAGATGGAGGGAGGAACACAGGAGACGAGGGTGTGCATGGGGAGAGATGGGGCAGGCCAAGGAGACGGTCCCACTGGAGAAGGTGGAATCAGGTGGAAAGCAACGAGAATGGGCAGACACAGGGATCAGGGCAGCAGGCAGCACGTGGTGCCCTGACCTGCCCGGGGATTTAGGGGCAGCAGCATCTGGTGATGTGTGTGATTACATGGCCGAGTTTCTCTCTCCAGAAGCAGCTCAGTGTCTCACTCCCCTCGAGCCTGACAGCACCAGGGTCATGCACGGAGACTAGGGATGGATCCAGTTGCCCATAGGAGACTAGGGATGGATCCAGTTGCCCATAGGGAACACCCAGCTTCTCTCTTAGGCAGCAGCATGATCCAGGCGATGGGGAATCTCAGGAAAAAAACCACCAAGACTGAAAATACAGGAAAAGTGGGAAATCTCCAGACATAAACCTTCTCCAAAGCCTGTTCCCCCCCAAAACTGAGCTCCCTTACAGTCCCAGCACAGCATCTGTGTAATGAGAACACCAAGGTACCTCCTGGAGGGTCTGTTTGCTCTCACCTCACACTGATCAAGTGAAGGAAAGGAAGGCCTTTTTTGGTTTTCTGTCTCCCAAAAGGCTCCAATAATTTCCATTTGAGTGCCAAGTATCTTCCACATGACAGGCACAGTACCAGCACCATACCCAAGAGCTGCTCCATCACTGAACTTATGACAGGAGAAAGGGGTGTCCTCTCTTCCAGATGGCCTGTTGCTAATTTAATACAATAATTAATGTATTAAAGCACATAAATTTGTGCCTTTTGACCTTTGGAGATGTGACTTGTGCCTGAGTCACTGGAATGCTCTTTCCCTGGCAAAGCAGGTTTCTTGGAGAATCATGTTTAAGCAAAGGTGAAAAGGGTGTCTGTGCCCAAAGAAAACACCTGGAATGGGTTGATTCACCCTCCCCAGGAGGAGGAAATACTGAGCTGGGCCAGCAGAGGTGACAGCATCCCGCTCTGGGATGATCATGCTGGAATCAGGAAGGTTAAACTCCAGCAGGACAACGGGGACGAGACCTCAGCACAACACTGAGATACGCCGAGAACAAAATTAATCAAGGGCGCCACGGGATGTGGCGTGAAAAAATGATTTAAGTGCTTGCCCACCCATCCCTGCAGCCTGGAAATGCACAGACAGCACTGAGCTGCTCGTTTATAAATAAGCATTTGACCCGGTCGGTGCTGCTGAGAGCTGGTGGGAAGCAGTACCTGCCAGGAATGCCGAGATGGATCTGAGTCACTCCGGCAGGAGCGAGAGGTGGAGGACGGACACGGCTTGAAAATAACCCAACCTGATGTTTGCAACCCCAGCGAGAGATTGGAGAGAAGGGTTTCTTCTGGCATCTCACACACCTCCTTGTTCCAGCATTCCCCCGTGGCAGGGCTGTGCCCCAGCCCCACGTCACACCCCCAAACACACAATGGATCAAATCCCTCGCTGATGATATGTTGGCTCCCAATATTCTGTCCAAGAGGAGTGGTGGCCATGGCTAGGAAAAGCTGCAGCCTGCAACAGGTAAAGGAAGAAAGATAAACACTCCAAACCCCCAAAATTTATTGAAAGAAGATGAAAAAGGGAGAGATTTTGTCGTTAGATTGATGGTGAGACACAAGGGCAAGAGAGATAGTGCAGAAAGGAGCATGAAGAGATTTATCCTGAAAGATATTCCAGATAAACCGGAGGCAGATAGATGAATAGATATAAATGGATTAGATAAATAGACCATAGGAAGGGAAAGGGGAAAAAAAATGAATGAATATATGGATAGAGCTTTATTTTCCAAATAAATCCCAATCTCCTATTTCAGTCTTTGGTTTGCAGACATAAAATGCACCTGCTTTGAGAGATGGGAGAGGAACGATAAAAAACTTCCTCACCTGTTTTCCAGCCTCTGGCAATGTTCAATGCTCCTGACCACGAGGAGCTTGAAGCATGTGTGTAACCCCAAAGCCTCCCAGATCCACGGGAAAACACTGCTGCCAAGGATACCTCCCTGGAAGGAGAGGTGCTGGTGCTCCAGGATGTGCAGGAAAGAGCTGCCTCCATCCTGTGCTTAACTTGGACAAGGAACCCTGTGCACATGTACCCTCACAACATCTATGCTGCACACCCACAAAACCACAATGGGCTTTCCATCTACCGCTGTTTTATTCCTAGACCACAGGAAAGAGAAAAAAAAGGAAGGTAATTCCATTCTAAACAGTGGAAACTTTACACAAAGATGAAAGTCCTTTATTCCGTCATGATTTACCCTATTTTCCTTCCAGTGCTTTCTGCCCCTTGTGTTCACGACTCCCAAGAAGAACAGTTGGGTCTCAGCAGACCTGTGAGACGCCTTCAACCCCTGCTGGCACTGTTTCTGTGCTTGCCAGCAGTGGAAGTCTCACCAGAGACCCCAAAACTCCTCAAGCTGTGGCTCAATCCTGCACAAAGTCACAGGGAAGAGCTTCCTCTGTGCAGGTTTGGACCCAGCCCAGCCCTGGATGATGGGGAAGAGTGAGGAGATGCTGTGGCTGCATCACAGACCTACTCAGTGCAGGTGTAAGAGGCAACATGACACATCCACAAAGGGCAAAACATTTGCTTACACAGATAGAAAGATATAAAACCCAGGAAGAGATGGATGGATGGATGGATGGATGGATGGGTGGATGGACAGAGAGCAGGGGTGGGGACCACATGCCTAGTGGGAAACATCACCTTTCCATGAGCTGGATTTGCAGCATATAAGCACATATATTCTGGGATCAGCTCAAGCAAAACTCCCTCGAGTCATGTTGCATGTGCTGGAGGGTTGGAGCACACACACACGTATCTTGAGGGGAAAAAAAATTCCCTTTTTTCCTGCCGCAAACCTTCGGGGAAAGAAAGCGAGCACAGGCACAACTGGCCCGAGGACATTGCTGAGATCAATGGGTCTGCAAAGTAAGAGTTATTGAGAGATATCACACAACAAAATCCATCAGGAGTGATGGATAGACAGTCTGGGAAGGGTTCGGATGCAAGGAGGGGGGACCCTGAAAACATTCACTCCCCTGGGGGGCTTCGCTGGCACCGCTGGCAGAGCTTCTGAAAGAGATTCCCGAGGCTGAGCCGCCACAGTGAAAAACGAAACCCTGCCTACCCTCCCCCCAAAATCACCTGCCAGGGGTTTAGGCTAAATATATCTCCAGCCCAGCTTGTACTTGCAGGGCTGCATTAAAGCAGGGTGGGCGGCACGGCAGAAAGGGGCTGGAGCACCGTGGGCGGGCACAGGTTGTCCCCAGAGTCCTCACGGGACCCGCGCTGTGGCAGAGGTGGGGTGCGGGGGGCTCAGCGCGGGAGGCAGGGGGGGCGTGGGAGAGAGCAAGTTTTGGGAGTGCAAGAGGGCCGTGGGTGAGGAGCTGGAGGTATATTTAGGTGCTGGGGGGCGGGAAGGAAGGGGGGTGTCTGGCAGGGGTGGCTGTGCCTGAGTCATGGCCCCTGGTGGGAGGGTGTTCCTGAGGTGAGGGGGGTGTGAGGGGGAGGTGGATGCACCAGGCATCCCTCCGGGATGGGGTGTTCCTGGTGAGCCAGAGCCACCACCACCACCCTCATGGTCCCTCTCTGCTGGGGCAGGCAGGGAGCAGCTGAAGCATCTGTGGTCTTTTAGGCAGCCATCCCCATTTATTCCCTGCCCTAGAGCACCACCAGACCACGGCAGAGGTGAGATGCCCACCCCAAAGCTGGGGGCCAACGTGGTGGCTCTCACAGCTGTCAGGGGACAGCAGCCAGGATCCAATCCCAACACCACATCCCAAAAGGAAAACAACCTCCTGCGCCCCTCAAAGGCTCATGGAGATGCCCAGGGTGGTCTTTGCTGCTCACCTTCCAGAAGGAACAGCTGAGAGGGGGCCAGGTGTCCTCACCAAAGGAGAAGTGCACCAGCATCCATGCCCAGGATCTGGCCGAAACCAGGTGACAAAACGTCTCCCCAGCCATCCGGGAAAGAAGAGCCACCTGGGCATTTTTCCAGCAGATTTTTGCTACTTTGCAGGAAATATTTTCCAGAGCAGCCCAAGAGACCTGGACATCCTGGAGATTTACACGTGGGCAAGCGCCAGCCAGACTTTGCTCCTGATGAACACGAAAGCTCTCCACAAAGCCTGCCAAAACCCGGAGTGGGAAAAGGACAGAAGGCAGCCAGGGGAATGTGCATCAACAAGTTTTATGGAAATCCTCCGTCTCTGCGTTTCGGTGAATCTCCAGAGCTACTGCAGGATTGGGGGGCTGGGTGGGACCAACCCCCCCGTGCAGCTGTACTTCGTGCTCCCAACACTGCTCCAAAGAAATGAGGGGTGTTGCGTTTTCTTTCCTTCCAAAGGGTGGTAGGACACGACCACTTCTTTCTCCAGCTTTGCCGGTGCCAAAAATCCCCCCGAGTGGGAATTCTGCAGTTGCACCTCTCTACCTGTGTGGTGGGTGGGGCAGCACCCCATGGGGGTGTCCCTCCTGGGTTGTCTGCAGTCTGCAAACCTGGGGTTGGTGTCACTGCCCTTGCAATCATGCCAAGTGCTCCCTGGTCCCATATTTCCCGTGGTTCTGCCGCCCTGCCTGCCCACAGGAATTACCTGTGGGGACGCAGCTATAGCTGCATCCTTTATCCATGCAGGTGGGTATTCAGGGCCAATATATTGGCTTGTTCTAACTGATTTTGACCCCAGCCATGCATACACCCCCTGTAAGAGGTGCCTATAGACATGCCCAGATGAGAGCTACTGCTTCCCTGGTTTTCTTCTGCAAGAAAGTCCATGGAAAATTTGGGAAAATGGGGGAAAAAATCTGATTTTTGGAATCAGGGACTGCTCCTGGCAGGATGGCTCCACCAAAACCTCCCCAACCCTTTCACCTACTCATCTTCAGTCATCTCGGGTGTTGGTGAGGGCCTGGTGGGAAGAGCACCTGGATGTGGCCCTGCTGGGAGCCTATTAACCAATTTTCCTCAAAAAGAAAAATGAAGCAGAAGCCATTTTCAGCTCGCAGGAGCAAGGAGAAACTCAGAGCAAGTCTGAGGCCACCATGGCCCAGCACCTGCAAGCAAATATATCACATAATCCCACTCCTAAATGGATTAAATTCCTTCTTAAAGCCAGATGGCCCCTGGCTGTCCTCAAAATCCCTCCAGAAACTCTCCTGACAGCCAAAACCCTTCCGCTAATTTTTTAAGCGCCTCCACCCTAATTGGCTGTGCAGCTCATTGCTGTGACTGTGCAGCTCGTTTCATCTGCAGAAACAACAAACACGGGCAGGATTCGACTCCTTACAACTGCAAAGCTGCTTTATGGCCCATAAAGGAAGAGATTACCACTTAACATCACAAACATGCCTCGAAGAAGCCTCCAATTTTGTACTTTCCACCGCGCTCGAGGGTTTTAAAAGCTCCTTTCCCCCCCTCGCTTTAAATCAGACCTAAAGTTTCCCCTGTGCGTGTCGGCTACACTTTGGCACAATTGAAAATATAGAGTTTGGGATTGTTCTTATTTCCACAGTAGCTCTTGTGAGTCAACAAAAATAGGGTTGCAAACGCCACGTGCACGGCGAGGAGTTCGGCTCCGGGTGGCTGGAAGGGCGGCCGACGGCGGTGCGTCCGTGAGCATCCTCTGCCTTTCTGCACCTGCCCTTCTATTCCTGCACCTATCCAGGAAGAGCGCGATGATTACTAATTAAAATAATTAAGAGATTAATCAGAGCAGGGCAACTGCTGTATCCCGAGTGCCCTCCCTTGAAGACGCTGGAGCTGCAGCTCCAGGCGTGGAGCAGAGCCCTTCCCTAAATGTTCTATGCTTGCACCCTGTTTCCAGGATAACTAAGGAGAAAGAAGCAAAAAATCAAGCAAATTTTAAGATTTGTGTGGTTTCTGGCTTTTAATCCACATTAAAACATTCTGTCTGGAGCCACGAGGCATGGATGGGGGCCCCAAACCCATCTCAGCCCACAGAGCCATGGGAAATGAATGGGACATCAAACAAGTCCTGGAGCAACAGGACATGGATGGGGACCTCAAAGTCCATCCCAAAGCTGGAGCCCCAGGGCATGTATGGGGACCCCAAGCCCATTGCAAGCTCTGAAGCCACAGGATGTGGATGAGACCCCCAAGCACACCCCAGCCCTGGAGCCATGGGGACCTAAAACACATCCCAGTCCCTGAGCCACAGGACACGCATGGGGACCCCAAAGCCATCCCAAGCCACAGGGCATAGCCAGGAGCAACATCAGCTGCTGGAGGGTTCCCTTTTCTTTGCTGACCCTCCTTTTCTCTGCACCCCCCAGGACAGCCCCTGTTGTACTTTTCCTCCTCCTCCTCCTCCCCCCCACTGTTTTGCTGTCTGCTAATTCCAATTTTAAGTGCCAACAGCATCCTTCTCAACAAACCTGGAGCATTTTGGGATCTGCAGTGGCCCTAGAACCTGCCTCAGTGCCCTGGGAGCCCACCTGGGACCAGCAAGGTCTCAGAGCAAACCCCAGGGCACCTCCGCTTCCCACAGCCAGGCAACCTTAGTGACCACACCATTCCTCCCCAGTTTCTTTTTCCTATAATTAAATCAGAGTTTTCCAACAGGGAAAGAAAAGCAACCCAATGTTTTCTGTGGAGAAGTCTTTCCCCCCCCAGCACAAGCCTTGGGCAGATTATCTCCTCCAGCCCCAGGATCTGTAACAACCCTTCCAACAACTATTAAAGCACAGAACCTTCTCCATCAGCCCTCTCCCACATCGTCCATCCATCAAGCTGCACTTTGCCTTGAAATGAAAGGAAATTCAGTTTATTTGATCCTCACACTCTCAAGGAGCAATTTCGCAACAGCTGGCAACAAGGATTTATCCCTTGTCCAGAAAAAAAAAAAGGCACAACCCCTCATAGCAGCACCAAGGGATTTTTCTGAATGGGAAGGAAATAAAAACAAGCTGAAATTATTCCTGCAAAGGGGAGGGAGGTGGGAATAATACCTTGTTCTGCTCTTGGCACGTTGCTTTGATCTTTACTTTGTAGTTACCATAGTGACAAATAAAAAAGGCATAGGTGGAATAAATTGATGGAAGTTGATGGTGCCCTATATATGTTTCTCCAGCGCACACAACGCACGCTGGGCTCAGCTCTATGGCTCACAGGGAGTATTTACACCCTGCCTCACCTTAAGTGATATTTGGGCATGTCCCAGACACAAAAAGCTCCATCACTGGCGTGCTGTGGTCTGGAGGAAGGAGCAGAGTGTTTGTCCTGTCAGCAAAATCAAGTGGTAATACTGCAGCTTGGTGATGGACCATCACCCTCCTCCCCTGGGATGGTGCTGAGGATGAGGCAGTAAAAGGGATATAAATCAGCAGAGGGAGGGGGTGCAGCCTGCAGCAAGAATATCTCCATCGTCCAACAAACCTTTTTTCCAGCTGCTCTGATGCCTGTACTAGGCTAAAAAAAAAAAAAAAAAAAAATCAAAACGTGTGAAGTGATTTTCTTACTGAGAAATTCTGTCCCCGGTTGCGTTGCTTTGCTCCGGATCGTTCACTCCAAGGATCAAACTTTAGGATGGAAAGTTGCTGCCAGTTCCAAAAAAGCCTGACGTTTCAGGGGGTTCCATTTCTCCTAGAAAACACCCAAAAAACATTGTCCAAGTCAGTTCCTGCTGGTTAGACAGGATTTAAGCCTGGACAACCTTCATCCCAGCCACTTGAAGCTCCTAATTGGGGTGACCTAACCTGGAGGTACCTGGTTTTTTTCCCCCAACCGCCCTCTACCAATGCCTTAATACTTGTTTTTATACTAAAAGAGGAGCAAAACCCTATTAGCATTGATTCCTCTCTTACAGAGAGGTTCATTGCAGGTTGGGATGACTCAAACCATTCCCCAGGATAAACTGGGATGTGGTCCTGTGCCAGGGCAGCCCCTCAGACTGGCTGGCCCCTGTCTCATGGAGCGAGGGCTGGCTGCAAGAAGCAACGTGATGCTGCCATGGGCTCTGATCATCCTGATTTTCCCATGTACGTACGTTTGGAAATGACTAATTCTTCTGTTCAGACCAAATATTTGAAGGCTCTGATCCCAAGCAGCCGCATAAAGGAGCAGAGCAAACAAGGATGATGCCAATCCCCCGTACATGGAATAAAATACAGTAAAAATCAGAGGAACAGGGCCAGTATCTTCCCAGTGGAGGAGCTCTGGGGGCTGAAAAAGAGCCACGACAAAAGGAGTTACCACCTGGAGGGACAAGGCAAAGGCTGCATGGGGGGACCCTGGAGAAGAGGAGACTGAGGGGAGACCTCCTTCCAGTTACAGCTTCCTCATTAGGGGAAGAGGAGGGGCAGGCACTGATCTCTGCTCTGTGGGGATCAGTGACAGGACCCCAGGGAATGGCCTGAAGTTGTGTCAGGGCAGGTTTAAGTTGGATATGAGGAAAAGGTCCTTCCCCCAGAGGGTGGTTGGGCACTGAACAGGCTCCCCAGGGCAGTGGGCACAGCACCAAGGCTGCCAGAGCTCAAGGAACACTTGGACAATGCTCTCAGGGACAGGGTGGGATTACTGGGGTGTCTGTGCAGGGCCAGGAGTTGGACCAGATGATCCAACCCTTGTGAGTCCCTTCCGACTCAGCAGCCTCCGTGACCCTGCGCCGTTGCACCCACCTGGCAGGCAGGGAGGCGAGGAAAAACCCTGGATACTGCCTTCCAAAGGCCACAGGAGACCCCAAGAGCTCCTGAGCACCCTTCAAACCCACGAGGACGGCACCGTGCTCGAGAGGAACAACCAGCCCCGGGGCTCTGCCAAGCCCTGCCTTGCTCCGGCGCTGTTGACACGCAGCTCCCGAGTCAATCCGTGCACGACTAATGCGCTACATCTGCTGTGTGTTTTGCTCGGCGTTTGTTTGCTTTAGCTCCGTGGAATCTCTTCCCGCGCTCCGTGCTAAGCTCTAATGATGTGCGGCGGCTGCTGTCGTTGCGCCATTACGCCGGGATAATCTTTGGACAATTATTTGCTGGATTCGCCCCCGCCGCTGGATGAAGCGGCGCCTTTGCCAGCTGTCAGTTGGATGTCCCTCCGAACCGAAGCCAGAGAGCGGGAAACCAGCCTGGCGGTAAATTGGGAGCTGCCAATGCCGGAAGCGTCCCAGGGAAGCGTCTCCGGCTTCGGAGGATCGTTAGCGATTCTCTGTGGGTGGGGTGAGGTGTGTCCTGGGGCGATGGGTGAATCCTGTGGGTGATGGGAGAGGCTGAATCCAAAGATGGGTCCCTGGTCCCATCGTTCCCGAAGACGCCATTTCTTCCCCAGATATCATTTCAAACTTTCTTTTCCCTTAACTCCCAGGAACAGCAGCGCTATTCTAAGCCACATTCATACAAGAAGAGGCAGCAAGAGGTCACAGGTTGATTCCTCACTATGATGTCTCCTACATTCCCCAGCCCCCCATTCCATTCTCCACCCTCCCATACTTGTGGGGCTCTCCACATGGAGGAGAGAGCCCATAAATCCAAAATAAATTGCCCCAGCAGAGGGAAAAACCCACGGAGCTGGTAGGTTGGAGAGTCTGAGCTCTGGGTCAAGCTCATGTGGGAGCAATTATCCAGCAAAGCTCCGAGAGGAGCCTTTCAGGAGAGGAACGGGTGCTTCTGTACCAGGGAGGGCTGGGGAGGTGGCTTGGGCCCCTGTGTTTAAAGCTTTTAGTCTCAAAGACACACACAAAAAAGGACTCTTTTTGATGCTTATTATTATTTTAAAACAAACCCTCAGAAGCTAAATCGACTTGGGGGATCCTCCTGGAACATCTCAGAGGTAACTCAGTTGCAGATCAAAACACCTCGTACTTTACCCGGAGCTTTCATCTTCCCGTGCCGCCTCTGCCGTTGCTGTAATTAGAGACAGAGGTCCTTTGTCTCCAGCTATCCCTTCCCTTCCCCTCTCCCTTCCAGGAGATACTGACTCCATTTGATTTTTGATGACAAGCCTTTTTTTGTTGTTTAACACTCCTGCTCCTGCCCGCCCTAAAACGCCTGGGTTTGTGTCGTCACAGCATTTTTGCAGCATCCTCCTCCCTGCATCACTGATGTTGTTGCACATCAGGTGTTAAATACACTCTCCCAGCCCATCCACAGGGGTGCTGAGGGCTCCTTGGGTCCATAACCAGCTGCTTCTGTTTAGTGACGCCCACCCAGACTGGGAGCAAGCACAGCCAGCATTAGGACCTGGGATTTCTGCCATTCCTCCTCTTTGAGCAGGATTTTACCTTCCACTCCTCATCTCCAGGTCAGCAAGGAGAGAGGAGACACTTCTCATGCAGCCCTGGAGCCATTTTGCCCTAGAACACAAATTAATGGGTTACAGAGCTAACCAGCTGCTTACATCTGTTCTCCAATTTTGTCTCCATCAATGATGCATGAACCCACCTCCAGGGGCTCAACCTGCCCTGGAAAACCCAAATTAAGGTGGGGATTAACAGCCCCACCTGCACAGACGTGGCGCCGTTTGCTTTCATTACTCGTGATTAAAGTCATCATTCCCCAAACCAGCTCCAAAGGGGACAGAGAGGCCGGACTGAGGGTCAAGATGCTCAACCCCAGCAGCAAGGATGGCTGGGAGAGAAGAAACCAGGCCAGGATACCCTGCAGAAATAATCAGTGGGGTGAAAAATTGGAATCCTGAAGGAGAAATCCAAGCTCGCTTGCAACACTGGCTTCAGATGGTCCAGTAGTTTGGGGAGCTTGGCCAGAGTCCCTGGACTCTGTGGTGATGGATGAGGGTGCCAAGAGCCTGGCACTTGGAGTTTTCCCTGAACACCCAGCTGTGGGACTCATAGGATTTCCAGGGAGGTGCTACCAGCTCCATGGGGGGGAGAGAGCACCCCTGCTACTCACACTTCCCTTCCCATCATGTGGAGGAAGGAAATAAAATAAAACAAGGTCTGGATATCCTATGGCCAGGATCAGGACCTGGATAATGATCTGGGTACCCACACACAACACCTGCCCTTTAAATTAAGGCTGAGCTGAAGCGTCGCCTTTATGAGCCTGAAAATAGGATTCTGCCACAAGTCCAAACCCAGGGATGCCAGGAGCTCCTTTTCCCTGCTTAACTATCTCCACGATGTGGATCAAAATCCTGAAGAACCCAAAAACTGAGGAGCTGCAGGGACATCCTTTGAGTGCCCTGAGAGTGCAAGTCTCCTTAAGAAAGGGTAAGGTAAGAATTAGGTGGGAGAAAAGCAACCAGGGAGCAGCAAAAAATTAAATTGCTTTTTTTTTTTAATATTATATTATAACCACCAAGAAGCCTCATTAATCTCAGAGGGGTCTGCAACCCCAATCCTCTTTCATACACCAAACCACCCCAAAATCCGCACTGAGAGATTCCTACTCTTCTCATGGACAGGGAAAAGGGGAATCAAGAGGCAAACACATCCACCCCCAGTCCTGTACAGTATAGGGGCCATCCACGAGCCAGCTGCTTTCTGGGTGTAAATCCCACCGTTTTGATATCATGGGAATTTATTCCTGTCCTGTCTCTAGCAAGATGAGCAAAAGGTGGTAAAAATCAGGGAGAAAAACATCTGCCTTTCTAGGAAAGGAGAAAATAGAGCTGTGAGTTCTGGAGCAGCAGGAGTTAAAAGTTCTCCTCATCTGTCAGCACCATTCAGCCTCCTATGAAGTTCAGGGGGAAAAACAAAGGGGAAAATAAAGCCTGACAACATCAAATTAAACCAGCAGCCATCCTTTCCCCCTCATGCCTTTAAAACACAAGCTCCTGCAGCATCAAGGAGAATCAAAGGGATTTTATCCCCCTGCAAAACAGACACTGGAGGGTCTGGCACATCGGGGGTGGGGGCATGGACGTGGCAGGACCATTTGGCTGAGGCACCTTGGCCCAACCCTTTGGATGAGCATTCCCATCTCTGCCTCCCTCCACGGTTAAATCAAGCCCAATTATGACAGGTGTGATTTTATATCAGCGTTTGGCTTTTATTGCCATCATAAACGGTCCAGCTGGCACCAGGCTGGCAGAGGCTCATAGCAAGAGATGAGATGAGATAAATAAACGAAGGAGAGGGGTGGTTTTTTTTTCATGCTGTGCCTGAAATTCATCCCTGCATGGCTCCAACCAACCCCGGGCCAAGGCTGGCGCAGGCAGGAGCCGGAGTCTCACAGGGCAAAATGCTCCCCCAAATTTGTTGTTTGAGTCCATCAGCAATGCCCAGGAGCTCCAGGCATCCCCCATGGCTGGATCAGGAGAACAGGGATGATATAATTTGCCTAAAGAGGGGCTGTGGCTGAGGGGTTTTACAGTTCACCCACCAAACTGAAGAGGGTGGGATGGAGAGTGGTCCAGAGCTTGGCAGCAGAAGGTGGCTGGTGTCACCCAATCCTGAGGAATGAGCATCCTCAAAGGCAACATTTTGGGTATAGATTTTACCTCAGATTCCAAAGGATAAATCCTGCCTGGGGCTGATGCTATTTTAGTGTCTCCCACTCCCCATTGCTTGATCCACAGCCCCCAGGGCTCAAATCCAGGGATCTGATTGTACCTGTTGTTCTTTGCCTGGGACAGAGTCAAAAGCCAGTGTCCGAGCCAAGGATCCCCAATCTCGAGGTTCTTACCAAGCCTTTTGATACATCAAAGTCATTCCCATCCCACCCAAACATCCTGGAGACAGATGGGGATCAGAGAATCATAAAACTATTTAGGTTGGGAAAAATCTCTAAGCTCCCCAAGTCCAACCCTTCCCCAACACTGCCCAGGCCACCACTGACCGTGTCCCCAGGTGCCACTTCCACACGGCTTCTAAATCCCTCCAGGGGTGGGGACTCCACCCCTGCCCTGGGCAGCCTGTTACAAAGCCTGAGCACCTTTTCAGTGAAGAAATTTTTCCTGCCATCCAACCTAAACTTCTCCTGGCACAACTTGGGGCCATTTCCTCTGGTCCTGTCGCTTGTTACTGGGGAGAAGAGAGCGATGGATTAAAAAACTGGCTGGGTGGCTGAGCCCAAAGAGTGGCCCCCTGAAAACCTGCTTGTCACACCAGCCTCGAGGAGGAACCTGCTCCTGGAGGGGAATCACCAGGGCTGGGAACAGCAGAGTTTAAGTGCAAATAGTGAGGGCAGCCCCATAACCCCCCGGGAGGGACCTGGACCATCCCCATGGGAGATGGACAGGAATTCAGTCTGGTTTTACATTAATGAGAGGTCAGGTTGGCCACAGAAGCTGTGGCTGCCCCAACCCTGGAAGTGTTCAAGGCCAGGTTAGAGCAACCTGATCTGGTAGAAGGTCCCCCTATCCATTTGCAGGGGGGTTGGAAGGAGGGAAGCATTAAGGCCCCTTCCAACCCAAACCAATCTGTGATTCCACGAGAGTTTTTAAATTAACTCAGAGGGCTGGAAAAGGCCAATTCCACCCCTTCCCAGGTATTTAGAACCAGTTCAAGAAAACAAAATAACCATAAAATAAAAAGCAAAGGCAGCAGGACTTGCCCTGTTTACTGGAGTGATCACACAGCTCCAAGTAAACCCCCAGAGGAGGATGAAGTGTCTTGGCCATCGCAGCAGAGCATCAGAGCAGCTGGTGTGTGGAAAGGAGGAAAAGATTTACTATCCCTGGTGCTTGTGTTTCTCCTTCCCCACCCCCTCTTTTTTGTAACAATCATTGTAAAACAGGAGAAAAAAAAATTCTTCTGTACCTCCCCATGATGTTTCCTTATTAAAAAAAGTGACAATTAGTCATTTGAAGAAGCAACAAAGAGAGGCAGCGTCGGAGAGGCGCGATTTGAATTTCAATGTGCAATGGGAGGGATGGGGAGCTGAGGCTCGGGGAGGAGAGCTGCCAATCTTCCTGAAAAACCCACAGACACCCCTCTCCACCCCAGCTCTCTCTGCTCAGGGGCCCAAATATAGCTCACAGCAAGCATCCTGCTCCACCTCCCCAAAATTCTCCCTGCCTTGCTCCCCTGGCTCTGTTCTCTTCCATATTCTGGCGCGGGCACTTTCCATGGGACACAGAATCAGCTCCACTGGAAACTGCTTTGCTGTCAGACAACACGTGCAGAAGGGCTGGGGAGACCCCAAAATCCCACCCCAAGGCAGATGGACCCCAATGAGCCTGTCCCAGGGGCCTTGAGTAGCTTTCTGGGGCTGGGGTCCAGAGATGCAGGCTGGGGGGAGAAGGATAGATAAACAGATCCAGGCTGAGATGGGAAGGATGCAGAGCTCAGCCCAGAACCTCCATTCCCCACACCTCCCCATCTTTCCCCATGCAATCCCTTCAGAGAGTTTTGAGAATCAATTAAGTCGAAGGAGCCTGGAGATTTAATATAAAAGCTACATCTCACCTTGTATCTCACCCTGTTTCATGTATGCTCTAAAGCCCTGGCTCTGGTTGGCCAGGAAAAGCCCCCAAAAGCCCCCAAATCACCCTAAAGACTCAGGATCAAATCCATGAAAACAGAACCCACCGCATTTCTGAGCACAGCAAAACAAGTCCAAGGGAGCAGGAGGGGCTACAACCCCCCCAACCCAGAGCCCTGCCCCAGATAAGCCCCCAGGCCCACCTACCCCAGGTGGGGGGGCAAGTCCCAGCCTTACTGTCCTTCTCTTACAGCACCTTTCCCATTTTCCCCAGGACACAGCTCTGGATTCCGAGGCAGAGATCCGCCAGCCAGAGAGAATATCAATGCAGCCCTGCAGCCCAACAAACCAACAATATCTTTATTAACATCTTCCTTTTATTGCTGGTTACAGGGAGGGGTTTTTTCCCCCCCCTTCATTGCCTTTCTCCTCCTTCTTTTATTCTCACAAACCGCGACATTTATGGGACAAGATGGGCAGGATGCCTTTGCCCAACATCCCCCAGGGGACATCAGGCCCCCCTGGGGACACAGATGCCCCTTCAAGGAGGGCAGTAGCCCGGTGTGATGGAGGAGAAGGCGTTGGAGCATTTCCCCCACCATCAGCAAAAGGGGTAAAATAACCCTGAATGAATTCCCAAAGCTTTCTCTTCCCAAGGAAAGCACACCCAGGAGCCAGACCCCCGCAGATGGATGGACAACAGGCAGAGCTGGACCTGCTCCCTGGAGCCAAATGTAGGAGCCCCGTCTTCTCCCTGCCTTGGAGCCACCAAAAACTTACAGTGCCAATAAAAATTCCCTGATTATGGGATCGGGGCATCCCCTCACCCCGGTGTTCCCAGCACCGCATCCCCTCAGGGACCTCCCGCGTCCTCCAGCACCTCCCGGCACCGCGGCGGAAGCTCCGCTCGCTTCCCCGCATCCCGGGGGAGACAGGGATGCTCGGTGACGTGCTTAAAAGCAGGCTGACCTCTTTAGCCATGCATGGATGCTGCGGAACAGCCAGCGGGACAGGGAACAGCTGCACTTCCCTATCCCAGGAGAGGCAAACAGCCCGCAGGTGAGGCCGGGGGGCTCGGCCGGAGACGGCCCCGCATCCTGTGAGAGGCTCGGGTGGCCCAAAAAGGGTCCCTATACCTATCTCCCTCTCCCCCTCCCTCTTTCTCTATCTCCCTTTCCCCCTCTCTCTCTTCCTCTCTCCCTCTCTCTCTGCAGGTGAGACTTTGCATTTAGAGGAAAGAGCAGATTGCAGCTTTTAATTAAAAACCTCCAAGCCTTCTCCTGCTCCGAGTTGCTCTAGGAGCAATCCCTAAACAACGTTCAGCAGAGAGGAAACAGCCCTGACTGCTGCTCTGCTTTCAAAAAAAAAAAAAATTAAAAAATTAAACAGCACAAGCCACAGAACAGGGAGTTCTTCCAACAATCTGTTTTCCGTACCCTGGAAAATAATAGCAGCCCATATGGAAAGCCCACACAGCTATTTTCCAGGTGCTTTGTGTGGTGTGAAATCCACGGAATAAATTACCTGCGTAACGGGGGGATGCTGGGGATGTGTTTATTTGCTGCACCTCAGTCCCTTTGGGTGCAAACACGGGGTGTGGGGCAGGATTATCCCCCTCTGTCAACCTAAACATCAGCAGCGTGGGGCATGGCCGTGGCACAGCCCTGTTCCCAGCCCAGCTGGGAAATTTAATTGGTTTTTCCCCCCTGTTGCTTGTTCAAGGTGTTTATGGGATGCCTGGATCCTCCAGCCAGGTTGGTACCTGGCCCTAAAAGGGAAACTGAGGCACCGCAAGGGCTTTGCTTCGGGGTGCTGCAAAAATCAGATCCATGAAGGAGAGCAGAGCAGGTGAACAAGCCATGAAAATATTCCAGTTGTGGAGATGGCAGCAAGATCTTGGCTGATCACAGACACACAAGTTTGTTTCTCACGTCCATAAAAGCCCCCCCAGCCCTTCTGTTTGATGAGGGGGATGAAGGGCAGGAGGACACGCTTCCAAAGAGGATGCTCTTCTGGGCTGGACATTTCCCAAACACCTCAGAAAGCTGTTTTCGCTCAGACAGCACCGAAAAGACACATGGTAATTCTGTTCTCCTTCTGCCTCAGCTCTTAAACCTGGAGGTTTATTTTATTTTCTATTTTTTATTTCCTGGCCAAAACAACATCAGTTTGGGTACGTGCTCAGGCTGCCTGAATCTCCCCTTCCAGCAGGAGTTGCAGCAGGTCCTGGCATGGGATCAAACAACACCTCTGTACCCTAAAAACCCTCTGCCTCTGCCTTTAAGCCCTCTAAACTGATTCTGAAAGGTTCAATCCCTTCTCCCTCCTGTTTATAACCCAAAACAAGCAGATATCCATGGCTAGAGCCTCCAGGACAGGCTCTGCTCCAGATCCAGGGATGGTTTCATTTCCTGGATGTCACAGATGGATGGCAAGAACAGTGTTGGTCTCCCACATCCCAAAAATTTATTAAGGATGCCCCCACAGAGCCTTATGAAAGATATATTTAATAAACTAGGACTTTTCAGGCTAATGGGAAGAAAATCAAGCCTGGGGTGAAGATGAAGGAGATGGTTTGGCTTCTTCCCTCTCCTCAAAAGCATCCAAGAGACAGTTCAGCAAAGACCAGCACAAACTCATCCCAGAGTTTTGAGATCCCACTCCTCCTCCTCCTCCTCCTCCTCCTCCTGAACACCACCATGTTTTTCCCACCTTCCCATCCTTAAGCCGCTTATTACAGGGCGACGTGGGCAAATCCAGACAGAAAATTAAAGTGTTGTAAAAAAAGAGGAGAACTAATTACAGCCACAATCATCCCGCGCCGCAAAATCATTTCAGGTTTTCCTCGCTGATAAATCGGAGGGGGCCGGAGCCTGGGATGTTCGTCCACCTGCTCGAGCTCTTACAGCCTTGCATGGCAAATAGATTGTGTGATTAAGGGAGTAATTATGAAGCTGGACCATAAACTTTGATAATTAATGGGCTCTTCCCTCCCCCCATGTCTGCTCCTGCCTCGTAGGCACCACCCGGCACTGCTGTTGATCCAATCATCTCAAGCCCGGGATATTTTTGGGAAGCTTTGTGGGTTTGCAAGGTCTGTAGGGAATTAAAGCCTCCAAAACTCAGCCAGCAGAGAGGGGTTTCTGCCTCAAGGAGGGGGTGACCAGTGGTACCCAGTTCATTGCAGCAGGAGGCTGGAAGGGACCCACACAGACTTGATGATCTGTGCCGGTCCCTTCCAACTCCATTCTGTGACGTTCACGGGGAACCTGCCAGGTTCTGCCCCAACACTTGCTCCTTCTGGTCCCTCACCCCAGTGCTGCCCACGACGGGGTCCTGCCACTGCCCACCCCAAAATCCCTCCTGTCACAGCACCAGGAGCATCCCTGAGGAACTGGCATGGGGCAGCGTCATCCCGGAGCCCACCCCGACCCCCTCAGCCCAGCAGGCGCCTGCTTAAACAAAGATCCCTTCCCACAGATCCATGCTCAGGGTCCAGTGCCCACACCCCCACGAGGGGAATTGTGTCACAGAAGCCCTGAGCAGCCCCCCAGCAGCCACATTTTCAGCAGCTCTAAAGGGCTCTGTGGGGCCTTCAGAGCCCCCCAGGCAGCGAGAAAAGCAAATAATGGGGTTAAACCACTCCTGGGGGACCAAGGGGAGAACAGGGGCTCCCCCAGAGCAAGGGACTCCCATCAGAAGTGCCCAGCACCCCACAGCCCCCCCCAACACAACTTGCCCCCCTCACCTACACCCCACTCACCACGTGATATCCCAGTCTTAGGGGGTTAATGACAGCACACAGGATGGATCCCTGCAAGGACACACACTCCAGGATCCCTATAGCACAGCTTCCCTAAAAAACCAGCTGCCCCCAATTCCCCCATCCTCTAATAAAGCCACAGCAGCACCCCACAGGTGCCTGCCCCAAACCCACCCCAGCTGCCAAAGGAGCAGCAGCAATTAGGAAACCTCAATTAGAAAGCTCAATTTCGGGACATCAAATGTGCTGACAGCGGGACAAGCCCGGGGCTGCATCCAGAGAGGAAAATCAAGGGATGCTGAAAGCCCTGACATGAGCCAGGGGCTGGGCCAGCGTCCCCAGTTTCCCCTGAGAAACCAACCTCTCTGCTAAATTGGATGAGAATTGGCAGTGGAATAACCTCGTGGAAGGGAGGATGGGACAGAGATGTATCAGAGCACTCTGCTTCTTCCAGAGCTCCCAAAAGAGCCACCAAGCAGCCCCTGCTCCCATCACCTCACTGGGGAGGGACCAGCACATGTCTCAAGGGTTAATAATAGTCTCATTTTGGGGTGCTGGTTGCCAAAATTGTGAAATTTCAGCCCAGGGGGACCCTCCAAGCCCTCACCCTGGGCAGGCCCTGGGGAAGATACTCGTCTCCAAGATGCCTGTCAACCTCAGCACGGAATTTACGGAATGAAACCAGCCCAGGGTGTGAAGAATTTAATAATACAAGCTGTTGCATGACAAAGCCTGGAGAGTAATATCCATATTATGGTTATTATTAAATCAGAGCAGCCTCCTATGTTTTGTCCTGCCTGTAATTTAAACGGATCCTTGGCTATACTTGGGTGCTTTCACAGGGAAAAAGCCCTGAGTTATATCTGAAAAGCCATGAGAAGAGTCTGATGAGCAACACTTCACTACCAAAATCCAAATACGAAAAATATTTATTGTAAAGATTCCAGAGGGGGTTTTTGCACCCTCTTAGCACTGGCAAAGACTCTGCTGCGTGTCCTTGGCCTGGCAAAATGGGACATCTCACGTGGTGATGGGACAGTTTCACCTGGGAGTGCACTGAGACACTTCAACCCTCAGCTGAGGGGATTTCTTTCCTTTTTTTATTTTTTTTTTTTTGTGGTTTTTCAGTCTCCCTGCTCATTTGCTCAGCCCTTGCTCCTCAATCCCGCTGGCCTTTAGCACTGATTAAAAACAGCACAGAGCTCCTTCCTCGTTAAAAAAACTGAAGTCCCAAAGTTTGGTACCCTAGGAAAAACAAAAGAAAATAAGAAAGAAATTAAAAACTTCCCCGGTTTCCCCAACTTCAAAGTGCGTTTGAAGATCACAGGTGGAGTTACGGCCGCTCCTACCAACCTTCAGAGATGAAGGGGGATGAGGGGGGCTGTGCAAGCCCCACAGGGTGAAGCTTGGCCTGGACAACATCAACAGACAGAGCCTGGGGACTGCAGGGTTGGAATTTTTACAGGATTCGTGGCTGAGTGTGTTTAAATGCACCAATTCCAACTTTTTCAGCACCAGGGATGCTGCTCCGAGGAGCTGGTCCAGCCCTTTGCTTTCCCTGTGTGGAAAAGCACTCTAAAATTCAGTATTTCCTGCCAACACTGTGCAGGAAGAGTGGAGGGAAAAATGGAATTTTCCCTCTGGATCCCTGGAAGTGCCAGGCCTGGGGAGGAGGTGATGGGCACCAGCAGGTTCCTGTTCTGCTCCGTGCGTGCTCCTGACGGAGGGAGCTGCTGGCACAGGAGCTCAGCCGAGCAGGGACCATGCCAGGGGAACGATTCCCTCCCCTACACCCCCCAAATAAACCCTAAAACCCAAGAGAGGACCAAAACAAAATTAAATGGAGATGCCACACAATGAAACCAGGGAAAAACGCTCACGAGGATCCACGGGCAGCCTGAGAGCCAGACCCCTTGCATGGGATCCAAGGGTCTCCAAAGGGACTGCAGAGGAGCAAGGAAGGCCCCTGAACCTCTAAACAGCACTTTGTGGGATCAAACTTCCCTCTGGAGCTGGGCCTGCCTCTCCACAGAACACAGGCTCTCTCAGCCCATCAAATTTAAAAAATAAGGAAATCTGTTTGCCAGTAGGGGAAAATCAGTTTGCTTCTGGAAGGCAGGAATCACCTATTCCTGGTAATTAGGAAGAAAGAGCATCACTTATTAAATGCTTGCAAGGTGGTTAATTAGCAAAGAAGCGAGTGTTGAGCAATTAAGAGGCATTTTTCCAACAATTCAGGCCGGCAAGGTCGGGAAACAAGAGAAGTGGAAGATCAGAGGGAGGGCTTGGCTTTGGTTGTTCAGGGACACGGAAAGGTTCAGCTCCAGATCCACATTCCCTAAAAAAATAAAAAGAAGAGGTATTCCACGATTTTGGGGGAGAAACCATCTCCCATGTGGTCCTTATGTGCCTCAGTTTCCCCACCAACACCGCTGATGGATGTGGATGTTGGGAACACAATGCTCTTCCCAACCATCTGCTTCCACATATCCCTTTTGCCTCCCTGGGAGCACCTCCAGCCTGGGGCCAACAGGGCAACCTCCAGCCAGCGAGGCTCTTCTTGGGACACAGACGTTACATTCCTTCCCATTTGCCCTCAACATCCATGGATCTGCCCTGCCATGCCCACAGCAGATGGATCCGGGCACAGCACTGCCAGAGCCACCCCTATTTACCAGGTTATTTGCTTCCCCTTTCTGCTCCGGCACATTTTGGCATCTGCAGGTGAGTCCAGCACTTATCCGATATCATTTTTCAGCTCAGTGAGAAACACAGCAAAGAGCAGCAGAGCAGCACCGAGGATCCCCCCACAAACCACTTCTGATCCATTCACCACGGGCTCCCCAGCGCTGGCCCGGCGCTGGATTTTGTCAGGCTGGGATGCACAATTAAGTCGAACACGACACAGAAGTCGAAGGACATCAAGTCAAGTCGTCTTTATTAGCTAACCCTGTGAACTAGTAAGAAAAATAGCCTGGAGGTTGCTTGGCAAGAGCAGGATCTGACACATCTGCAGGTTTGAGATGGCAATAATCCCCCCATCCTGCCTGATCCAGGATGGAGAAGCATGTGCCATACCCTTGTCTTCATCCCGTGATGTCCTCCTGTCATCCATCAGCATCACTTCAGCATACGGAGAGGATTTAAATACCACTGCGTGGAGAAAGGAGTCTTGGAAAAGGTTCTCCTCCAGCCCAATGGATTGATGAGCCAAGGAGAATGGGATCCTGGGAGAAGGCAGCATCCGTGAGGGAGCCCAGGAGGGGTCCAGACCTCCCATCCTCAAAGCCAGGCATGTTGGGGACAAAGGCAGGTGGCAGGTGACGACACCTTGGCACAAGGAGAGGGTGGCAGGAGCAAACACCAGGGGCTGGGGTGTCGTGCTGCCCATTTGGGGTCTCCAGGGATGGGGAAGGGGGTACTGGTGAGCACAGGCTGCGGGCTGTGGCTGCCATGAGAGGTGATTAAATGGGCTCTACCTTCCCTCCAGCCTTCCCATCCTTCCTGGAGCAAATTGAGACCATTCCCCATGGAGGATCCCACGGCAGCTGCCCCTGAGTCACCGGCTGCTGGTCACGGTGAGTCACTGCACACCCAGAGCTGGAAGACATTGAAGCATCCCAAAAAAAATGACCATGCCACCCTCACATTCCCAGCTGTGGCTCCCCGGAGGGCCTCATCAGCCATAAACCATCCCGGCTGCCAGGAGTCTCCTCCAGGCTTCCTGGGCAGCGAGAACGGCAGAGAAGGGATGAGGAAGGAGAAAGGCTGTGGAGGAGAAAGCAGACTTGTTCTCTTGGATAAAGTTGGGAATGATGAGTATTCAGACAGGGAAGAGGGATATCTTCCCGTCCCAGAAGGATCAGGTTTCTGCTCTGCCCTAAGAAAACACGACCAAAACGTTTTGTTCTGGGTGGTTTGAAAGCGTTAAAATGATGAGTGAATTCAGGGAAAGAGGAACAGTAAAGCCCATCCTCTCCCCATTCTGTTTCTCAGCTTCATCCCATCCCTAAAGCCTCACTGGTATCCCGATGCCCTCAAATCCTCTGGGGAGACCAAGGACCAAATTCCTTCTTTGCCTTTACCCTCCCTCCCCTGCCTTGGCTGAGCACCTCCAGCTTCCCACAAGGACTTTTTTTTGGCTGGTTTTGACTTTTTTGTTTCCTTTTGCATAAACTGAGTGCAGAATTTAAGCTCAAGAGCAATTAGGGGGGAAGGCATCCAAGCATTGCTACCCTGGGTGCCATTCCCTACAGGGTCATCATAATTTACAGCAGATAAAATATGATGTTTGGAGTGTGATGTCAACCCTCTGAATGATTGTTCTTCCCCCTGTCCCTTAAACATTCCACTCCAAGGAAACAAGTGTGTGGAATGAAATCCAAACAGCTCAGATTGCCTGTTTGATGCTGGGATGGAGCCATTCAGCTCCAGTGGGATCTGCATCTCCGGGGCTGGGAAGTGCAGCAGCAGGTTGGGACATCTCTGGGTTGGGTGGTCTACCTCTACATGGAGTAGGTAACAGCAGGGAGAGTTAATCCAGGGAACAAACCAAAAACTTGAGGAAACAAATATATTTGGGTTGAAAAAAAAGCTTCAGAAAAATCAAAGAGAAGAAAAAAAAAATGGGTTGAAGACAAGCAGAGGGATTTTCTTTGCCTCGGGACAATGTGTGTGTCTTTGCCCCAGCTCTATTTCAGGGGTTTGTATCCTCTACTTACATTCATTTTTAAATTAAGAAAAAATAAGAATAATTAAAAGGGCAAAAGTCAAACTGTTGTTTTTTTTAATCAGCAGCTTGTCAAGATGCCTGAAATAAAATATTTCATTAAAAGAAAGCCAAAAAGGCGAGAGAAAAGAGCTCAGAAGTTTCTCCAAGGGTGAAAGTTTGACCCAACTCTTCCCACACCCCTAAAACATCAACACCCACCGACTGTACTCCCAGAAAAAGCTGCATGGAGACCACAGTTTTTCCAAACATCCATCCCTGGGATGGGATCTGGCTGGTGGGGTCACCACCAGGATGGACACCCAGTGGCCCCCAGATCCTGCTCCTTAGTGCATATGGTTCTTCCAAGTGCAAACCTCCACCCAAGCTGAGGTTTGCAGTGTCCTCGTGGTGAGTGACGACCAAGGCATTTTAGGAAGGGCCCAGGACATCACCTCTGCTTGGTTTTGGGATAAACCTGGAGGAAGTCCCCTGTCCCAGAGCAGGGAGTGACTCCTTCACGCTCCAGATCTGGCAGCTGGGAGGGACCCCACTCCGTGCAGGGATAACATCTGCATCTTGTCTCCCTTGTTTATCAGGGAGTTTACTCCAGAAAATCTAATCATCATTTTGGAGTTAATCCCTCTATCAAACCCTTACAAATCCCTTCATCCAGAAGTTTATTAATATTAGCTCCTCTCAAGCAGAAGCAAATAAGCGCCTTTACCTCCCATTTGGCTTTTTGTTCCCCTTCTCTCACCGCTGTTAACGGGAGCAATTCAATTAAGGAACAAACGACTTCCCAATAAAAATCCTTCCTCTCTGCCTCCCTCCTCCTTTCATTCAAGGACTAATAACGTTTAACTGGGGAAATGAGCTTGGCTGGAGGTGCTGGGGGGAACACAAGCCCTGGCAAGCGCAGCCCCCACGGGCTCGGGGCAGAACGGCTCAGCTCGTCCCAGGGAAGGGGGATGCTTGGTTAGAAATTCCCAAAACTCCCTGATTTGCCAGGGGAAGATCTCCCAGCCCCGAAGTGGCTGTCCCAGTGCCCATCCCGTTTGAGCACAATGGTCCATGGAACGGAGAACCCTTAAAGGCTGCACCAAATCGGGACTGTGGATGGCCGGGAACGCTCTCCAGCTGCCCCATGTCTTGCTGATGCTCCAAAAATCCCCGAGATTTCCTTCATCTTGATGCAAACCGTATGCATTCCAGCAAGAACCGCTGCAGATCCACAAGGATGCGGGGGTGAACCCAGCACCAGCAGCACTGGCTGCAGCAGAAGGCTCAGGACCCACATCCAGCACCAGGGAGAGGGGGACAAAAACAGCAACGAAGTTTGAAAACAGGGCAATAACTACGGATGCAGCTTGCACTCTGCACGCAAAAAGCCTCCTCCAAGGGGGCTCCAGGGGGTCCGAGCCCCTCTCAAAGGGGTCCAGTCAGCCTCTGCTGACTCCACCTCCCAGCTCCGTTCCGCAGGCGCGGTCCCTGCGGAGCAGCGCTGGAAGGGGAGGCTCAGCTCGCACAGGGAGCGGTGCCGCCCGTCAGCTCCGCTCCATCGCAAAGGCCACGGCATTTCCCGGCTGTCACAAAGCATTTGTTCGGTGCTGCGCCCCCCCCTCCACCTCCTGCGGTGACAGAGCTCTTCGCTAAAACCCGGGGTGAGCCTGGGAAAGGAGGTCGGATCGCTCCATCCATCCCGGGCTCTCTCTGCGCGCTCGGCTTGGACCCGTCTGCGTCAGTGGCAGGAGGACACGATGGACCAGGGATGCTCAGCCACGAGCTGAGGTGCCACCTGCAAGGAGAAGACACGTGAGCAGGGACAGGGCACAGGAAAGGCATCAGCCTGGGAGAGCTCCCTGCTTGTACCCTTTAATTCCCCAAACCTCCTGCTAGAGTTGAGGGGCAGCCAGAGGAGTGACCCCCCCTCCCTTTCCAAGCTCTGCCTTTGCCATTCCCATTCCAGCTGAGACCTGAAGGGCTTTACCACACCCTCTCCAGTACTGGAACTCTAACGCTGGCAAGAAAAATTCATGACATGGTCTGAGGTGACCTCCTGCCACACTCCACTCACATTTCACCCCAGGGTCTGCCCGGTGGCTCAGCATGGAGAGCATCCCCGTGCTTTCACACATTTTCCCATGGTTTTCCTTCCAAAACATCCCCTTTCCCAGCTCTCAGAGCCATTCTCGGTGCTCTCCTGCCTTGCCCCGGGATGTGTTGAGCAGCATCCCCTGCCCCGACTGCCAGCACGGGAGGATGAGGGACGGGCACCCGCCTCGCTGGTGGCCACATTCCAGCAGTGGGAGAAGTGCTACGGGAATCCCTTTGGGAAGAAATGTCCTGGTGAAATGTCAGTGGGAGTTATCATAATGGGAGAGACGGGTTTGTCGAGCAGAGGACGGTTCAGATCAGGACAGATGCCTGCGGGTGTTTGACAAGAGCTTTCAACCCAAGGAAAGCTCTGGCCCCAGCCTCAGGACCCTTCCCGGGTGGACTTTGGGCTGGCAGAGGGATGGGGTGGTACTGCCAGCAAGGAAAGGGCTGTGGGGTGCTCCGGCAAGGGTCATGTCGCCCGGACTGACCTATTTTGGGGCAGCAAGGAAAGCAGAGTCACACAGCTCCAACTCAGTCTTATTAACCTTGGACCAGGCTTCTTCTTGGAGCAGCTGGAAAGCCTCCAAGACAGGGCTGCAGCAAGGGCAGAGCTGCTTGGAAAAGATTTCCAGGAAGCAAAGCAGATGAGCAGAAGAAAGGTTTTGTTTCCTCTCTCTGCTTCTTGAGGCCCCCCAGGAGACATGTTCTCAGCAGTCACATCGTCACCAGGACCTGGGCCTGGGTCTCCTCCAGATCCATGTTCCTTCCAGACTGTGAAGTTTATGGGGTTACCCACGGGCAGAGGGGTCCCACCTTTATCCCATCAGAGTCAGCACATCTAGCCCATATTCCCTGCAAGCTGGGCCTCACCTTAGGACGGTCAAAGAGGTGGAGCCCCAAGTGTGGTCGTCCAGGCATCATCTGCAGGGGGGTCATCCCCTGAGGAATGACAAAAGTGACAGTGGTACCCATGGGAGATTGGGAAAGGGGTTACCTCACCTCCAGAGGCTGAAAATAGGAAAAAATTTTCCATCTGCATCAACATTTTCTTCTCCCATGCAAGGAGAAGACACCAAGCTGCCCCACGGGGCTTCTAATACAGCCTTTGCCCCTCCTTTGGCTTCGCTGAAGGGGTGGCTGCTCATTAGTGAGCGCCACTAATTAAGAGGAATGAGCCCAGTCTGCAAAAGCAGAGTTAAGAGGCTCCACTTGCTCCCCTCTGCAGCTGGGAACAGCTTTGGAGGGGATTATTCAGCCACTAGACCACGGTGAGGGCAGTAAGTATTGGACATGAGTAAGTCCCACCTGGGAAGAAGCAGCTCCTCTGGGTCTCACAGGCACTTTCAGACCCAGATCACAGAATTCCAGCAGAAATCCTGCTTTCTTTTTCCATGACACAGCGAAAGAAAAGCTCAGTTGAAAGTCTTTCCAAACCTTGACGTGCCTGCCTTTGATTTCTTCAAAACAAAATGAGGTTTCCACAAATAAATTAATTTCTTTTCAACAAGATGTTTTTCCTGGCAGGTCCTCTGACACCTGCTGACCCAAAAGGGAAACTTGAGACATTATTTATTTTTTTTCCCCCCTAATAAAGATACAGTTCACATTGACCCAAATTTTGAGCTTTGCTGTTTGTTGTTAGTTTTGCCTCCGGACAGCGAATGGAAGAAGCAGCTGCTCTCCCATCACCAGGGGACACCAAACTGATGCATGATGAGGAATATTATGAGACATCCAGGTGGGATCAGCAATTCCCACACCTCTGGAGGCGGCCAAGAGGAGATGTGGAAGCTTGCAAGCACAAAATAAGAGTGAGGAGATGTTCTTCCTGGCTTTAAGAACTCATTGCTGGCTTTCAGCACGTCCTGGCACAGGGATGCTGGAGGCTGAATCCAGACCACGAGGCTTAAAATCCCCTGGAAACCTCTTCTCCACGAGCTGGTGAAGCCCAGTTTGTCCTCCAGAGCATCCTGCAGCAAGAAGTCCCATGAGTGAACATCCCACTGCAACGAAAAAAAAAGAAAAAAAGAAAATCAGGCGATTTGGAGTGTTTTGATTAAATTAAAAGACATGAACCAAATTACACAGGACAAGCTTTGCCTGGAATCTGCCAGGGAGCTTGGCAAGACCTGGCTTGCCCGTGGAAATGGAGAAGGAGGAGAAAGCTGAGCCACCAGCGGTTCCTTGGAGCTCTTGGTTTCACCTTTAATGTATTTCAGTGCATGATTCAAGCACATTATCTGCATGAAATGCTGCATTAGCATCAAAATGAGGGGAGTTCTGTTCGATATATTAAAGTGGCTCTGATGGGTTTGAAGGGAGCTTAGCGCAGGAGAGGCATTAAGGAAGTAAATGCCACATTTGTATTCAAAAGAGCTTTCTTTTTTTTTTCATTTAAAGCCATTGATCTAAGAAGTGGTGCTTAAGACGGGCTTATAAAAGCGGGAGTGCATCTTCCCTGGGAGACAAAACGCTGTGTTTATGGGGAGTGGGAAAGGGAAGCAGAGAGCCCATTTGGAAAATATATGGCACTGGGGGTTTGGCACATCACCCTGAGGAGCCAAGGGCAGGGAGGGACAGGGCCTTCAGGTGCCACCACCATTCCCTTCCTAATATGTCCTACATGATGCCTTTTTTTGGCTCAAGTCTGGAATTAAAAATGGCTTGTCCAGCCTGGCGACGCCCATCATGTTTTTTCCCCGGTGAACACCCGGTTTGCCTTTTTCTGCTAAATTTCAAGGAAAAAAATTATCTTATTTAAGCGTTTTAATTTTTTTTTTTTAATTAGGGTGATTTTCTTAATTAGGAGGGTTTTTTAAAAAAAAATTAGGAATTATTTTTTTTAAAAATTAAAATTTCTGCCTGACAAAACAGCTTCGGACTTTTCATTGGGACATCAAAAGTCGAAGTCGCGTCAAAGCAAACGTCACTGGCGTCGCCACCAGGACAATTTCCACGGTCCTCTTCACCAAGAATTTTAAAAAATGGTAATTCTGCTTCAGAATATTCTTTATATCTTTACGCCACCGAGCTAGAAAAAGTCTCTTTTGTAGCTGGTTCTGAGAAAAGAATATTTTCCCCAAAATCAGGCTCCGCGCCGCGGTCCTGTTTAAACCACGATGAATTTTTCTTGCTCTGTTAATGCAAGGCAAGGAGCATTTTAGCTAAAAACACCAGGATTTCTGCTGAATTTGGGAGATCAAACTGGTTTAGTTTCATTATCTGAAGCAAACAGAAACTGCCCTGAAAGCTCGGGGCGAGCGTTAACTGCCTTCATCCATCTTTGCCACCTCCAATGGCAATTAATAGTCCCTTGTCTTTCCAAACAGAGAAAGCAAGGGGTTAAATTAATTGCTTCTGACCACTTAATGAATCAGGGAGAGACCCTGGGAAGCTCCTCTTGCCTCTGCCTGCAAATCAGCCAGAGGAAAAATACACTTTTCTTGGCTGAGATGCATTGCTTATGGAAATATTTATGCCTTGGAGCAGCCACGGGTGTGACACCCTCCAGACTTGGAGCTGCTGGAGGTTGGTCACCCTGTGGAATTCCACCACGTGTGGCCCTCGGGGTGAATTAAATAAATCAGAATATTCCTCCAATGGGAGCTGTGAGCAGCACTGGGAGATTTTTGGGGATGTCCAGCCCAGAGCACAGCAGGACATGCACCAGGACCTCCAGTGGCACGGTACCAACCTGTCATCGATGTCATCCCTCCCTGGAGGGCCGTGCCGAGGAGGAGACACACCAAGGAAAAGCTGGACATCCTACAGGCCTTAAAAAATTAACAGTCCCTTCCTGCCAACGGCACTGAAGCCCAGCCTGAAGGATGTGGCTTTTGTCACTCAGCCTTCCTCCCTGCTCCGTGCTCTTCCTCTGTCACCCTACAAAGCAAACCTGGGTGGCTTGGAGACATTCCAGCGCTCCCTGCCTTTCCACCCAGCTGTCCCAGGGGCACGCAGCCCCTGGAGCACCCCCCAAGCCCACCCATGAGGATGGGGCTGTTGGCTGGAAGAGCATTCCTGAATTTTGGGGGGGAGAGGGGGAGGGTGGCAGACGCTGCTCCCGCCCAGATATCTCCCACTCCCAATTTTCTTTCCCATCACAGCTTGTTTTCTCCCTCCTCCCCAGAGCAGGTTGTCATGTCACAGAAGAAGGGAAGGAAACAATGCGGAGGAAATTGATAAGCATGGCTTGAAAGCCAGAGAAAGGGAACATTTGCCTGGGAGAAGCTGTGATTAGATCCGTGTGTGTGTCCTCTGCCAGCACTCCTAAAAATAGAGCTTGGCTGCACAGACTGTCACACGCATGCAGACATGCTCTCGCTGGAGCTATATTTACCAGCCTTGGAGACAGCCAGATTCCCAGGAACGAGCCGTACGTCCCCCCGGGACCGCCACGGAGGGGTCACACGGCCAGGAAGGGACCACAGGGGTGAGGAAGGACCTCCCCAAGCATCCCTGGGAGCTGGGGGGCACGGAGAGACGTGGGTGGGGAGCACCAAAATGGGGAGCTTCGTTTCTGGAAGATCCTGGAGAACATCTGGAAAAGCAAATCTCTTGATTTGGAGAGACACACGTGGGACAAACAGAGGCCACCCAGACGGCCACACGCTCGTGGTCCCACCCCTCAGCATGGAAGCAGCCCTCAAAAGGGATACTTATCCTCCAACCTCTCTTCCCACATTGACCCGAAATCCCAGCTTTCGTGGCCAAGTCTTCCAAGCCCAACATCTGGCCAGCACCAATATCTACATCCATGGGCTGAAGAAGGTTCTCAGCGAGCTCCAGCCCTTCTCCACTGGTGAGACCACGGCTTGATGCCATCAGCCATGGCGCTGCACTCCTGGATCCGGGCATGAAGAGGTTTGGGAGGAGGAAGGTCCCACAGCTGCTTGTTGGAGAAAGAAAAACTGGAGCATGACCTACATCGCCCGCTGGAAAGAGGCTCCTCCGCCCCCCGCCGCGCTCGTTGGCCTCGTGATAGAGCGGGGAGTGTTTAAAGGGACAAAATTGAGGCATTTGAGTCATATTCATGAGGTTTCTGAAGAGGATGTTTGAAGACCGAGGTATTATTATCCACATATGTCTTCCCAGAGGTTGCGTGCAATTAGCATTATTCACAGATACGCAATTAGCATTAGCCAGAGATATGTATTTCGGGTGGGAAAATAAGTGTTTTTCTTCCCGGAGAAGTTGTTTTGTGCGCAGTTTGCTGGGCTCGGAGTGCTTTGGTCCGACTGGAAATTGGAGAAGAGCCATTTGCCCCGGTTTGCCCCTGGAAATGGAGAGGCCAGCAGCAAAGGGTGCTTCTGCAACTGCGGTTTTTTGGATGAGCTAGAAGTGTCTGCAGAGCCAGTGGGCACCTACACAACCAGCTGGCCCATTGCCACCTGCGGCGTCATTCCCTGGGGACCAACAGCACATCCCCAGCAGCTCTGCCTTCCATCTGCCCAGCACAGAGCGTCCACCCCAACTCCGTGCCATCTCCTGGAAAATGAGTCTTGTCTCCAGATCCAGGACCTGAGCCATGGCTTTGGTTGCAAACCTTCCCCTCTGATGCCTGGAGATGATGCTTGGTTGCAGGTGGGGGAGCAGGGTGGTATCTCCAAGGGTGGGTTTGTTTCCGTGGCCTCCCAGCAAAGCAGAAACCTTCCCCCACAGGAAGGGCAGCAGGTGCTGCTATGACCCACCTTCATTTTGCAACTCAAATACCCTCTGTTTAACCACCTGGACGTAATATCACCTCGTGAAATGTCATTACCAGAGGGCAAGAGGTGAGTTCCACCCCACCTCGGAAATGCAGGAGCGTGGAGCACCTCGTTCTGTGACCCCAGACACCCGAACCCACACGCTCAGAGCTCCTGGAGTCACCAACCTCGGAGGAAAACGTGGAAGGTGGCACAGGAGAGACTCTCCAAGAGTGAAGGATTGAATAGGTTCCCTGCATCAACAGCCACATGTTTTGATAGGAAGCTGCAGCACCCTAAATCATGCCAATAAACACTAAGACATCCAGCTTTGATTCAGCTTGGTGAAGAGCTGGGCTGTCTGTAAAGAGGTGGTTCGTAAACCAGGAAGTTGAGGGTCACTTAGTAGGGGCAGCTCCATAAATCCAATCCTTTCTTCTCTCTAGCTTGAAGTTTAAAAGCCCAGGAAAGAGCAAGGTCTAGACCTAAAGAGATGCTCAACCACCTGCAGGAGGTGTCCTCGGCATGAGGACTCCAGACAATCCTTCACTCACAACCACACTGTAAATTCCACTCATCTTGCTCCAGGTGGATCCTCCCTCCATCGGTCACCGTATCCATAGGGTCCTTTGGACTGAATCCCACTGGTCTCTGGAGACACCAGTGCTCTCAGGAGCAGAATAAATCTGGCACGTGATGCTTCACAGAGCTTGTCAGACAAGGTGGAGGGTGTTGGGTTGGTGGCTTAAAGTTCCTTGAAGGCACCAGGTGCTTGGAGCTGGGTATAACAGGTGACCTGCGCTGAGATGGGACTGCAGAACACAGCTCAGGAGGCCCCCACCCGTCCTCCCAAATCCATGCAATGCTGTGGGAGCTCTCATTCCCAAATCCTCCTCCCATCCTCCCAGGAGGCAGGTTAACCTAAGGACACAAGGACACATCACAAAGGTAGACAGGGACTAACGGTCAAGCCAAGAGCAGATCCCAATTCCCTGATCCCACCGTGGGCTCCAAGAGCAGCCAGGCCTCACCACACACCCAGCCCAGCTTCCCAGCTCAAAGGGACCACAGGGACCACCACAAAGTCCTGCTTTTTCCTTCAGAAAGAGCCAAACTCTGCAAAATCACGTCATTTGTCACCAGCAGCTCTTGCTCCAGGGCATCCCATGCCAGCTGGCTCCGTGCTGTGCCAGTCCCCAGTGTCACTCCCTGCTCTTCCTTGCTGCAGCCAGGGACCTTTACAAATAAATAATGTTCTCCTCCAATCTGCTGGAGCAAGCTGGTCTCCTCCGTGCCTCTGGGGAGGGTGGCAGATGAGGAAGGGTTGAGGATCTGCAGGGAAAACACCTGCCTGTGGCCCAGAAATGCTTCTAAAAAGCAAAGAGATTGCCTCGGTGCTCTAAAAATATCTGAAATTCAGAAATTTGACACTGCATCTATCGAGAAACCAGCACCAGCTTCCAAAACATCTCAGCAATGACAGGAGAGGTGCAAAGGAGCCCAGAGCATCATGTTAATGGCATGAAGACATCCAGGAGCTGGTGGCCTGGGGTGAAGGGTGGTTTGCAGTGGGTGGAGACCAGAACAAGCACCAGGACAAGTTCACAGAGGAATTGTTCACTTGCAGGCAGCTCTGGGCTGCAGGGAGACAGCCCTGCCTCCCTCCTCAGGGCTGTCAAACCCCTTCATTTCCCCAGCAAGAGCTTTGCTTCAGCACAAGCCTCGAGCAGAGGCACAAGTGGGCTCTGGAGCTAATGTACAAATTATCACAGAATACACCGAGCTGGAAGGGACCCAAAAGGATCATCCAGTCCAACCCTCAGTCCTGCACAGGACCATCCCCAACAGTCACACCAGGTGCCCCAGAGGATCATCCAAACACTCTTTGAGCTCTGGCAGCCTTGGTGCTGTGCCCACTGCCCTGGGGAGCCTGTTCAGTGCCCGATCACCCTCTGGGGGAAGAATCTTTTCCTCATATCCAACCTAAATCTCCTCTGACACAACTTCAGACCATTCCCCAGGGTCCTGTCCCTGGTCCCCACAGAGCAGAGATCAGTGCCTGCCCCTCCTCTTCCCCTCATGAGGAAGTTGTAACTGCTGTGAGGTCTCCCCTCAGTCTCTTCTTCTCCAGCTGAACACACCAAGTGCCCTCAGTGTCCTCCACTGGGCTTCAAATCAAGGTCCTTCCCCATCCTTTTTGCCCTCCTTTGGACACTCTCTAGTGACTTCATGTCTTTCTTATGTCGCAGTGCCCAAAACTGCCACAATATTCAAAGTGCAAAACCCCTTCCCCCCAGCCCTGGCTATGGAACACAGGAAAATAACAAAAAATCCCTTTGGGATGGGATTGCACAGCATCCTTGTCTGCAAGGGCAGGGTGAGGCTCCCCCAGGCCCTTGGCCAGCACAACACTTTCCCAGCACCATTGCTGAGACGGGAAGATGCAAAACTCTCTGGGTGGGAAGGAGCCCATCAGGACAAGAGGACATTGTCTCAAGCTGTGCAGGGGACGTTTAGGTTGGACATCAGGAAGAATTTCTTCACAGAAAGGGTGATTAGACATTGGAATGGGCTGCCCAGGGAGGGGGTGGCATCACTGCCCCTGGTGGCATTCAAGGAAGACTGGATGTGGCACTGGGTGCCGTGGGCTGGTTGGCATGGTGGTGTTGGGTCATGGGTTGGACTCAGTCTCCAAGGTCTCATTGATTCTGCAAGCCAAAGCTGAGGAACCAATGCTAAAAAAGCCCAAATCACAGGGTGCAGGTCCTCTTCCTTAACTAAAAGACTCTGGGATGAGCTCTGGGGCAGCATTCCTGGGGCACAGTGACCACAGTTCCCTCTGTAGCTTTTCTAACTCTGAGAATGACCATCTGATGCAGATCATCCCTAAGGATCTGGAGTCACAGGTGGACACCTGCAATCAGTGCAAAACAAGCTCAGATTCACCAAGTCTGAAAGGAGAAACCTGCTACCAGGGCTTCGGTGTTGAACCGCAGAGCAGGGATGTCCCAACAAATCCTGTATATGTGAGCAATAGAAACAGAATTATTCAAATTATTAGAGGAGCAATCTCCAAGAGCAGAGTGTAACATTCAGCTGGTAACATTCAGCACCCACTTTTCACAACAAGATGTAAATCCTGCTTCAAACAAGATGTTCCAGAGAGGAAGCCGAGATGAGAAAGTACAGGGGGACACATCAATTACAAATTGTCAAGAAAAATCAGTAGCTGGGT
>NW_016690238.1:1398667-1602222 GCF_001604755.1 Lepidothrix coronata | reverse complement strand
TCCTGGAAGAAAAGCAGGTCTGGAGCTGGCTGAGAGCCAGTCACAACCATCCACCCACACATAATCAGGGAGAAGATACAGAAGCCCCAAAACCACCACTAAAACCCTTATCTTTGCCTTTTTTGCGTGTCCATGTACTGTCCCCTGCTCCACACGCAGGAGCCATGGCTGTGAGAGGTCAAAGGCAGCTGAGACCCTCACCCTTGAATCCAAAAATAGCCTGGAAATCACAACATGGAAAAACTCTCAGGATGCAGGACACAAAGCAGCCCAACGTTTTGGAAGAGTCTCCTGAGACTCAAAAGGTGGAGACCAACTCAGCCAGGGCTTGTCAGAGCAGAGCTCACCAATAACCAAAGACCTCCCTGAGGGCAAATCCACCCCCTGCTCATCCCCATGGGATGCAGGATCAGGTCAGCCTTTTGCCCCATGGTTAAGCCAAGTAGGAGACCCCAGATAATTCCCACAGGACACACGGGGGAACAGCTGGTGAAGGGAATCCAGGCACGTACCAACCACATTCCACAAAAAGGACCAGGGTTATCTACCTCTGAAAAAGAGCCCATGGCACAAAAGGCGGACGAAGTTTTCATGGAAGAGGGAAAAATTCAAAGCTGCTTTAATCCCGTGGCAGATCCTCCACCCAGCTCGTGCTTCCAAACTCATTAGCTACCATCCAATTCTTCCTTGACAGCAGGATCGTTAATTTTGCACTTCCCAAAATAATATTTGCCAGGCAGCACTCTTCACTATGATTAAAACAATATTGGGCACTAAAAATATCCAGCTCCTGGGGGAATCCTGCCTGCCCGAGACAACAAACTGCTGAAGGCACAGTGAGGAGGAGCTTCATTCCCATTAAAGGCAAAGAGGGACCATGCTCTGCAACGGGGGGTCAGGAGGGATGGAAGGGGAAAAGAGAGAGTGAGGAAGGGGCAAGGAGGGTGGAAAGGGTTCTTTCAGGCATGGGACACCTGAGATGGCAGAGCCAGGGCTGGGGAAGGGGTGGTGGGCATCTACAGGAGGTGAAGTCCTACACCTGGAGATGACCCAGCGAAGTGCTGGTGCTGCCTCTGGGCTGGGGCAACCCCTGGGATCAATCCAAGGTGGGAAAGGGATGGATTGAGAGCAGCCCTGGGGAGGAGGACTTGGGGGTGCTGGTGGAAGAGAGGCTGGACAGGGTCCAGCTCAGGACCTCCCATGTACTGGGCTGATCCCTCAGCAGGGGCAGCACGGGATGGGGGGGTTCTGCCCCTCTGCCCCCTCAGGTGAGACCCCCCTGCAGAGCTGCCTCCAGCTCTGGGGAACAACAGCACAAGGAGGTGGAGCTGCTGGAGCGAGTCCAGAAGAAGCTACCAAGATGATCAGAGGGATGGAGCAGCTCTGCCATGAGGAAAGGCTGAGAGAATTGGGATTGTTCAGCCTGGAGAAGAGAAGGCTCTGGGGTGACCTAATTGTGGCCTTCCAGTATCTGAAGGGAGTTGACAGGATGGAGAGAGACTATTGACAACGGGCTGGGGGGGACAGGCCAAGGGGGAATGGCTTCCCACTGCCGGAGGGCAGGGTTAGATGGAACATAGGGAAGAAATCCTTCCCTGTGAGGGTGGTGAGGCCCTGGCACAGGTTGCTCAGAGCTGTGGCTGCCCCATCCCTGCAAATGTTGAAGGATGGGGCTTGGAGCAACCTGGGATAGTGGAAGGTGTCCCTGCCCATGGCAGGGGGTGGAACAAGATGATCTTTAAGGTCCCTTCCAGCTCAGGCCGTTCCCTGACCCTATGATTCTGTCAGTATTTTCCCACATGGCTCCAGGAGCTCCCATTGCTGGTCACATCATCTTCCCCAAGGGGTTACACCACTCATACCTCCTGCCAGCTAATGGATAAAACATCTGCGTGCAAGCACTTCATTATTCAACCAGCCCCCATGGCCACATATAATTCATCCAGGCAAATATTTGCATTTTTATCCCATCAAGTAGCAAATTAATTATCAGGCAGCACCCACTCCCAGTGACAAGGAATCACCCCCGAGACCATCTCTCCATCGTGGTGGCTTCGTGTTTGCCAGTCCATCCACCCTCTGTACAGTTTTTCCCCTCTTTCCAACATAAATACATCTCCATTGGGGTTTTTCCTATTTATTCTTGTGCCAATATTGTCTTTTCACTTAACCCCTCCCCAGTCCCCTGGTCCTCTCTCTCCCCGGGGCATTGCCTGGTGCTCACGGGCTACACAACTTCCCCGGCGCCAACGTCGTGTTTCTGGGCCACGAGCTGCAAAGCCTCGTGCCCTTCCCCAGCTAAATCATTAATCACCACTCCTCTGATCCCATGATTTGCATGGCTGGCAGCCAAGGTCACTCCAGGGAGGGCTGCCTGGTGGAGATCAGCCCCCGGTGGATGCCCCACCACCTCCGACAGCCCGGGCAGCACAAGGACCTCCTCGGCAGCTGCTGGGGCAGGTCCCTGCAGAGCAGCCCCCACGGTGAGCTCCACTTCCAAACTCTGCCTGCTCCCCCTTCCCTTTGATCTCCCCTTCATTAGTCCTTCTCCTCCGCTTTTGAACGTAATTAATACTTCCCTGATCAAAAGCCCTGGCCAAGGAGAGTTTTAACAACTCTTGTTTCAGTGCATGTTCCCATTAAAGGAGAGCTCGGGCAGAGGGGAGGGATGAGACCTCGTTTGGAGCCTCAAAAATGCAGCAGTTTCTCATCCCTTTGCCCAGTCCCCAGGATCTCACCATCAGCAGTCAGAGCACACCATGCTCTGCTTTTTCCCAGCCCTCACATTATCAGGGGACTCAGGACCTACATGGTGGTTGTTTGGGGTCTGGCCAAATACCCACCTGAGCCATCAACAGCAGCCAGAGGACCAGGGAAACCATAGGGAGATTTTCCCCAGCACCCAGGTGCTGTCCCCTCACTCCCAAGCTGGCAGAGAATCGTGTCCTAAATAATCTTCCCTGATTTCTACATCCAGCCCCAGCCTGTCCCAGTTCTCATCACTCAGGATCAAACTCCAGCCCAAGCTTGGAGCAACCCCGAGCCCCTCCAAAAACCCTTATAACTCAATGAGAGGCTTTGGTGTTGGGCCACTTGGCAATCAGATAATCCAAGAACTACATGATCAAAACCCCCTGGTTTAACCTCCTTAACTGCCTCAATCCACAGAAGAGATCCCACAAGGTCTTAGCTGGCTCGTGAGGCCGTGGAATGCAGCCACAATTGCTGAGATGGGTGAGATAGGGGGAAAGGCCAGGACAGAAGGTGGTTCCTGAGATGATTTGGGCACCAAAACCCAGCTTGGTCTCCCCATGAACCATCAGATGCTGCTTCAAAGGGCCACAAAGCAGCACTTGAAGCCTCTGCTGCTGCCCACACACCCTCACTGACCAAACCCCCCATCCTGGCTGAGCCTGAGCTGAGCTGCAGCCCAAGTCTCCAGGAGGAAGGTGTTGATCCAACCCCCAGCCTTTAATGCACAGGAGGGTCTCCAGAGCCTCAGCTCCTCCCAGCACGGGATGAAACACCATTTCCCCAGGGGAAAGAAGGTGCTGATCTTACGTTTTCACCTGTCAGCAAGCAGGTTTCAGCTTTGCTGAGGGGAAAAGAGCACAGAACCACCCTCCAAAGCGTGTTCAGCCGTCCCCGATACACCCGAGACATCCTGATTTGATCAAAGGACACTGCCCACACACATCAGCATCCTTCCTCCTCCTCCTGCTCAAACCCAGAAGGAAACCAAAGGTATTTTTCCATCCAAACTTGCTTTTTTTAGCCTGCTGGTGTCCCAGTCTTTGCCTCAGCCAGGCCAGCAGCGTGTCCCACAGAGGGACCTGCCAGCACCAGAGCCAAGGTCACTCCACCCAGGTGACATTACCCAGCAGGCACATCCAAGGGCTTGGCTTTGCTCCCTGGCACCGCCAGCCTGGCCAGACCTTGCAAAGTCACATAAGGTGACATTTTCCAGAGAATTTAACTCACCCTGATAAAAAGCCAGCTAAAAAATCCTCCTGTCTGTACATATTCCTGCTGGGAAACACTGTTCCGGGGGGGGAACAGGCTGTTTTCACTGGCATTTACTTGGGAAAGAAAGGGAACAAGCTCCTTCCTGAGGTGGGAACCACACGAGGTGATTGTTTCCTTTGAAAAGGCATTTGGTTGGGCTCTATTTTTTATTTAATGCTGCAGCAGCACGATGAGACAGATCTGTTCAAAGGGAAAAGGAGAACACGACGCTCTGATCCGCTCGGACAACTCCAAACACACCCCCCCCCCAACCACGGCTCAGCTTTCCCCTTCCTGAAAATGTTGATTTATATTCCACCTGCAAACGAGGAGGAAACAGAGCAGCCAAATACCCCATGATGCTGAGCCCTCGGGCATTTAGGGAACAAGCCTCTGCCCCCCAAAAGATGGGGTTTTTTTCTCCTTTTATCCTTGTAATAAGCAGGTGGAGGATACACACTTCAAGGTAAAGAGCAGGGGAAAGCCTGGAGCTTTTTGGGTCAGGAAAGCTACTAAAAAAAAAATAAAAATAAATAATTTCAAGACCTGTTCACAACCTCTCCTTCGCCTAAAGCTGCTGCCACAGACACAAGTCACAGCCCAGCAACTGGAAAACACGGCTTAGGAGCAAAGGTTTTATTTGCTCTGCCTTAGCCTTGTGCTGATAACTTAAGAAGGTGGCAATGGGGTGATGTTGCACCTTGTGGTGTCTCCTGGGGACCCAGTTCCAGCTCTGGAAGCCTTCATGGCTCAGCAGGGCTGGCCCTTGGATGTAGCACAGGGAAGGAGCAAATGAAGTTAAATAAAGGAGGTGCAGAGCTCCTTCTGAGGACTGAAGAGCTCACAAACGCAACAAAAAGCCCAAATCATGTTAAAAATAGAGCAGCAGAGCAGAGGGGACACTCATTGCTTGCCACAGCCCAGGGCAGCCTGGTCCTGCTCCCACTGCTGCTCCTCCAACTCCATCCTGCAGCAACACAAAATCCATGCCCAGGGACCACGAACACAACAGAGCTGCCAGGACCTGCACTCGGCACCTGTGCAAGCTCAGAACTGGGACAAGAAGATGGATTGTTGGTCTGGTTGTCCTTGCATCCCTTAAGATGCCACATCATAGCTCATATCCCAGTTCATGCCATGCTCCAGCCGCTCCCCTCCTGCCTAAGCTCCAGCTGACAGCAGGAAGTGTCTTCTACCACTTAAAATCCATTTTAATACCACTTAAAAATCACTTAAAGTTACTCTAAACTTCTTTAGCAGTGAGGAAATGTGCCCTCTGAAATCCCAGGAGAGCAGGACAGCCGGTTCAGCATCTGTCCCAGGCTGGAAAAATCCATCCAGCTCTGAACACCCATCAGAAAGCACTAAATAAAGAAAAGAGACAGATTGAGTGTCTCTGGATAGGAAAAAAAACCTGTGAAAATTTATACTTTTATGCACCCAGCAGCAGAAACTGGGAAACATTAGGAAATATTGGGGATATTAGTAGGTATTTTATAGGCCCATTTTATGTCAATTCCTCCCCTTCTCACCCAGCACACTCATTTCTTGCTGTCCTGCTCCATGTTTCCAGAACAGGGAAAGCATTAGCTCAGGATAAATAAAAGGGATGGGCAGAGAGACAGGGATACAGGCTCAGGGAATCTCCACTGGAGGAGTCGGGGCTGGAGGCACGAAGTTACGGAGGTCATGGAGTTTGGGACTTTTCCCCCCCCCTCCTTCTCCGTTGTTTCCTAGTGGGATGACATAACCCTCTCAAAGCTATTTTAAGCCCTCGTGACTCGTTTCATCTCAGGACAGATGCTGATCCCAGAAGCCAGGGGTAATTCCCACACGGCAGCATTATTCCAGGAGCGACAGCACAGCCTGGGCTGGTCACCTTTTAGAGATGCTGAATAAGTTTCTAAAAATACCTGGTTTTTTTTTTTTTTTTTTTTTTTTTTTTTTTTTTTTTTGTAACAGAAACAAGGGAGCTGGAGAGGGGAAAAATATCCCAGTTTGCCTTTCCTGATGCATTTCCTCACCCCCGGGCTCACCAGAGGACACTGCTGGAGACAAACAGCCCAAATTCTCCTTCCAGAGCCCATCCCAGACACTCATTTTGGGATACATCACCAGGGCTGAAGGTTTTGACCACTTTTGGGTATCAGGGAAGATCCTTTCTTGGGGCATCTCTTCCCAGGACACTTTGAGCAGGGAGGAGCATCCAGAGCTACCACAGGGGCAAGAGATGGGCAAGGAGACATTTCAAGCTTTGACCTCTGGGTTGGCACATGTCCCCAGGGCTCCTACTCCACCTCTGAGCTCCCATCTCTTCTAATCTTTTTCCCACTTCCTTGCATAAAACGAGTTTGAGGAGTCTCAGCCTCAAATCCCACTCAGTGAGGGGTGGGGTGGCTTTTTGGGACATCTCTGAGCTGTTGGATTTGCAAAGTAACTGTACACTCATCTTTTGGATGCCCCAGGGAGCACACAAAAGTTGCTGGATCAACCCTAGTCCTGGAACTGGGGTCCAACAAGAGGCTGTGGTGTTCCTGCTCCTGCAGCCACAGCATCCCTGGGGTTTCCCACTGGGCAAACATGCCTCCAAAATAAATCCAACCCTCCCTCCTGGTCCCAGCACCCTCCTCTCCCTTTCCACAGCTGGGCAGGAAGGGCTCAAGGTGGGAGTCTCAGGGGGAAAAGCAAGGGAAGAATACCCTGGTGAGGTGGGAATCTGCAGTCAGTGCTCAGCCCTCACCTCCAAACAGCACCCAAATCCCATGGGAGGGCGGGATCCCACGTCCAGTTGTGCCCCTCCAGGAGATGCAATGGGAGTTTGTGGGGTGCTCTTGTAAACAATCCATCCTATTTTTCCCATGAATTTTAAGGGAATAAATACATATATTGCAGTTGCTTCTAGGCTTAAGCATTTGGCTCAGTAAGAAGAGAGGGAGCAAGGCAGGGAGGGATGGTTAATCCAAGCCTTGCAGCAAAGATCCTGGAGTCAGGAAGGTTGAACTGTGTGACTAAAGTGGTGCTGTCTGAAGTTCCGGGCATGGCACACACAGAAAAGGAGGTTTGAGGAAAATTTGTCTAATCCTTTCCAAGTTCTGAAGATTTAAATCCTTGGCATTTTCATCGAGGGCGTTCCGGCTCACGAGGAGGAACAGATCCCCTCCGAGCCCACCGAGAGCCAAGTCACAAGGTTCAGAGCCCTTTTCCACAGCAGCCTTCCCACCTCCCATCCCTTCCAGGACCTTTCAGCAAAAATAAATCAGTCACAGAATTATTTATGTCTACTTTCCCCCCAAAGCCCAGAAGCAGCCAACTGGATTTTGTTCAGCCTGTCATCTCAAAAGGCTCCTGAACAAGGAGAGGAGCCCAAAGCTGGAACATGCAGCAGATGACTTTGAAAACTCTGAATAACTACAGTGAGGAAGCAGCTGGGAAGTTCCCAGATGGACAGACACAGCCCTTTGGGATGTCCCAGGCCCTTCAAGGTCTCCATTTCTCCCTGGAGAGGTGCAAGAAGGGGGAATGAGAGGGAGAAGAGGCCACAGGTTCTGGATCTGCTCATCCAGCTCAGCCTGCCCTCCACTGGAGTAAGAAAGGCTTTGAGACAACTCCTGCACCCCCAAGCAGCTCACTTGGTCCCAGGAATGCCAACTTTTGCTTTCAAATCAATAAAGAGGAGGTAAAAATTCAGTATAAACACGTCCACATGAGGAATAAGGCTTGAGAGCAGATGGGAGAAAGGATCTGCTGCTGGAGGAGCTGAAAACCCAAGGCGAGAATCAGAGCAGGAGACAAGGGGATGGACATCTAAAGCTCACTTCTTCCCCAATAATCCTGGGGAATGGGGACAGGACCCCACTCACCTCCATTTTCTAAGCTCTTGAAATCTGAGCTCTAAGAAATCTGGAAATCCCAAACTTCTGTATGCTACAAATGTCTTTCCACCAGGCTGGTGGATGGTTCCACTCCAACCCAGCTCCTGCATCTCCCTATATTCCTTCTAAAGGAATGCTTTTTTCCCCCACAGACCTTGCCTAGGAACATCCCACAAGGGCAGGGGACACAAAAAACAACACTTTTTAACAGAAAAAAAAAAAAGGGAAAGAAACCATCAACCAGAGGAGGAATTGTGGAAAAATCAGCAAGACAAAAAAAAAAGCGGAAGCGCTTCAAAGTCAGCTCCTCAAGGTTTGAAGGAACACGGCCTTAATTTCATCAACTGTGAAAACCCATTAGCATCTCACTAAAGTCCATTTAAAATTATTCAGCTGGGGGATATTTTATGGAAAACTGCTGCAAAGCATTAATAAAAAAACATTGAAATCCCTGTCCTGTGGCAGTCACCTCCCGGTGGCATCAGGAAAGGTGGCAGCAGGGACAAGAGCATGGGGTGACCCAAGGGAAGGGACATCAGGGTAAGGAGCACCTGGCCAGCTTTGAAGGAATAAATTCCAAAGTTTGGCCTGGTTTTCCAAGCTGGATGCATCCATGGGCCACCACACGGTGAAGGCCAACATGCAAACCCTGCAGCATCAAAAAGGGGCTTCTCCAGAGTCACAGCCCGAATCCCACAGGGATGCACAAGCCCTTTCCTCCTCCCCATCAGCTCACAGGAGACTTTGGGGCAATGCTTAGCTTTTTTTTCTGCCTTGGGTTTATTTATCCAGTCCCACAGCCGGGGAATTAGGAGGCAAGAAACTCTGCTGTGGCCTCTGATTAACAAAATATATCATTAGCATCCCAAAGAGAGCTCTGCCAGAGCCTATAAATACGAGGAAGGAGTGACTCAGCAAAGCTGGAGCTACTCCCCCCCCCCCAGTTTCCCAGGTAGTTCCATCTTGGGGTGTGCACGTGTGTGGTCCTGGCTCCTGGGATGTTGTGCAGGTCGTCATGGAAACCCCACGCTGCTGAAATCCTCCCTCCTCCAGGAGATCCCGCTCTAAATTCCCCCCAGCCTGGCCTGAGGTGCCCCAAGCGGGCACAGACCAGGCCGTTGGCAGCACAAGGAGGAGAAAAAGAGGATTTTGAGTTGTTTTTAAGCCACTCCTGGCCTTTAAAAAGTCACCCATGCGGCAGGGAAGGTTCTCTGTTGTCTTGTCTGAGGCTGTGCTGGGCTTCCTGCCCTTGTCCAGCCCCCAGCCTGGGCAGAACATGCTTTATTTTAACTACAAGGTTACCTGGGCAAGAGTAATCAAGGGAAATTACACGAAAAACCACGTTATGACATGGATTTCCCACTGTTTTGGGCAGTTCTGTCTACCACTGATTAAATCCTGCTGTGAAACCAAGCAGATTTGATACATCTGCCCCCCAAAAACATCAGCACCAGCAACATTTGGGGGTTTTAACAGCCTTTCACACATCACATTAATGGGCTCATCCAGCCCCAAGGCACAAAACCCTGTGTTGTTATTGAGCTCAAAGGATTTTCATTTGCAAATTCACCGTGCTAAGCAGGGCCCTGGAGCAGAGACAGCCCAAGTTTTCCAGGAAAAGAAAAAAAAAACAGCCCAAAAAAACCCCCCAGAATGCTTGGCAACCCCCGAATTTCCATGCTTTTGTCCAAGTTTCAGGGAGTTGTTTGTGCCTGGAGGATGCCAGTGCTGTTTCACTGAAGCATTTAAACACGTTGCTGCCACAGAAAAGGAGATTTGCATTTGGAAATTCCCTGTGATTTTGCTTTAAAAAAAAAAAAAAGTTTACTTTGAAAGGAATTTTGATAGAAATTCATGTTTTGGCTGACTGGGGAATCACAACTGGAGCACCACAGGCTGGACCAGACACCACAGGGCTGGGAGGAGTAGCCAACTCCATTAATACTAATAATTTAAGTAGGTAGAAACAGCTTCTGAGCAGTGAGATGAGAAGGAGGTGGTGGCCCAAATGGGCAGAGTTTGTCCCCAACCCTAAATCCTGCCCCAGAAGTGGCCACCTTCCTGTGTCCACAGTCAGCTCTGCCCCCCACAAACTCTGGGGCCAGAGGTCTCCCTGATTAATTATCTATCCTTATACACCATAAATCAGGAAGAATTTGAAATGGAAACCTTCCCATGCAACACAAGCAAGGTCACCTGTCCCCTGCCAGGGCTCAGCTCTCCCATTCCTGGGTTTAACACCGATATCCCAGCCCAGATGGAAACGTTGTTGTAATTACATCCAGCCCTTGTGATGGTCACAGACAGCACCTGGAAATTCAGATTCCACATCCCAGCACTTCAAGGATCCAAACAAGCAAGGAGCCAAATGGGATCTAGGGTGAAGTTACCAGGGAACATCAAGAAATCCCTAAATCCAAGGATCTCAGTGAGGATCACTTGCATTTGCTCCAGAAGAATCTTCATCCTAAACCCTCATAATCTTAACTCCTAAAATCCTAAACTCCAAAATCAGTCCTAAACCCCTAATTTTGTCCTTCTGACAAAACTGATTTTATCCTTCCTATTTATATCCACCTCCCCAGCCTGTCCATGCTGGCGCATTCTGCGGGCCCTCGACAGCACAGCTTGGTGTCCACAGAACCACAGAAGACGGATGAGAGCCAGAAACTTGGATAAGGTCACGGACAAGGCTTTTAAAAATGTAAATGAAGCCCGAGGAATTGGCCTAATCCTGCAGGCAGGAGCTCTGCAACAAGCGGGAATGAGATTAGCACAAGGTCCCCTTGGCGCAGGTCGGGCCCATCTGCTTGGCATTCTCCTTGCAGAGGGTCTCCCGAGGACAGGCTGGAGCCAAGAGCTCCCAAGGACATCTCCTGCCCCAGCACCGTCCTACTCGGGCATAATCGTCCTGGCAGGTGTCAAATAGGGGGGGAAAAAAGATGCAGTTTTGGGCCAAATCAGCATTTCGCTCCCAGAACATCACTGCTGACACTGCATCCCTCGAAGGGAAGGGAAAGTGCAAGGGAAGCTGGAAAACCCTCTTCCAGAGCTTTGGGGGAAAAGCTTATTTTTCCCTTCAGCATTTATAAGGGTAGAGGTTTTTTGGAAAAGCAGCTGGAAAAATCCGCTGCCGAGCCCCAGCGCTGGCCCAGAGCTCTTGGAGGCTGCTGGGGCTCCTCCAAATCCAGCCTGGCTGCATCCCTGGTACCTCCCAGTGCTCCCAGCCAGCAGCCCCAGCCCGGCACAAACCACGCCGAGCCACACTTCCAACCAGCATCTCTAGGAAAGGCTTCCACTTAAAAATGTCACACCAGACTCCCAGTCTGACAGTCACAGACAAGCTGAGGGTGGCAGAGAAGGAGCTGTGATGCTCGATCCCAGCAGACGCTTTTCAGGGGCTCAACTCTGATCCCAGAGTAAGGACCGGGACAGTTTTTCCTCAGCTCAATCCCTGGTGCCACCCTCCTGCTGCCCACCAGGCTCCAAATCCCTTCCCTGCCCTCCTTTGAGCCCAAGCACAGAGAGCAAAGGGAAACTGAGGCACGGAGCACTGGTGCCACCTGCCAGCTCCATGGGAAGCATCATCCAAGAGTTTTTAGTCTCCACTGGAGCATCTTCCCCTCCAGCAGGCACCTCGACTTCTCCAGCCAAGCCAAAAGTGTGCATTTTTTAAGGCTGCCCTTTTAGGGCACCCCCAGACCTCACAGTCACTCCCTGCTCCAGCACCAGCACAGATGCTCTGAGGTCTCCCCTCCTGATTCCCAGTGCCATTTGCAGGGATAAACCATCCCCTCGCTGGGGTGATTAATAGTGGGTTTGCTGGTAAAACAAAAGGCCATTAAGAACGTTAATATTTGCTCTCCCTCCTCCCTGCCCACTTCATTTCATACTTCAATGCAAACCCAGCACTGGCCCCGATGAGGAATTAATGAGGGCACGAAGCCACATCGATTTTTCCTGCCACAGGGGATTGGATCTGTCTGCCTGAACCCGGAGACACCCAGACCCACTGACTGTGACAGGATGCTCCCAGCTCCAGCCATCCAACTGAGGGATTAATCCCACAATGGGTGTCTCCATCTGAGACTGAGTTTTTCTAATATTAAGGAGAAGAGCAGCATTTCCACCTGGTTTTTAGCTGGCCTGGCCATGGAGAGGACCCCAAATCCATCCCCATCCCAGCCTTGCAGCAGCAGAGACTCCACTAACATCAAAAATCTTCATTAAAGCAGCTCCAAACAGCCCAAACCTCAGAGCTCTGAAGAATTAGGAAATGAGGAGAGAATCCCAAAGGACAAAATCCTGGGGAGAAGAGCCCCATTTTGGGGTTCTTCCCTACTCACCCGTACCAGCCCCTCCACAGCTTCCACAGAGACAACCTCCCCTTGCCAAAATCCCCAGCTCCAGAAAGAACCCCCTGACTCTGAGCCCTTTAAATAGACACTGAGCCCCCTTGAAATCTTCGATGCTGATGCTCCCGCCCTTCCCAGGGCTTTTAGCCCAAACGCATCCCACCTGGGGAGGGAGGTTGGGTGTCTTCGGAGTTATTTGGGATGGGGTCGTGATTTCCTCCAGTGTTTTATACAAGCCAGCCTACCACAGGCCAAGAGCCCCACGTGATGGGACGCAACATTTTCCACCCAGACACACAAACTAATTAAAATATAACCATTTCCTCAAGGTAGGAGCAGTCTGTAATTTTCCAAGCCTCTTTGGAAAGCAGTTGTGAATTTCCCCGGGTCCCGTTCCCCCCCGGAGTCGATGGTTTTACAGGTCACGCCCGTGCTGTCACTCCACTTTAATAGGCTTTTTTTTCCTTCCTACCCGCTTAAAAGCAACAAGTCGACCTGAAATCACCCGGCTGCAACACGTGGCCTGAGCACGTCGGCTCAGCAAAGCTGTCACTGCTCAGCACCAGAGGCAGTTTTTATTCCCCACCCTCACCACGGCCAGGCTGGGATTTGAAATCCAGGGGTGCTGCGCTGGCTGGGATGAGCCAACACAGGGAATTTGGGATTTGGGCCCTCTGTGGTGTGGCTTTGAGCTGGAGTGTGGTGTTGAGGGTGATGCCCACATACTAAAAAATCCCTAATCCTCACTGGATGGGAGGATTTTGATTTCCCCCCAGCCCTGGGGGGAGCTGAGACCCCCAGCAGGGAGGGGAGGCCCCTTCCCCCCCAGACCGTGTGCTGAGCATGAAGGTTTGGGAACATCTCAGAGGTTAATTCTCACATCCCATGTTTCCTTTAACCTAAGGATAAAGTCCATCCAGGAGAAGGCTGTTTCACCGTGAGCATCCCATGGGATTTCTCCCAGAAGGCACCGTCTGCTGCCATGGGAAGGCAGCAGGATAGGACTTTAGGGTCTGCCAGGGAAGGGTGATAGAGGTGGGGGAAAAAAAAATAGATTTTGAAACATTGCTCTCAACAGGCTTTTTCTGGGATTATTTTCTGTCTCCCCCTTGATTTCTCCCCGTTATTCTCCTGAGGTTCTTCCTGGGGCCCAAGGCGCTCCCGGGCTCGGCGTTGCTAACACATATTTCTGTATTCTCACATCTCTCCTCGCTAATCTTCAGGGAAAGAGGAATTGACAAACTGGTGAAAAACTGACTGACACTCCAATCAAAATACAAAAGAAACAGAAATAAATGGCTCTGAAAAGAATCGCTATTTAATTAGAAATTAGATCTGTGCCAGTGAGTCACGGCAGGGAAGTGATACATCAGCGGCTCGGCAGCAAAGGGCACCTGCCAGCAGCATGACAATGGGGACCAGCTCCAGCCCAGGGCCACCACGGGGGCCTGGGGGGCCAGAGGGGACCCCCCCACCTTGGGGGTCCCACGTTAAGCCTTGCTGAGCCAAGAGCCACCCTGCAGGAACCAGCCTGGCACGACCCTGCAAAATAAAATGCCTGTGAGCCCGAAAGCCTTGCAGAGAAATCCCCTCCCAGCAGTTTTCCTGTTGGAACGGGAAAATCCCCAGTAAATCAGATCTGACAAAAAGCATAAATAAAGATTGGGGAATGAGGGAGGGAGGGAGATTAGGGCGGTGGGAATAAAGCCACTCCTCTCTCTCCGTCGCGCTCCAGCCGTGTCCTTCCCATGGGGAAACCTCCACCAGTGGGGTACCAAGGCTGGGCAGCATTTGGGGATCCCCCCCAAATCCTCTGGGAGACCCTGAGGAAGGTGGCATGGGACAGGATTGGATCTGGCAGGGAGATGGAGAACATGGATCAGTCACAAGGGTGATGAGAGCTGAGAGCAGGGTGGGCCATGACTCCCAAATCCAGGCTGTGATGCACAGGTGGGAAGAAGCATCCTGTGGCATTCTCCAGGTTCTTCAGAGGGGGAATCCAGGCTTTGCAAAGCAGCACATAGAAGCAGAAAATAAATTTTAAAAGGAAAACTCCATCTCCTTCCTATTCTTCCTCCACCAATGATGAATCCACCAGCAGCTGGAGGCACGGTGGCATTCACAGCAAGATCAAGCCAGGATGGGGGACATGGGAATGTCCATCCAGGGCTTTGGAGCAAAGGAAAGCAGGAGTGAAGGGTGAGGTGTGCTGTGGGCTTGGCTTCTCAGGTGTCTCGTAGAGGCTGAGCCTTTCCATTCCCTTGGCAGGGGGGACATCCCTCACTACATCCCTTTGTTTCACATCCTCAAGACACCATCCAGAGGATTTCAGGTTGTAGGAGATGCAGCTTGGGGCTCTGACCCCACACTGGAAGCTCTGGACATCCCTGCAGGGCCATTTTGGCTGCTTTATCTCCACCACCACGGACAGGAGGTTTTCGGGCAGTACTCACACTCTCCAGTGCTGACCATGGATATTTCTGAGCATCTTTTACCAACCTGGCTGGGACCAAAACTCCCTGGGCTGCTGGTGCCCACCACGGCTGGGAGAGGGGAAGAGCAGGTCATGGATGGAGCCGTGTTTCCTCCTCAGTCCACACCTCAGCCGCTCATTTTATCCCCCATGGGAGCGTATTCAGCTGCTTCTCTGCCCCACATCATTCAGTGTATTTTCCCACCTGATCCCGCATCACCACTGGATTTCCCAGAAGCAGCACCTCTCTCTGAGTTTTACAACCTCCACTCTTTCCCCAAATCGCTGTCCCAGTATCCCTGCTGATTTCTGGGATGAGGCAGAGCTCGAGCTGGCATTGACCTGCTATTGGAGGAAGCAGGGGGAGCGTGGTGGTCATGGGGGACCCAGGCGGCCGTGTTGTCCCTGGCTGAGCTTCAGGTGCAAAATATTGGAGGAGATTCCTGCTGAAAACTTCCCATATGATTACCCTGGAAAAAATTATTCCAGTAATGAGGGATTGCTCACCACCATCCACCACACACCTTGGCGCTCCTGCCATCCCCGGATTCCCACCGGGATGTTCTGCGGGAATCAGAAGAGCCCCCAAAGCATCAGCTCTTCACAGGCTGAAGGATGAGTCAGTTCGGGTCCACGCCAAAAAGTGTGTTCAGCACTTTTGAACATTCCCAGTAGGAGGCAATAAATAACATAAATGCGCACCCGCCGCCTCGCCGCTGGCAGACCTGGGATTGCCACCTATCGTCACCGCTCAGCTCCAGGACAGGAATCTCTCCTTGCTCCCACTGCTGCTGAACTGGATGGATTTCCCCAGGCTGGATTTCTGCTTTGGAGCAAATTCCTCCCCTCCTTGGGGTTCCTCCCTAGACCAGACCAGCCCCCCCCTCTCCCCCCACGCACACACTCACGTACAAACCCATAGTTGTTGTTTTCCTCCCATCCAGGGATCTTTGCTGGGATGATGCTCCCGCATCCCCGGTGGGTTTTTACAGATCCTGCAGAAATTGGCCCCAAATACGACCCACGGGGCAGGGGAGGGGCATTTTGCATTCAGAAGGAACCAGCCTTAACGAGCCTGTTATTTGAAGCGGGGGGGACAGAGCGGGGAAACTGAGGCACGACTCCCTTCCTCCCCAGCAAGGGACCCCCGGCGCTGCCTCAGTTTCCCCCGGCGCCGCCCCCCGTGCAACGGGGCTCCCGGTCCCTTTAAGCCCCCCCCGCCCGGCGGAGGCTCAGCCCCTTTCTCTGACACAGCAGCCGCCGGGGCGAGCGAACCGGGAGCCGCGGGGAGGCTGCGGCCGGGGCCGGGGGCCGGGCGCCCACCGCCGCTCCGCCCGCCCCATGGCTCTGCCCGGGGCGCCGGGCGCCGCCCGCCCCGCTCCGCCCGCCCGGCGCCCGGGGACCGGCCGGCCCTGAGCCCGCACCGCCGCCGGTCGGTCCCGGGGGCACTGCGCGGGGGTGCGGGGGTGCGGGGGCACCGGGAGGGAGGGCAGAGGGGGAGAGGGAGGGAGGGAGGGAGGGAGGGAGCGGAGGGGGATGCGGGCAGTTGGGATGCGGGGAGCGGGGATGGAGGACGCGGGCTCCGGGGATGGAGGATGCGGGGAGAGGGGAAGGAGGATGCGGGCTCCGGGGATGGAGGATGAGAGCGGCAGGGATGGAGGATGCAGGTAGCGGGGATGGAAGCTGCGGATACCGACATCCTCCATCCCCGGCGCCCCGGAGGATGCGGGTACCAGGGCTGAAGGATGCGGGTACCAGGGCTGAAGGATGGGAGCAGGGGGGATGGAGGATGCGGGTACCGGGGATGGAGATGGGAGCATGCCGGGACTCCCCCTCCCTGTGCGTACCCCCGAGCTGAGGGGACGCGCCCCCCCACCTCACTCCGCCTCCGCCCGTGCTGCTTTCCCCCTCCCCGGGGAAAGGGGGGACATTTGGGGCCAAGGTGGGTTTTCCCCCCTGCTCGGCCGAGGCGGGGTTGGGGTTTGAACCAAGCCGGGAGGAGGATGATGGTGGGATGGGCCCCAGGTGGGAGGAGGCTGCCCGACACCCCCCCGCAAGCAGATGAGTCTCCCGGGACGCGTGTCCCCGTCCCCCCGCCCCGGCGGGCTGTCACCTCCGGTAACGTCTCACCCCTTCCAACAGCAACCGAAGGAAAGTGGCCCCCGGACTCCTCTTGTGCCACGGAAAAGCCCTGAGGGAGGAGAAAGAGGAGGAGGAGGGGGAGGAAGTAAGGAAAGGAGAAGGGGGAAAGACAAGGACGAGCTTGGACTGGAGCCAAGGAGGTTCTGGATCGCGACGGTGAGTTCCTGAGCCGCACGGCTGCCTGTCTGTCTGTCCCTCTATCCATCCATCTGGCTCTGCGAGACCCCACTGTGCCCCCATTCTCCAGATCTCAAACTGTGGGGAAGTGGGGAGGGCAAAAGGAGGGGGACAGCGTCAGGCTCCGTCCTGTCCCCACTCAACTAGGGGGGGCTGCTGTGGGGGTACCTGGGGGCTTGTCCTCGTGCCGGGGCTGAGATCAAGGCAAGGTGGGAGTGGGCAGAGCCCCCCCACCACCTTCCTGGCTCCAGAAGGGATGGCTCCCTCACGTTATCTGTCTGTCTTGCAGGAGGGGACCCTGGTCTCCCCAGGACACCTGTGCCCAGCTGGGAGACCCCCCCACCACAACCCCCCAGCGCTGGAACCGCAGACCCCGGAGCGAGGGCCCGACGTGGGGAGAAGCATCGCTCCCCGGGGACACTCAGCCCTGCATTCCCCTCCCCGGCGTCGGGGAGCAGGCAAGGCGTGAGCCGCTGGATTTTAGCTTCCTGGGACATCCAAGGGACTCTTCCTCCTCTTCCTCCTCCTCCTCCTCCTCCTCCTCGCCCTCTGCTCACCCCATGGCCACCTCACACCTCCCCGCGGCCACCGGCTGAGCCCCCTCCGCAGCATTCCCGACTCTGCATGCTGCATCCCGACCCCGCTCCCCGCTCCGAACCAGAGCCCCCCGACCTCGCAGGGAGGCGAGCGTGCGGCTGGGACTTCCTTGGAGGCAGGGGAACGTTAAGATGTTGAAAGCTCCCCGGCCGAGAGGGGCTGCGCGGACGCCAGGCCACCCGGCTAGGGGGGAGCAGGATGGACAGAGCCGTTGGGGCCGGGAACCGAGGCTGGTAGGGAAGGATGGACTCCCGGACCTGCCAGGACAGGCAGCCCAGTGACCACCCCAGCAGCAGCAGCAGCAATTGTAGCAGCAGCAAGAGTAATTGTGAACGGGAAAGGATCCGGAGCCGGATGAAAATGGTGATCGGGCAACTGGAAGGCATCTTACAGGAGCTCAAGGAGGTGGCCAAGGAGCTCCGGGAGGTAGGAGAGCGGGTCGTGGTAGCTGCTGATCCCAAATGGGGGTGCCCTGTCCCTGTCCCCCTGCCCCAGGGTCAGGATGGGGGGAGCAGAGCCAGCTCAGCACCCGCAACCCACCGGCCCCAGGAGGCACCTGGATGATGTGCAATAGGATTTTCCAGAAAGGGAGAAAACTGGGCATGGTTTGTAAAATCGCTCCTGACCTTGACCCCGGGGTTTGCTCGGGGTGAGGGGCCCTGGCCGAGGCACCAGCCCTGTGGGTGCTGCTGGTGGGAGAAGCACCGCCAGCACTGGGAGAACTGAGGTCACAGTCCACCCTGCTCTGCCTTGGAGGCTGTTTTCCAGGCCCCTTCCAAACCAAGGAGGTGGACAGAGAGGGGATGGTGGGTCCCTCTGGCATTGCGGAGGGCACTGAAAATATGGCATCAGTCCTGGATGCAATGAGGAGCACCCACAGCACAGAGAGGGGGTCAGAGTGACTGGGTGTCCTGTAGCCTGGCTGGAGAGGGCCCAGTGCTCCTGCAGAAATATCTGTGTGCTCACACAAAGTGCGGTTGGAGTTTTCTCCCGGTGCAGAGGCACCACAGAGACACTTTGGTGGGGGATTTAATATTTCCCTGGCTCGAGGGTTTGGGCCACACATCTCCAAGCTGGAGGGGAAGGGGATCGGGATGGGGTTGGTAATTTAGGACGCCTCTGCAGGGGATGGGGAGTGGTGGATGGGAAGTGTGCAGTAGCCTTGAGCATGGAGCAGCTGATTGCTTTGGCAACAGGGCAGGCGGGCGCTGGCATCCTCTCCATGGCCTGGGACTGCATCCAGAACCTCGCCACCCCTCAGGAAGGGCAGGAACTTGCCATGGGCACCACGAAGCAGCCCCGTGTGGGTCAGTGGCATCTGGGTGCCACCAAGAGAATGCTGATGCAGGTGCACCAACATCATCCTGGTGGCTGTGGTCAGGGAGGGGACATCCTCCAGCCTGCGGTGCAGTGTCCTCCTTTGGGATGGCTCCACTCCATCCAGGAGATTTTAGGGGAAGTTGTCCCTATGAGGTCTCGACCGGGCCGTGGCACCCCAAGAGATTTTCCTTTCTCTCCTGGCTTTGTCAGTCCTTCCAGCAGCAGAAAGCAAACCCAGCCACCCAAAGCAAAAAGGCCCCTGCTCCCCCACCAAATCCCGCAGTGCCATCGGCAGAGCCCAAAACCCCTCCAACACATCTCTGATGGATTAGGAAAAGCCATAATAGTAATAATCGGGACGCAGAGCTGCTTTCTATTTAGCCTGAGCTCACTTCATGCTCCTCCAGGAGATTAACAGGCTTTCAAAGGGAGGATGATGATGGCAATTGGCCCGTTCTATCGCCCCCATGAATTTAAGGCCGGGTAGGACCACCATGATCAGGTGAGCATCCCTCTTGCTGAGGATATGGAGGGATAAGGACCAGGATGGGGCCAACCTCCAACCATTTCACAGCTGAGACCAGGTTGTGCTTGCCACCAAACTTTGGGTGGCTCCACAAGGTCCCTGTCCAGCTCTTGGGGCCAGAAGGGTCTTGGTGGGCTGCCCAAGTCAGGTTGTACCAGCATGTGTCAGAGGAGAGAAGAGGAGGAGGTGGCCAGAGGACACCCATCCTCTGTCCCCAGTCCAGGGACACCCTGCTCTGTGCCAGGGAGGGGATCCACACCCCATGAGGTGGCTTCTCCAGAGGGTGCCAGGAAGTGTTAAAGCATGGAAATGTTTTTTCCATGGAGCTGGCACATGCCTAGACACTGGTAACCTCCCAGGCAGTGTCCCGTGGGTGCTCTGGGAGAGCCCCCCACATCAAGGGACAGCGAGGCCAGGTCAGCGTGGAGCCAGGCATGAGATGGGTCCCAAACTTCAGCCCTTCTCCCAGCTCCTAGAACAGACCCACAAAACTCTGCAGAAATTAGCTGAATTCATACAAAGCAGCCTAACTCTCAGTACACTCAGTGCAGGCTTCGGAGCTAAAACACACCAGTCCAACCAGGTTGAACCAGGAGTCAGTGACTTCAGAGAAACAGAGTTCTGGTTTTCCCCAAACCAAGCAGAATTTGGGTGTTAGAGGCTTTGGAAATTCATAGAATGGTTTGAGTTGGATGGGTTTAAAGCCCATCTTGTTCCACTTCCCTGTCATGGGCAGGGACACCTTCCACTAGACCAGGTTGCTCCAAGCCCAGTCCAGCCTGGCCTTGGACACTTCCAGGGGTGGAAATTCATTTTCCTGCCCTCTGGATCACTCAGAGCAAGCTCAATGGGAGCAGGTTACATGGAATTCTCTTTCAAGCCCACACAGAAAAGTACGTGGCAGACACCAGGCTGGCAAATCGTAATCTCTAAGATTTTGGTGAAAAATAAGTGAAAAAATAAGCCCTTTTTGTTGTCTTCCTTGCACATAGTGATGCTCTTCCTTGGCTGGAAGTGAGGACCAGGACACAGGGACAAGCCTGGGGACAAGCAGGGCTGATGGCCCCGAGCTCAGGTGGTCTCAGGGGTGGGGTCCCAGGTGGGGCTGCTCAGGGCCATCAAAGGCCACCAGTGTCCTGGCACTTGTGATATTGGTGTGTTCTCCAACGGAGCCACCATGGGGGCTTTGGAAATATCCATCCCTATGGCCACTTCCTCTGGTAGGGGCATCACTGGTGGGTCGGGATGCAGGGCTGGATGTGCCCAGTGAGGGCACCAGACACACCCACGGCACTGGAAAACCTGCACTGGGTGATACTGGAGGGCACTGGGTGATGCTGGACCTGCTCCTTCCGGGTTCTCCTTGCACAGGGAGCTGGGTGCCAGGACTTTACCCACCCGGAGGCAGCAGCCAGGTCATAACCACCTCGCCAAAAATAACCCCCGAAGCCATAAACACCCTGTGTGGGCACAAGGGCTTCCACCCAGGGATGGTTCCTGCTCCAAAACCGTTCACCAGCTCCAGTCACAGCTGGCTCTGGCTCACATGAGCCTTTTCTCTCAGGTTGTCCCTGCTTCAGCAGAGATGCTGAGTCCCAGAGCCAGCCAGGATTGTGGGATGCTCCGGGGGGAGGCTCCAGCGGGAGACCCCAGGGCAGCCCCACTCTGCTGGCCCATCCCTGAGGATGTGATGTGTGACCAGGCACTGGTTCAGGCTCCATCCCCGCCTCCCGGGAGCGGTTCCCACCTGAAGGCTGTCATTCCAGATGTCCGTTTTATTCGGGATGCTGTTTCACCAGCCTCCCCGCTCCCGCTCTCCCTCCCTCCCTCCTTCCCTTTTGTGTATATAATTATTCCCCAGCACTCCAAGACAGGGCTGTATTATGTGCGGGGAAAATGATTATTAAAATCTTTGATTGAAAACGCACACTGGAAGTAGAAATCAGGCAGGAGGCAGCAGGGAAGGCGCTTCCGCCGCGCGCTTGCCATGCTGCCTCCCTCCCACGCACCTCCTGCCAGCCCCGGCCTCTTCCCGCGGGGATCACCGCGATGTCACAGGGAATAAGATACTCCAGGAGGTCCCAGGAAGCTCCACGGCAAGGCTGAGCTCCTTCCCACCCTTGGGGGATTAGTGCTGGGGGTGGGAGACCATCCACGGCGGGAAATAAACCCAGATATCTGTTTAAACCCCCAAAAATTCCCATGGGGAGAGTCCTGTCCCCTCTGCAGCTGCTGATGGAAGCAACGGGGTCCCACCACCCAGAACAGCACGGAGGGGTTCCCTCCAACACTTTGGCACGAGGAAAACCCTCCCTGCAATCCCTTATGATAATAAATACCTTAATAATGTTGTAATCAATAGGTGATTAGCTGGGAATGCTTGGGGAAGTTCATGGTGAGAAGGAGGCTTATTATTCTAATAACAACATGTTTGGGAGATGTGCAGGATGATTTTGAACTATTTAGCAGCTGACGATGGAGCAAATGAACCCTGGATCCTCGGCACGCTCATTTGTAAGGATCAGCTCGGGGAAGAGAGGCCCCTGCAACTCTGCTTCAGTTTGCCAGCTCCAATTAATCATTCATTCCTTATTAAATATTTACTCACCTTGCCTGCACCGGGAAGTGGGAAGGTCCCTGCTCCAGGAGCATTTGGCTGTGGGGGTGGTGGGGCTTTGGGGTGGCTCTTTTCCCCTGTGGGGGGAGGAATTGCTGGTGTCAAACGCCTCCAGGATGATTTGATGCTTTGGGAATAGGGTTGGGGAATTTTAGCATGGGCTGCACGGTCCTGTTGCTCATCCCCTCTGTGCACCAGCCGGCAGCAAAGCACAGTGCAGGGACACACGGGCCGGATCCAGCCTGGAAAAGCAACTGCGTGCCATCGGAAAATCCATCCCTGGAAGTGTTCCAGGCCAGGTTGGATGGAGCTTGGAGCAACCTGGTCTAGTGGAAGGTGTCCCTGCCCGTGACAGGGGTTGGAATGAGATGGGCTTTAAGGTTCCTTTCAGCCCAAACATTCCGTGGTTCTGTGGAAATGCTTTGGACCCCAAAATGTGCTTCTGGAGGTGCTGGGAATGGGGAGCACAGGGGGACACACAAAAATCCCTGCTCCCACCGTGGCTGGGGATGGGATGTTTGGCTCTGGATTGGGAAAACTGTTGCATCTTGCTGGAGGGCGGCTGAGGGGACACACACAGGGCCCCCCATCACTGGAGCAAAGACAACCCAAGCAGTGCCGTGTTTGATCTCCCCACCCTGGCCCCGCCTTCGCCCACCAGAACCTGCCCTGAGCACGGATCCACCTCCCCTCCTCTTCAAAGGCCGTGTGGGGATGAAGGGGCTCTTAGACCACTTTGATCCCAGCGTCTTCCAGCTCCTTCCCCGGCCCCGGGAATTCGCGTTACCAACTACTGACCAGGAAGCCTTTGAAGTCCCCTCTCATCCTCCCGCCTCTCCAGCCTCTTCCCGGGCCTCCGGGAGGTTTAGTTCCTCGATAGGAAACGGCGGGGCCAAAACGTGGGAGCTGGAGCCACCAGACCCAACTCCCAGCCAGGGAGCTCAGTGCTTGATGTGCAGCCAACAACCCAAAATCCCATTAAAAACAACGACAATGCTCCAGATGTTCAACATCTGCCTTAGCTGGGGAGGTGAACACCCAATTTAGGGCTTTTATCCGGAAAGCTTCTGGCTGCCGGCAACGTCCATGGGTGTGGGGACCAGTGGGAGGGGAGGGGAGCACCCAGCACTCCCAGCTGGGTGGGATGGTGGGAGCTGGTTTTTGGGATGGGGATGAACATGGTTTGGCTCATCCTTGCTCCGTGTCCATCTCTCTGGGGTTCCACAGGGATGTGGCTCATCCCTCTGCCTCACTCCGTCCTCCAACTGCTCAAAGCTCATCCCTTTGGGCGAGAGCTGAGCACCCTTGGCCCCCCAGCAGCTGCTTTCAGGACACTGGGGTGCAGCAGGATGAGGCCTATCGGTGACACCACGCACGAGGTCAAGGGGGAATTATTTTGGTCCCTGTTTTCCTGCTGCCAGATACCCCAGCTGGACCAGGGATGCTCTGCTGTCACCAAAAAGGTGGCTCTTTGCAGCAACCTAAAGGTGATGGAGGATGGGGACATGTCCTGTCTGTCACCCGCATGGCACTTCCACCACATGCTGAGGACACCCCACACCTCCCAGCCTGCTTGTAGGGGAACAAACCCACCCCAGGTCTCTGAGGGATGAGAACATCACCAGGGCCTTGTCCCAAACCACCCCAGATCTGGTCATCCCTCCCCCCCCATCTCTCTCATCCTGGCTCCCTCTGCCAGCAGCGATGGCCTCAGCTGGAAAAGCTTTGACAACCTGCTTCAGGAAGGAGAAAAGGGGGGAGAAAAGCCCAAATCCTACTTTACATTTAAATGCTCAGCGAGTACCAAGTGTCACATAGGTATTTAACACCCCCCCACCCCACCCCACCGTCCCCCCGTTTAAAATAGCAAGTGCTCCTAAAAATAGCCCCGAATGAGCCACTGCTGATGTGACACTAATCCCTGTGTGCCACCACAAGAAGCGGGATGGGCACAAGGATTGGGATGGGCATGTGCCTCCTCCTGTCACCGCCCGATCCGGAATGGCAGCGGGTCCCTTTAATGAGGATGAGGAGGGCCCTGGGTGTCAGGGACCCGAGTCAAAGCCCAGGGAGATGCTCCCCCTGAACCCAGTGCTGTAATCACCGAGCCTTTGTGGAAACAGAGGTGATCTCATTCCAGCTGAGGGTTTCAGCAGAAATCATTTTGCTGCCTTATTAAAAAATAATAATAGCCGGGTGTTTCCCAAAGACTGCTCTGTTCCTGCCCTTTTTCCTAATTCTTTCTTGTCACCAAGAAAGAAGAGGTCACGTCATCTTTTTTTTAACGCCCTTCCTTGAGTTCCACCCTTTCTCCCCTGAAGATAAGAGTAAAAAAAAAAAGGAAAAAAGAAAAAAGATATCTGATGGTGCATCGGGAACAGGAAAAATCACCTTTTCTAATGTCAAGACTTCGTTGTGGATGCTCCCAGCATCTCAGCACCCTTCAAAGCCAAAGCTTGAAGGATGGGTGGGTCCCTGCCTGCCCTCTCTAGAGGTCTTCCATGGCTGGAAAAATAAGTTGGAGATCACAGGTGAGGAGCTTAGGTAATGCCTGTTGCCTTCTGCTCCTTGGGATGAGCACTCAGCTCAGTGTCCCCAGCTCTGCCATCCTTTGGGGACACAAAGTCCCTCTAGGATACAGGAACATGATGCAGATTCAAGGTCTATTCCACAAGCAGGACCTGGGATGGGCTTCAGGAGGTCCATCCAGGAGAGAACCCAGCTATGGGGCCGCCACGAGGAGCTGGGGACAGGTTCTACTCCAGCACAGCTCAGAAAAGAGGTTTTATCCCCAAACTGGTCTTATATGGGTCCCAGGAGGGGCTGATCAGGGTTGTTAAGGTGTATCAGTGCCCATCTGGAGCATATTAGACCACGTGCTCAGGTCTGATGGTGAGTGCACTACTCTCTCCCACCCCCTCCTCCCATTTCCTAACCACCCCCTTTTCCATGGAAAGATGTTTTTTGGCATCTTTTATCGCCAGCGTGGCCAACCCACTCCCAGGCAGCAACCCCAGCCATTCAGTCTCCCTTCTCCTGCTCACACCAGCTCGTCCCACTCCAGAAAGGGTCTCCCCATTCCCAGGTCTCCTCATTTTCCCAGCCCCATGTTCACAGCAGGCAGCAAACACACACACAACACACACATCCAGCCCCACCACCCTCACCCAAACCCACCCTGTGCCCCTTGGGGTTGTGCCCCCGTGGAGGTGGCACCACTTTGTCCTCCAGAGATGCTCCTCTCCGGGTTGTCACACAGCCTCAGGTGTCCCCAGAAATGGTCCTACCTGCAGCCAGAGCCTGAAGCTGTCCCGTGGGGGCCGGTGGCTGATTCACAAGAGGGGATGCTGCGTGTCCACGCCCGGACGCACCTGGGGAAGCTCGACTTCTCCATCCTTGGTGCCAAATCCTCGGGAACTGGGCAGAGCAGAAGAGCTGCATGGGCAGGGCTGTGGAACGAGTGAAATTTGGAGCTCAAATATGGGAATTTGATTAAAATTAGGTCAGCAGAATGTAACGGAGCCACTCCGGCTGCTGGCAGAGTAATCGTCCCCCCGGGCTCCCCGTTTCAGTTGCCCAGACATATTAAATTACCCTTAACTCTGCCCACGCATCCTCACCCACCACGGGGGCTCTGTGAGGAGCCTGCCCTGCTGAGCCATGCTTTATGGTGCATTTCCAGGGATTTATGGAGCTGTCCCAAACCTCTGCACGTCGGCATCTGGCAGAGGGATGCAGAGACCGAGGGCAACCCGGCCCCGTGACAGCAGGTTTGGGGTGCCCGCCCTCAGATGGGATGGGGTGTCTGAGCCCAAGGACTCAGTTCCTCACAGCAAAAATGCTCAAAGAACATGGAGTTACAGGATACAGCAGCATAAAAATGATGGAGAGATGTGCCATGATTAATCAATCTTGGTGGATGGGAGGCTCCAACCCCCAGTGATGAACCGTGGGACTGGTGGAGATAAGTCAGGGCTTTTTGGTGGCGTGAGGAGAAGGAAAGGAAAGGTGTCTGGCAAGACACTGCCCATCGATTTACCTTCCTTCCCTTATTTTGGGAGATTTGTGGCTGGTTTCCACCAGGAAAGGACAGGTGGAAGGGCAGTGGAAGGAAAAAGATGGGGAGGGAACAGCAGTAATGAAAAACAACATTACTGCGTGAGGAAACCACCTGGAAGAAGCCGAGCAAATTTGTGCTTCCAGATGCTCTGTGAGTGGGATGGGCATCCAGAAGGGACACAGCCCTGGGGTGCAGGGGGCACCGATGCCCACGGATGCCCGAGATGGGGATGGGAGTAGCACAGATTGCATCACATGGGTCACAAACAGGTACCAGGAGTATGGAGGGGTTCCCCCTGGCCCCCCTTGTCTGCCGCTGCCCACCTCCTGCTTGGCAGCACAGGGACCAGCCAGGCCCTCTGCCAGCTCCCCCAGAGAGGGGGGAGGCGAGCCAGCAAAACTGCCAAAAATACATGCTTCCCAGTGCCACGGAGTTGGATTTCCACGTCGTGCTCTGCCTCCCCCACGAAACAGAGCCCCACACGCCCACACACACATGCAGAGACACCAGCCAAGAAATACCGTGGATAGACAGGGTTCCATCTGGATGCCGGGTGGGATTGGGGTCTCCTGGGCAGGATAAGTGCTGTGGTCAGTGCTGGGCAGCCCCTGAGTTGGGCAGGATTAAAGACTTGAAGGTGGGTGATGAGTCTGCTGCATCCAAAACCTCAGCAAGGTCGTTGGGTGGAGATCATGATCCATGGGAGCTGTAGGAGGAAGGAGGTCATTCCTCCCTTTCTTCCCCTTCCAGCCCTGCCCATGGTTTGAACCTCCCTTAGGACATTGCATCTATTATTTTAATATTTTAAGTCTTGATTTAGTCACACCTCACACGGAATCTGTCCCCAGTGGCATGGTGGGGCCGTGACCCCATCCCCAAGCCACCACAGGGCTTGATATACTCAACACTGTGAAAGAAATGAAGGATTGGGATGGATCCAGGACATTGGACCATCATCCACCTCCTGCCTTGGCTTCCCCACTCACAGAGCTGCCTTCTCCAGAGGGAGGAAGTGATGGTCACTGGTGGCTCCTTGTGGTCTAATGAGAGGGACCAAAGGCCACCACGTGCCCGAGGATTTGGGGTGGGAGTCATCCCAGGGGACAGGGCAGACCCTGGGGAAGGCCCATCCTGTCACAGAGCGCTCAGGGGCACCCAAGGCTTGGGGGTTTGGGTGCTTTGCCACCGAGTGGGCTTCAGTCCCTGCCAGGAGGCTCCAGTCGAGCTGAGACCTCCCAGCTCATCACACCGGTGGTGCCAGGGCAAACAGCAGAGATTTAGGGGTGTGGTGTAATTACGGAGCAGAAACGGGAGGGTCCCTCCCAGCGGCTCCTCTCTGTCCGTGCGTCCGTCCGTCTGTCCGCAGGTGGTGAGCCAGATCGACCGCCTGACGTCCGACTTCGAGTTCGACCTGGAGCCGGACGACTGGACGACGGCGACGGCCAGCAGCACCTCCAGCAGCGACAAGGGCGGAGGCACCTTCGAGCTGGGACCCCTCGATTTCGCCGCCTCCGACATCCTCTCCGACAGCTGGGAATTCTGCTCCTTCCTGGATGCTTCCACCCCCTCCGACCCGGGCGACGGTCCCGAGCCCCCCCGGCCGCAGCCGCAGCCCCCGCCCGCTCGCCAGCCCGACTACCGGCTGATGAACGGGGGGCTGCCCATCCCCAACGGCCCCCGGGGCGGGGGCACCCCGGATTCGTCCAGCGAGGAAGCCTTCGGCACGACGTCCAGCCTGAAGCTGTCGCAGCCCCGCCCGGCCGGCACGAGGGAGCGGGTCCGCTTCAGCGACAAGGTGCTGTACCACGCGCTGTGCTGCGACGACGACCGGGACGGCGACAGCACGGCGTCCCCGGGGGACGAGGGGCCCGAGGAGCCCGGCAGGAAGGTGCCGGCGGGGCCCTCGAAGCACCCGAACGCCGGCGGCGGCGCGGCCCCGGGCCGGCGGCTGATGAGGAACAGCAGCACCCAGACCGTGGCCGACAAAAGCACCCAGACGGTGCTGCCTTATATCCCGGCCAAGCAGAGGATTAAAAACAAAAACTGACGCGCCGGGTCCGCCGCACGGATTTGGGGAGGGTGGGTGGATGGGGGGGGGGGGGGGGGGGGGGGGGGGGGGGGGGGGGACTCCTGGGAAGGGACAGAAAAATATATATATATATATATATATAAATATATATTTAAATAAATCAATACTAATAATAAAATCGACATGAAAAGGTGGCAAAGAAGATGAATGTCCCAATGTCCCAACTACCTACCCGTCATTTTTCCAGGCTCAGGGAATTTTAAATTGGGAGGTTTTTTCCGGTTTTTTTTTTTTATGAACAGAAGTTTCAGATCAATAAACCGTCCATCATGGAGAAATAACAACCATAACATATATATAATATATGTATATATGTGCCAAGAGAGGGAAGGTTCTACGAAGGGGAGAGCCAGTGTATCCGAGGTTGTGGATGGGGGTGGATGGGGACATGGGGGTGCTGGAGGGGGGTGGCTTGACCAGGGATGGAACATTTGCCCTCCCTGGGACATTCTATCCCTGTTTGGCTTAAGAAGAGCTGGTGTGACCTGATTTGTCACATCCAATGTCTGAGTGGAGTGGGGGCTGTCACCAGGAAGTCACTCCCACCTCCAAGGGGGACGAGGGGATTGCAGAGGGCAAGAACACACCAGTGATAAGGAGCTGGGGTAGGGAACTGCTCCCCTGCTGATTTCCAAACCTTTACACCAGGTCCAGGAGAAATATTAGCAACCTCCAAGCCTTGCAACCATCTTAATATGATGTGGAAAGTGTCTCCAGCTTTTCTTTACGTACCTAATTACGGTTTTCCATTTCAAAAGCCCTGGTTTGTGGGGGGAGAAATAGCTGGGATTTTCCCTGACAGATGAAGGAATCTGGTGCTCCAGATCTACCCCTGGCATCTTTCCTTCAGCTTCCAGATTCTGCCAAAGCCTTCAGCACCCAAAGCACCTGATCCTGGGGACAAAGCCCCGTGCCCTCCCTGTTGGCTCTTGCTCCTGCAGGGATGCATTTGCACTGCCAGCCCTGGAGCATCCCTGGCACAACATGGTTTTTCCAAGCCTGGCAGCAAAAAACCACCACCTCAATTCCTTATTTTTAATCCAGGTCAGAGATGCTCCGGTTCAAGCCTTTCCCAAGTGTCATCCCAGAGCCAGGACCCTCGCTGGCACCCAGCACCGCTGCCAGGGCGAGGGATGTGTGGAACACCCATCACAGGGGAAGCAGTGGTGACCACAACACTCTGAATTCGACCCAGATTGTAGCAGAAGAGGCTTTCACCCAAATTATGTTGAATTGCATTTATGTTTTAGTTTTTGGGGACATGGCATTGCCTGGGGGATCAGTGTGTGTTCCCACCACATGGGAGCATCCATCCAGCTCCCCCATGGGGGCATCCCAACCCTGGCAAAACTGGGAAAGGGAAGAAGAGCCCTGTAGATGGGACTATAGACATCTCTCCCTAATCCATGGGCTGGGATACCATGGGGAGCATCAGCCTCTGTTTTTTCATAACAAAGGACAGGATGTCTCCATCCCCCATCCAAAGAGTGGCAACACCATCCCAGGGACACATGGGATGGGACAACTCCCTCCATCCCTCTGCATGTCAACAGCTGGTTACTCATTTATTTTTAAGAGCTTTTTATGGCCTGACCCTCTGTAAAACTGCAATTAGCACACATAGCTTTGTTGTTCAATAACTCCTCCCAAAGGATGTCAGGAAGAGCAAAAGGAAAAAGTTTGGAGCAGCTGGAGCTGCACAAGGAGATGCTTTTCAGCTGCTCCGGATTTGGGAGCACCTGCATCACCTGCAGCTCTGGAAGGAGCTGCCAAAGGGGGAACAGAGGCACGGCCTGGGGACCACTCACCTTGGAGCCAAGGATGTAAAACCAATGGATGCAGCTGGGGCCATGTGGACAAGGGGAACAGCTCCATCCTCCATGCTTTTATTAGGAACGAATTTATAGCTGTGCCAGCTTTATTTCTTGCTCTCTGATAAATCCAAGTGACACCAGCTGTAAGTGCTGTATTAACCTTCAGGTGCATGCATGGAAAACTTCCATAAAACTGGGGTAAACGGAGAGGGGAGAAGTCCATCTGCTCCCATTCGCTTGGAGTGCGGGTAATAAAACCCTCACTGGCATAGAGGTGACCACAGGCGATGTCTTTGCTGCTTCTCTGCACACCCAGAGGGGTTTGGCTGTCATTATTTAGCAGGAAAAACTGCTGGTTTGGGGTTCTTTAGGGAAAACACGGTGGGAATGGTTATTAACACAGATAAGGAGAAAACAGGCAAAGTAGTAAAAATGGCTTTGTTAGACCAGTAACGAAGTTATTAATGATGTTATTCACTGCACCACCAACTTCATTATTAATGATGTTGAATTAACAGACTTGGTTCTTGCAGGGACAAGATCCAGCTGGTCGGGCTTGGTCTGTGGCTGCAGGTGACGGGGATGGAGTGGAATTGGACTGGGAAAACACCTACTCTTTCCCTTAACACTATATATTAATGCATCAATAAGCCTGTTCCCCACAGCATCCCAGCAATGTCCCTGCCCTCCACCCCCAACCCCAAAACCTGTTTGGGAACACCCAGAACAGCAACCAGAGAGCCACCAGAGCTCAAAGGAAGGGGCAAAGGGCTCCTCCAGGATGCAATAAGGAACCATCAGCAAATGAGGACACGGTCTGGCCAGTGATCCAGGCTGGCAGATCCCTCTGCCATGCATCCTGCTGGGTTTTGGCCGGGAAGGATGCTCGGTGTCTGCTCTGGCCAGAGCCAGGCTTTGATGGGCTTTAAGCAGAATTCCAGCTTGGCAGCCAGCTCTGACCCTCCCCACAGCTCCTGTTCAAGTTGACCTGAATTACGAGGGGCTCCACTGGGGGTTGTGTTTTGAAGGAACTCCTCTGAGCTCACCCAATCCCTCCAGCTCCCAAGATACAGCTGGAAAGTTGCTCCCACAGAAGAAGCCGTCTCACAAATCTCGCTCGGGCAAGGGCTCAAAATAGACCTTGAGTGCCTGGAGACTTCACTTCTGAGCTCGCTGACATAAAAGGCAGATATCAGAGTGGATAACGGGATGTTTTCCAGCCTAAGGAAGAGCTCTGGCTCAGGGTCAGGCTTTGGGAGGGGATGGAATGCACCCAGGAGCCCAACTGCACCCATGGGTTGCCACCCTCAGCCCTGGGAAGCCAAAACCCAAGCTGTCCCCATACACAGACGTGTCTTTTTTCCTCAATTCCCTGATGATCTGCTCTTAGGGGACTGAGATAACCTCTTCCCCTGCAGGGATGGGCTTTATTTCACACTGACCAGGCTACAGCCAGCCCTTGGAGCTCAGCAGCAGCTAAAAGCATCCCTGGATTTTAGCTGCCCCTTCCCTGCACGGCTTGGAGCTGAGCTCTGGTTGCAGCTGGAAGAGGAATGTTTTATTTCCAAGGGGAGAGGTGATACTCCTACCTCTGCTGCTGTACAGCATCTTGTCTTGTTTGTTCCTGGCTGTTCCACAGCTGAATTACCACATCTTAGGATGCTGCTTTAACAGGAGCGCTCCTTCATCCTCGCTTTTCCATCTAAATCCATCTTGTGCCTTGGGAGTGGACGGTGAAGGCTCTTCCCTCCTCATCTCCACCCTTCAGGCCAGGTTCATCAGCTCCCTGGGGAGAAAAGGAGCATCCTCCCACAAAGCTGCCCTCCCCATAGACCAGGGCAGTTCAGTTGCATCTTCCCAGTTGGATTTTACTCAGAACTGGGAGGCACACCCTCTCTCCTTCTGCTTGTCTCCAGCCCCAGAGCCAGATAACACACTGGCAGCTGTTATCTCCTCTCAAGGAAAGGCTGGCTGTGGAGGAGGCAGGAGCAGAGTGTACCCACACTGCTCACAGCACCCCAAAACATGCCAAGCACTGCTCCCTGGGGTGTCACCCCAGCATCCTGCATCCCTTCATCCTGCCTCACCCCCAGCCCAGGGCAGCCTTGGAGGAGTAAGGGGGGCTCAGGAGCACCCTCCAAGCCATGGTCAAGGATGCTTATGGATTTTGAGTTCACCCCAGTGCCATTTGGCACCAAAATCCCAGGCGGAGCAGCTCCCCTGCTCTCGCTCCTCTCCAGGCTCTGCCAGCCAGGCAGGATGGAGATGGATAAGCTGAGCCTGGCCAGACAAGGGCCTGAAGCGGGTGCTCGTGGCCATGGCACACTAATTAATCCTCGTTTGTGCTGGCACTTGCCAGCCTGTAATTTCACAGCTTGCTGGAGGCCTCTGCGCCGCAGGAGGCTGCCGGTCTCTCCGTGGATTCCCATGGATGGAGCGGTGGATTCCAACCTTCTCCAGGGCTGATAAGCCAAGGGTGGAATGGTGTTGGCCAGACACCTGAAGGAAAATTCCTGCTCTAGCAGGGGGTGGGCAGCTGGGCTGGATATCCATAATGGGGCAGGAGACCTCATCCCACCCCAGCAAGGGAGAAAGAGGAGACTGATGTCAACAGGGAGCCCAGAGCATCAGGAAATAAGGTGGGAATAAGGCTGTGGTCAGTGGGGATGGCTGGAGAGCAGCATCCTGCTCAATAGCCCCAGGCTGAGCTTATATGGGCTCCTCAGGTCACAGGTAAGGTGTGGATCCTTGGGGATGTTGCCAGGGCCATTTAAGGTCCCCAGGGTGGTGGGAGGCCAAAGTCGGGGGTGAGGGGCTCCAAGTGACCTCCTGAGCAGAGCTGGCAGCTCCACCACCACCTCCAGCCCTGCAGAACCTGCTTCTCCAGTGGCCACTGCTCCTGAAGCTCAACCCTCCAGTACCCGCATACAGCCCTTGCTACACTCATAAATGGATATTTATCCATCCTGTTATCTCACCCTATAAAATGCACTGCTCCGGGCGGTGGCTGGGTGCTCTCCCACCACTGGGTGGCAGTGGGAACACATGGACACACATGTTCATGAGTGGCCCACGCAGGGACTGCCTCCTCCTCACCATCCCTTCAGAGCCCTGCCTTGGTGGCCCCGTGTCACATCACCCCACTGTTCATCCCTGATAGGGACAGGGCAGCTCCAGCCTGGTGCTCTCAGGAGGAGCATTCCCTCAAAATACAGCCAGAAAGGGCAAATTTGAGACCAAAAATGCTTTTTTACCTCCATACCCTGGAGGCAGCAGCAATCTGGGTCTTGCCGTGATGCCAGGAGAATGCTTGGCTGGAGCACCCCCAGTTTTTGGGGTAAAGCCCCCCCTGGAAGAGCTGCAGGCCCCCTGGAGCCATCGGGTCCAGCTGAGCCTGCCAGAACACGGAGGAGCCCTGGAGGTACTTGTAAGACAAGGGATGACATGCTTGATGGGACTTCTTAATTAGATCTCGCTAAACCAAAATGTACCGGGGCTCCCCTGGCAGAACAGCGTCAGACAAAACATTAATCACGCTCCAAATAAATAATTAAAACGTTGGGGCTCTTAGAAAGGAAAAAAAAACCGAAACCAACACCAAACTGAGAAAAATCAAAGGCATCAGTGCCAGCCCATAATAAGGAGCAACACGGCTGGGTTTGGGGGGGCCCTGGCCTTGGAGGGAGCAGAGCTGTGTCCTCAGGGCCACCTGAGCCACGTGGGACCCAGCATGGTCATGGAAAGCTGAGCCCAGAGTCCCAGGAGGTGTCAGGATTGGGTTTAGGACCTCATAACCTCATACCTGGAGTTGTGGGAACAACCCCCCAGCTCAGCTTTGTGCTAAAACAGGTCTTTTCACAGCCAGCACCTACAGACTCAAATGATGGATTACAAAATTATCCCCCCACTGGCTGGTCCATGCAGTGCTTGGAATGTGGTTCAGCTCCGGGATATCATCTGTGGTCACCTCTGGGACAACATCCACAGTCACTACTGGGATATCAGCTACAGGTCACCTCTGGGGCACCGTCCAACATTCATGGTTACCTCTGGGACATCATCCAATATCCAACATCCATAGTCACTTCTGGGACATCCTCCAATATCCGACACCCATGGTCACCTCTGGGACATCCTCCAATATCCGACACCCATGGTCACCTCTGGGACATCCTCCAATATCCGACACCCATGGTCACCTCTGGGACATCCTCCAATATCCAACATCCATAGTCACTTCTGGGACATCCTTCAGTATCTGACACCCGTGGTCACCTCTGGGACATCCATGTTCACTACTGGGATAACATCCATGGTGCCCTCTGGGATGCTGGACAATGCCCAGCTCTCGGTGCTCCAGCGGGTGCCTGATGCAGCGTAGGAAAATCTGTTTACCCAGCACTTAGGAAACACTTTGGGGAGAAAACAACAACAATAAAGGCTCGAAAATAGAAGTCTCTCCCTCCCCATCCCTCTTAGCCAGAGCAGAGATTACTCAGGATGAGCAACACGGAGCTTGAATTATGCATGGAACCATTTGCATCCAAGAACACGACTGAGCAGAGTGGCCCTGTCCCTCCTGGGCCTCAGCCTGCAGAAACTCATGTCACCCGTGCTCTGCTTTCCTCTTCTTTACTTTTCCTACAACAGGGTTATTAAAAAGCCAGTCCAGGGCTGTGGTGGGATGGAGTTGCTCCCCTCAGTCCGTCCATGAGGCAGATTAGGGATTTAGTGGGTTTCTTCCCTGCAAGGCTGCAGGAAAATGGACTTTATTCTGCCAAGGATTGGGCAACCCCCTGGCCCCTGGATGTGGCACCCATAAAGCAGCATCCCTGCCCTTCCTCTTCCTCCTCCCAGCCCTTCTCCAGCACAGCCCCCGAGTACCAAGCTGGCTGGGAATGATGGACTCCACCAAAACCTGCTTTATTACATTAATATTTGCTGGTAATGAAGCTCACACTTCGAGCTCCAATTAAATTAGGAAAACCATAATGAACAAGAAGTGGTGCATTAATTCGTTAGCGGGGAATTGCTCTAAATTACCTCGGCAAATACGGCAAACCTTCAATTTACCGGCGGTGTTTTCAAATGGATTTTGCTCCTTCGTCTCCATTTACACTGCAGCACATTTTTTTTTTTTTTTCTGGCAGCAAAAGCAGAAGAGAATTAAGTTCAGCTCCTTGGGGAAACACATTTGTCTCTCAGATGGGAATAAATACTCATGAGAGATACCAGAAATTTTCCTTTTTGGCTTCTTCGCCGGGTATTCACGGGGAAAACAGAAATTATTTACAATAAACAGCTTACAAAATGACATCAACAATGGAAAAAGCCTCTCTCACAGGTTCCTTCTCCCAAACTCCAGAGCTTTAAAGAGAAAACACTGAAGTTTTAATAACACCAGAAGTTATTTTTCCTGCCTTTTTTTTTTTTCCAGTAAAGGGAATATTTCTTTATTTTTAATGAGCTTCCCACGTGTTCACAGGACTCTGGGAGCTGCTGGTCGGGGACACCTGTGGCAGGAAAGCCTGGCTGAAGGCCCTGAGCTGGGATCAAAGTGCAGCTGAAGAAGCAGGGTGAGCTCCAGAAGATATTTGGGGCAGGAATTGGATCCCCAAGACATCAGGGAGCTTCTTCTCAGGGGTAAAATGAGGGTGGAAAGGAGCCCCTTGAACCAGGGGTGCAGAAGGATGGGTATGGCATTGATGTTCACATCATTCCCATGGCACTGTAGCCCTAAATTCCTGTGAGGACCACTGGGTTGTTCTCCTGCAGAGTAAATTCCTTCTCTTTGAACTAATTGCCTTGAAGGCCACTTAGAGCCTACAACCAACACCTCCATACAACAGAGACACACCTGAATAACAACAGTGCCACCTTAGTAATTCCACCAAAGGATTGTTCTGCCAGCATCCCACAGCTTTCCCACGAAGTCTTCACTCTGACTTCACGTGTGCCAGGGAAGTTAAATGCTCATAAAGCCCAGGAGCAGCAGCTCTGGGATTGGGGTGGATGGGGCTCACTGGTGGGAAAGAGGAGGTGAGGGGGACACCACGACATGCCATGCACATTCCCTCTTCATCCATCAAGGAATTGCACGAGGCTGTGTAAAACCAGGCAGGAAAAATGGACCAGCAATGTCACCCACCCAAAGTCTCAGTGCCTTTGGGGACAGTGGAGCAGCACCTGGCACTACCCGACTCTCAGGGGCCTCCAGTGGCACATTCCAGCCTGGTCCTTTAACTGGATAAACATTCCATCAACCTCCAAGAGAGGACTTTGCCTCCCTGGCTCCTCGATCCACCTACTGCAGTCCCAGCTTTGGGAGTCTTAGCTCAGGCTTAGATTTCTAGGAGCTGTTTTTCCGCTAAGCCCCCCTCCTCCTCCTCCTCCTCAGCCCTCCTATTGTTTTTTTTTTCCTGGTAAACTAGGTGAAAAGATTGGTTTGGGACAGATAATTTATTACAGAATTAATAGCTATGTTAATTATACTAAAATCCAGTGTGGTGGGTACCACAGGGGAAACCAAGCTCGCATGTGGCCCTTCCTGAGCTGGGAAGGGGGTTGGCAGAAGGAAAGGACAAGTTAAGTTCTTCCTGCTTGAGATGGGCCTCAAAAGAGGATTTCCATGCCATAACTCCCCCTACCCTGCCAGATTTCTCCCCCATTTCCCACTCCAAGGACACAGCTGTGCCTCCATGCCCTTGGGAAGAACACCACCACCCTTTTGGCAGGGCAACATCACAGCCTGGCCACACACTCAGCACATGTCATCCTGTCAAGGTAAAAATTAAGAAAAAAAAAAAAAAAAAGGAGGTTTTAATCTTTTGTAGCTCCTCCAGGAAGGAGCTTGTTCATAAAACATGAAGGCTGAGAGCCTGATCAGGGAAGATTCCAGCCAAAGAAAAAAACCTTACATAGCTGCCTCACTTTTCCAGTTGATTATTTCAGCTCAGCTGCTTAATTCAATGAAAACAGAACCAGGAAACATTTGCCTGAGGCACATCATCCCTGGGCTTTCAATCCCAGCTTGTCTGGGGAGGCAGTCCCTGCTCCCCACCCTCCCAAGCCTATGGAGCACAGGCACCAAGCTGCTTCCCCAGCACTGGAGAGACTCTTTTGCAGAGCTGTGGCTGCCCTCAGGGTTCCTTGGAATACGCTGTAGGGAGACTGAGCATCACCAGAGTTCAGCCTAATGGCTGGGGAATTCCAGCCCAAGGGCAGGAGAGCTGCTTCCAGCCTTCAGCCACCAAATTTAGGGAATGCCTTTGACAGCAGCAGCCTTCAGAAGGCAAAAGCAAAGGAGCAAACATCTGAATCAATCTTGCTCTTTTTATTCCTTATCCAGGGCCAGGAGCTGTTTCCTCAGCTCAGAACTGGCTGTTACAAGCATCAGGTGCTTGGATTCTCCCAGGATATGGAAAGTGAGAACAAGGCAGGTGGTCAATCAGACCAGAAGGATGGAGGGGACTCAACAGGTCTAGGGATCCTCCCTGGAAGGGCCACCAGCTCCCATCAAGGCAAATTTGTACCTCAAGGAGCCCAATACCCTCACTGTGCTCCCTGCAGAGCACAGGGTCCCACACCACATAAACCAGGGCATTAATTGCCCCAGTGCAGATTCCTGATCTTTAAACCAGGCAGCACCCCAAAGCACACAGCCGTGGGATAACAAACTCCTGCAGCCTTCAGCTGGAACTGGATACAGGGACACAAACAGTTAAGAAATGTCCGTGTTCCCCAAGCTTTTGAGGAGTGCAGGTGCTGTTTTTGACCCACCACATCAGGAGCTGAGACACCAAGAGCTCACACCCAGCTTGAACTCCACCACAGAGAAGATGCTTTCAGTGGCCTAAGCCAAGATTTTGGGACAAGCCTGTGCTGTTTGGGAGGGGAAGCCAAAGAGCACAGATTGATTTAACACAGCTTTAAGGCCTGTCTGGTGCATGTTGCCTCAATTTCAGTGCAATGAGGACTCCCATGCCCTATAGCTCAGCTCCACAACAGGAAAGAGTCCCCAAGGGTGCTACAAGGAGAGGTGATGATAATTCAGGCAAATCTACCAGCTGAGGGCTTCCCCTCCTTTATATTTAAAAAAAAAAAAATAAAACAATTTAGAGCTGGTGGACCAGTAGCTTTCCCTATCTGTCCCTTTTTTCTTATAGTCTCCCCATTTCCACCTTCCCATCCAGCCACTACTCTCTGCTCTCCCTACAGCTGAGGCCACACTAAACAGGAGCATCTTGAGCCTTTTCCCATCCCCAGCACCAGTTTTTTTTCCCCGTTCTCCCAGCAGCTGAAGCCATACTCAGCCCAGAGTTAGAACTGCCACTGTGTCCTTCGGGAGAGGTTGCAGCCTGGATGAGGAGGCACTAACTCACACCAACAAGCCTGTTCTCACACCCTCCAGCAACACCCCTGCTAAGGAGGAGCAAACAGGACTTCTGGAGTCAGGAAACCATTCAGCACCTCTAAGCACCATCAATTCTTCCCTCATCCACCTGAAAACAGGAGCCATACCTTGTTTGCAGCCAGTGTTCAGGTTTCTTTGCCAAGGACACAACATCCAGGGAGCCTCCACGTTTGGAGAGTCACATCCAAGCACACCAAAGGCTGCCTGGCATTCCCCTCTTTCCACTGAGGAGGGACAGAAATGTTTCACACAAGGAGAGGGCAGAAATGTTTCCTTTTATTAGGGATGGAGGTTACAATGACATCCCAGGAGGGCAGGGACATTTCCTGCACACAAGAAACAGTCCCAGAGCTGTGAGGCTCAGCAGAGTGGCTGCCATGAGCACAGCAACTTGGACCACCATGGGAAGTCCTCCAGCAGCACCTGGGGGAGACAAGAGACACTTACTACACATCAAATGGCTTCCCATCATCTGCCAGTGGATGAACTTGTTGGCAGCTCTGGGAAGGAGTTCCCCAAACTGTCTCTTGGTGGTTATACTAGAAAGTCTCTCCAGGTGTGAAATCATGGGGGATTCATGACTAGAACAACCTGGAGTCACCTTCAGTTGAGACCTGATTGACAATCAAACAAAAAAAACCCCCCACACATACCCTGTGGGGTCTTCCCTGCTGGTCCAAAACCTCCAGAGGAACTCCATAATCCCTGAGCTGAGTCAAGGATTAACAGTGGCCCAACTGAGACTTCAGCTTCTGTCACCCTTGAGGGACCACCTGAAAAAAACAAACAAGCAAGTTCACAGGGGAGGTAATTCCTGCTCACTCTGGATTTTAGGAGCAACAGAATGATGGACCCTGCAAGAGCAGCTTTCCTTTTAAACATAAGGACACAGACACAGTTACTTAGAATAAAGTCATACAATCCCAGAGTGGCCTGGGTTGGAAGGGACCTTTAAGCCCACCTCATTTCCCCCCCACCACAGGCAGGGACACCTTCCACTATCCCAGGTTGCTCCAAGCTCCATCCAACCTGGTCTCCAACACTTCCAGGGATGGAGCAGCTAGAGCTTCTCTGGCCAGCCTGTGCCAGGGTCTCACTGCCCTCCCAGCCAAGAACTTCCCTGTATCCAACCCAAATTCTCCCTCTTTCAGTTTGAAAGTATTTACTGAAGGACTCTGGACAAGAGCTGGGTTTGTCCCTGAACTAAAGACGTTACAGCATGTTGGCTGTCCCAGCCTAGAGGGTCACCCAGCCCTGGGGGCACATTTTAGACACAGCCCTACCTTGCTCAGAAGGGACATCTCTCCTCAAGCGCCTCCCCGGCCATCTGGCAGGAGGGTTGGTTCTCCGGGAGTATCCTCCATGCAACTGGCAGTTGCCGGTCTCACAGCAGCTGCAGATGTCTCCAGTACCCTCCACAGGTGCCCAACTGAAACAGAATTATCTGTAAAGCCTCTCCTCCAGGCTGGTTCCCTCCCTGCATGCACCAGCTACTCACAGGCTGCTGGCTTTGTTGAAGGAACAGGCTTTGTTCCATGGATCTGGGGCTTGGTCAGCTGGGGAGACCCTCAGGTGGCAAGTGATGTAGATCTGGAAGGGAAATTAAAACTAGTTAGCCTTGGATGCTGATATTTTATTTTTTTTTTATACAAACAGAGCAGCACATCTGAAACACCCCGGGGAGGAGGGGTTGGCACAACATCTCACCAGGTTCCTGTCGTCTCCTGCAAACTTGAACGCGTCGACCACAAACTGCAGCGTTTCCTGCCTCGGCCTCGGGGAAATGAAGGCTGAAGTGGTGTCATCTGCTCTCCCATCCACCAAGCACCTGGGCAAGGGTCAGGAGTCAGGGACACACCAGCCAGCTCAGCAGTACCACCCTGAACACGGCCCCCCTTACCCGCTGAGGTCAATGAAGGCGTATCGGGGGGAGGAATTCCTGTCGGGGCTCAGAGTGGCAACACAGTTGTCCACGAAGAGCCTCAGAGGGACATGGCCCTCAGAAGCCACGTCAGCCTGGAGGTGCAGGCTCTCCCCCAGCTGGAAGCCGTTGGAGAGCCTCTCTGCGCTCCAGTCATCTGGAAGGGAGATCCAAGGGATCACTCAGGAGAGCAGCACATTGCCCTCCCCAGCACAGGGACTTCTCAACTGTGCAGCAGTGTGGGCTTCACTTCAGCCCAGATTATAGCTCTGTTTGGGCTCTCAGCATGTGAGCAAGAGCAGAGAGGACGAGGAAATGGGGCTGCCAGGTCTGCACCCACCATCCATGAGGCGCAGGGAGAACATCAGCCTCTCCTCAGCCGACAGCGTGGAGCGGAAGGGAACCCACGTGGGCCGGACAGCACTGCTGCTCACATTGCTCCTCCTGAATGGGGGAGATCTGCATTAACAGCCATGCCACCATCACCTGAGGTCCATGGGAGCAGAAGCACAGCCCCCACACTCACCTGGGATAGTGACACTCAATAGGAACCACCACCGGGTTGGTCCTTACAATGACCAGGTTGCCAGAAGGAGTAGGTTTGTAGGACAAGCTTGTTTTGTAGATCAGGGAGTCTGGGGTCATCTGGAAGGAAGATTTGAGAGAGATGAGAAGACAGGAAAACAAATTATTTTCCATAAGCTCAGCACCACCACAGACCCAGCACTGACTGCCAGAACACACAGGCCACAGCTGTAAAGGCACAGACTGGGCTCCACATCCCCAAATTCAGTGCCTATAGGACACCACGAGGCTTTGTATTGGCATTCCAACAAGGGACCAGCCTTGAAGGAGGTCAAGGAGCCTCGAGGACTTCAGAACTCCAAGCACCCGTATCAGGACCCATTCTCCTGTGTGTTCATGCACTCAGTTGAATCCAAGTCACAAACACTACAAGTCTCTCTTGCTGTTGGGTGTGGGCTTGAGGATGGCACCCATACTCAAAAAACTACCTTTGCCATGGCCACACCACCCCTCACTGCTGCAACCAAATCAGCCTCTCTTCACCCCAAACCCTTTACCAGGCCACTTCCAGGAATAAGAGCTTCTCGGGGGTGAATCAGGCAGCACATTGCTCTCCACAGCACTTCCCATTCACCCACCCAGTGCTGGTCAGAGCCCAGAGAAGGTCCATCCCTACTCAGCAGCCCCTCACCCCAGCACCCCCCCTCACCTGCAGGGTGCTGCCACACTCGTGTAGCCCAGCCACAAAAGTCACAGTGCTCTCAGCAGGATTCTGGGGCAGGGGCAGGCAGGAGGCTGACCCCAGGCTCAGATCCACAGCCCTGACCAGGCGCCCGGTGCCAAAGAGGTCCCTGTGCACTGTGACCACCAGCTGTGCCTCCTGGCACTGCACGGTCACGGGGTGCAGTGGGGCCATGGCCTGGAGCTGGGACACGTCCACCCATGCCCAGGGCTGGGAGAAGGAAGGCACACGGGGCCGGCTCCTGGAGGAGTCACCCCGAACCCTCAGGACCCCTGAGTCCCTCTGAGGGAACCCCCAGGGGCTGTAGGATGCTGCTTCAGCCAGCACCCAGCAGAACAGAACAACACCCAGGCTGCCTGCAGGCCCCATCCTGACTCCAGAAAGACCAGCTCATGGAGGAGGTGCTGCCCAGGACCCTTTTATACCAGCACTCCCAGCAGCCCAGCCCAGCCCAGACAGGGCACACCTGGGGGCTGCCAGCAGGACCCCTCCCAGCAAGGAGCAGGACAATGGGATCCAGCTGGGACCATCCCTCCCTCTCAGGGCACAGGGGATGATTTTCCTTGACCTGCACTTGGGAATTGCCCCTGAGCAGTTTGTCCCACGTCTTGCCTGTTTGGGGTGGCATCAGCCACCACCACCTCAGTGGCCAAATGGCCACAGGTCCCTTGCACCTCTGTATCCTTCTCACTCTGTGAGATGATGCCAATTTTGACCAACGTGGCCAAGGCCCAGCAAGGCTCCCACAAACATTTCTCCCCCAGTCTCCCCCACATGATCAGCATCAGCAATTCCCCAGAATCCACGTGGTGAAGCACCCCTGGAGGTGGCACGTTTAGAAACTGAGAGGAGAACAGCAAAACCCACCTGGGCTGTGGCCCGTGGCATCTGCAATCTGTCCGTGCCCGATTTCACAGGAATCTGCGCCGGGTAATTGTGTTTGGAGTAATGAAGGCATCATAACCGGCTCATTTGCATAGAAAGCAGAGGTACAAAAGGCGATCTTCCCATAATAGCAGCTGATAAGTGAATGGCAGGCATAATCAAGAGATTAATTGGCCCTCGTGTGTTAATTATGCTAATTGGCACAGCTGCTCGTGTGTACAGTAGGATGACTAATGGCTCTACACCTCCGAGCTGGGTGGAGGGTTGGGGGTCACTCAGAGCAGTTTGCTGTGGGGGCAGGGCCCAGCAAGGGGGGTCCCCTTGCCATGGGGGGATGCCCTGAGCACACCCACTCCTCAACAGCGTGGATGAACGAGCTGGGAGGGATATTTTAGCCTTAACGTTTGTGTTCCTGGTGTGTTTCTAATGGTGCTTTACATGAGTGCCCGGGGAAACACGGGGTTTATTGGCTGCAGCATCTTCCTCCCGGGCTGATAGGACCTTTGGGGTGGGTTTGGAACTGGGGAACCTGCCCTGTTCACTTGCAGGGGACATCACAGCTATGAGATGTATGAGCAAAGCTCCCACCCAGATATAGGGGTGCAGCCAAATTCCTAGTGGGATCCCCTTGTGGGCCCATGCATCAGGCACTGGTTGTCGTGCCCCTGCAGCATGAATAATGCCACACACACACAAACACACATGCCAACCTCTTCTGGCATGATCTCCATGTCCCAGCCTTGCCCCTGATATTTTTATGAATGATGAATAAATGATACGACAAGAAAAACCTCTCTGGCAGCTCAAGGCCTCTTTATTAATTCAGCAAGAGTGGGTTGTCTCCAAACCCAGCTCATCCCTCTGCTGGGTTGGAGTGTTTTGCCAGGCAAACTGAGCTTGCTCGGGGGAGTTCCTGGAGCTGAGGGTATCCAGGAGGATGGGAGGTGATGTTCATGTGCCCACAGCAGCCGAGGTTATCCAGGAGGATGGGAGGTGATGTTCATGTGCCCACGGCAGCTGAGGTTATCCAGGAGGATGGGAGGTGATGTTCATGTGCCCACAGCAGCCGAGGTTATCCAGGAGGATGGGAGGTGATGTTCACGTGCCCACGGTAGCTGAGGTTATCCAGGAGGATGGGAGGTGACGTCCCTGCTGCCCCATTACCCATCCCGACAGCAGGACACAGCACTGAAGGTCCAGGATTTGAACCTCCTGCAAACCAATCTCTATGGAGAACCAGGGCTACACGGAGGGGTCCCTGCATCCCACATACCTTTGCTCCTGTCCCAAAGGGAGCAATGCAGCTCACCCCATACAGCCCCAGCCCTGTGTCTCACGCTGATGCAGCCCAAGGTTTCTCTGCTCAAAGGTGGGTTTCTCACCCCCTGCAATAGCTCCTGCCAAGGGTTTGCACCGGGAGTGGTACGGTGGGAAATACATTCAGGCACCTGGGATGAAAAAGGGACGGGAGATTCACTGGCTTTAATATCCTGAAGCTATTGGGTGAGAAGCAGCTTTTATTCTCCTTCGGGTGCAAAAGAGATCGATAGGCAGCAAAAAACCCCCCATCCATCCACCACCTCCCAGCTCGCGCCGCAGCGATGCCGCATCCATCACTGTAATCGGGATTTAATAGCTCTGGAGGAACAGTCCTTCCCAGCTGCAAAGTCCTCCCGCTGCAGGCTTCCCCTGGGAATGAAGGACATTCCCTCGTCGGTCCCTGGAGAGGGACTTTGGACAAGGGGGAATGGCTTCCCCCTGCCAGAGGGCAGGATTACATCCACACTGGGAAAAAATCCTTGGCTGTGAGGGTGGAGGGGCCCTGGCACAGGCTGGCCAGAGAAGCTGTGGCTGCCCCATCACTGTAAGCATCCAAGGGCAGGTTGGATGGGGTTTGGAGCAATGTGGGATAGTGGAAGGTGTCCCTGCTCATGGCAAGGGAGTGGAACTGAATGAGCTTGAAGGTCCCTTCCAACCACACACAACTTCACCAGCTGGGATGAGAGAAACCATTTCTCCATCGGGCACAGAAAACAACTGCCCTGTCAGCACTTTTTCCCTCTGTCTCCTCTGTTTATTTACCAGGGTGCTTTTCCACTGGAGTGTTAAATACTGTATTAATAGGGGGATTTAATACTTCTCAGGCACTGTTTAAGCAACATCTCACCTGAGACATCACACGCTTCTCTAAGGATCATTAAACAGCATCAGCCTCTCTTTGCCTCTCTTCCTGCGGTGCCGGCTCGGATCCTGCTCGGAAAAGCATTGCCAGGGGGTTTGCCATGGTAAAAGGAAATTGCAATGCCACCTGATCACAAAATGACACTGGAACATCACCCCAATTCCCTCATTCCCACCAGCACATCCCAAAGAGAAACGAACCCCGCTTGGCAAAAGAGGGGAACTGGAGTTCGGAAAAGGTATCGCTCATTAATTTTCCTGGCTGGAGACAAGTCCTTCATGCCAGGCAGGGGTTTTTTAAGCAACATCCCCGTTTCATTTCCAATCTCTCTTAAACGACTCCTGAGCCACTGCCACAAACACCCCCCACGCCTCCTTTCTGCCTCAGATCCCTGGTAAGTGCTGATGGATAAATTGGCTGCGTTGCCCGGGATAAATCACGCGGGAAAGCCAAAGCTGTAATTAAAATGTCTCTCAACCCCTCCGTTAACTCTGACTTAGCGAGATCAGATGCGTTGTGGCTGCAGGGAATAACCTGCTGGGGATCCAGCTCCGAAAAAGGTGTTCCAGGAGGGAGAAACTGGCTCTGAATGTGCCAACTCCACATGGGAGTCCCAACTCCCTAGGGAATACCATGGCTCTCCTCATCCCCCATCAAAAGGGTGTGGGACCAGCATCCATGGCACAAGTGAGAGTTTTTCAAGGCCTTTTATTTTTGACAAAGAACAAGCTTTCGAGCGCGCCAGGGCTTTGTGTTGGCTCCAACTTGCCCATGGAAAGCAAATTCCCCAAGCAGAGCTGGCACGGAGCTGGGTGGTTTCCCCATCCCAGTTGTTGCACTGGGAGGAAACAAAAGGGAAATACAATAAAAACTGTCTGTTCATAACAAATCCTGCATTTTTAAATGGATTTAACTCTTTTGGGGTTGTTGCCTCCCAAGAAAAGCCACGAGCAGATGAAGAAAGTGTTTTTTAAGATTCCCACTGCCTTTGGCTTCGCTCCTTGCCTTCAGCAGCAGAGCAGCAGGAAGATCCAGCCCTGGGGCTGTTTCTGTGCTCTGCTTTCTCTGGGAAACTCAGATATTCTGTTTGCAATGGCCTTAAAACCAGAAAGCAGCTCAGCCAGGTTGCTCTGAGCTTTCCAGCTGAATTCAGGTCTGGCCCGGCAATTCTGAGGCCAAAAATTGGGTATTTGGGGGCAGCGTAGGAGATGGATCCTGCTCATCATCCCGTGGGAACAAGCCTACGTAGAAAATGGTGCTTCTTGCAGATCCTTCATCTCTGGAAAACAAAACTGACTCACAGTGCAGGGCAGTGTGAGTCACCCAGGGGTGCCAGGCAGCTCTGGGGTCCAACCCACCCCACAGGGATCCAGAGCATCCCTGCGGCCTGCAGGGACATGACCCCCTCCACATCCCCATCCAAGGGGATAACAGGGACAGGCAGGGGAATTATCCATCCCATCCATCCCACCACACAGGACATCCAGAGCATCCCTGCCTGCAGGGATGTGGCCCTATCCATGTTCCCATCCAAGGGGACAAGAGGGACAGGCAGGGGGATCACTCATCCTACCCCAGGGTGGGGTATCCAGAGAGTCCCTGCCTGCAGAGTCGTGGCTCTGCGACCCCATCCAAGGGGACAGCAGGGGCATTATCCATCCCCTCCCATCCCATCCCATCCTCCAGCCCATGCAATCCTCAGAGGGAGGCAGCAACAAGGCTCAGCATCTCTATTCCCACCTCTTTTCAGAATTAGGTTAATAGAAAAACCAGGAAACTTCATTTAATATTGATGAGGCAAATGGAGTTGCCATCAACCAGCACCAGGAGAGACTCACCCCGGTGCTTCCCGAAATAAGCTGCCAAATGGGATTTTGGGGTTGTTCCTCACCCATCCAGGGGGTTTGGATGCACTCACAGCCTCGCCTGCTCCCGGGAGGGATGAAGCAAACACGAGTGAGCTGTCAGCTCTCACTGCCAGGTCCTTCACATGCTGCATCCCTTAAATCCCACCTTCCCAGCTGCCAGGTTCACCATTAGCCAGGAGCAGGCAGAGAAGGATTTGGGGGCTTTCAGGAATGGAAAAAAACCCATGGCTACCCAGCCTCATCCCTGCCTGGGCCTCATCACATAGGATTAAGAAGAGGATGGATGGTTTCCTCCCCAAAAAAAATCCATCACCTGGACAGCCCCAAAAGCAGGATGGCACCTGGGGACAAGAGGGACAACTGAGCTCCTCCTGGAGTGCTTCATCCCAAGCCAAAGCACAGCACATCCTCCCAGGAACAGCAGCTTACACTTCAGAAGGGCTCATCACCCTGGAGCCACCTAAGGAATGTTTTCCCTGGGCTTCCACAGCTAATTATGATTTTCTCCCTCACCAGCCTCAAGAGCTCCTTTCCCTGCATAGCCCAGGCTGCATTTTGCAAAAAAAAACCCTCAAATCTGCCCAAATAAAAGCCCCAGGAAGCTCCCAGCTGGAGCAGACATCCCCAGGGATGCTGTGGCACCATCTCAGGACCTTCAACGATGTCCTAGATGGGGGGACAACTCATCCCACTGCCTGCCAAGGACGAGTTACCCGAGGGGTGGTTAATGGCTTCATTCCCCCAGCCCAGTGCTGGGCACTAAATAATATTAATGGCACCTCCTGGCTCCTCGTTAAAACTTGTGCTGGCACTTAATTCAGGCCGTAGATCAAACCCCTCAATGAAATCACCATCCATCCTCTCCCTAATCAGAGGCTGAGATCAGCACACGTTCCCTCGTCTCGCCTTTAGGAATATTTTCCTATTGGAATGCAGAGCTTGGCTTCATGACGGGGAAGGACAACTAAAAATAGTCCCTCACAGGTGATTTAGGGAGGTCCCTTCCTCACCAGGCCCTGTCAGAACCCTCTTGCATCCCAGCACTGGGATTAACCAGCCTGAATTCTGGAGCCATCTCGGAAAGATGACAGCATCCCTTCGGGATTTTCCTCTTTATTCCACTGCTTGAGGGATGAGAATAAAGCAGAGGGATGAGGGCAGGCATCGGCCGTTTGCTCCCCGTGCTGGGGGATGGATGAGGGCAGCTCAGGTGGGGTTAAAAGGGGAACATGAAGGTTTTGCTCTGGGAATTCCAATCTTCAGACTATTTATGTCCAAAGCTGCATCCCAGAGACCACAATGAGCCCGGAAAGCATTGGCCAAAACAACCCCAAATTTATTTGTCAAGGCACAATAATCCCTTCAGATTCTGGACTTTAAATAATGACTAAAACCAGCAGAAGAGCCATCGAGGACTTCTCCACCCCTGGAGCAGGACCAGGGACGCGCCACCTCGTTCACCCCGGCAGTTTGGGTGCCCCCACGCCCCCAGCAGCAACAGGAGGACCCCCAGGACATGCATGAGGGCAAAACCCCATGATCCCATGGGAAAAACGGGTGCTCAACCCCACACACTGGCCAGGTTTGGCCCAACCAGTGCTTCAGCCCCCAAAGCATCAGCTCTGTCACCACGGGGTGGACAGCAGGGCCTCACCTGGCCAGCAGGTGCCCCCCAAGGCCTGCCCTTCCCAAAAAAACCCAAGTCCTAGGCAGGAGATTACCACCCCAATGGGATTTTGCATTTAAGGCAAAAATATAAGTCCAGTGGGAACCACAGTGTCGCAAAGTGAAAAAATAATTATCCCCACACGCCCCTGGAGTGGTGCCTCCAGGGGAGCCAAGAGCACCGTGCCTGGGGACCCCTGGGTCCCACCCATCTTCCCGGAGCCTCCAGGGCTCCAGCAGTCATTCCCAGGGACCTTGCTGAGCCCATCACCGCTCTCAAGGCCTCTGGGCTTGGGAAGGGCAGTTAAATGTGCCCTGGAAGGCACCTGGAAGGTGGCTGGCTCAGCTGTGGCCACGAGGGAGGAGGCGCAGGGGGTGCCTGGGGGAAGGGGTGACGCCGGTTGTTCTCAGCCCCACGTGGGGATGGACAGGGAAGATCCTCCATCCCACACACGCCATCCCTGGGAGGGACACACCAGCCTTCAGAGCTTGCCAGGGATGAAGAGATGCAGCCTCTTTGCAGCCCCAGGGCACCCCAAAGACATGGCCAGGGAGGGAGGAAGGTGATGGGACCCGGGATGAGGGGTGGCAGCAGGTCCGTGTCCTCCCAGGGGACCCGGACCTCGTCCCCACTGGGGACATCTCAGCTGGTCCAGGGCACAGGGCACTGCCCTGTCAATCAATTTCTTGCTCGTTATCTGGGAAGAAAAAAAAAAAAGACTAAATAAATAACTGACAAATATATTAAAAAAAGAATAACTCACAGGTCTAACTTAATAAGTTCACTTGGTTGCAGCAGCTCTGGGCTCTCCTCACCCAGGAAAACTGGGATCCCCACTCCCAAGGGTGATGTCAGCCTCAGGCAAATACTACCAGGCACATTTAGGTGTGTTTTTATCCCTTCATTCATCCTCCTGGCTAGAAATGCCCCTGCAGCCAAAAAATCCTGGGAGGTGTTATTATCCAAGCTTCGTTTCTGCTGCAAAAGTGGTCGAGGAGCCAGTGGGAGACGTCTGGGACATGGGGTTAAGCAAACAGGACGCACTGGGAATGACAAGCCAAGAGGCCAGGAAGCGGAGCACAGATGAATGAAAGAGGAAGGAAGGGTTAAATTAGCAGTGATTCACCAGAAGCAGAGGCCAAGCCTCTGATTTAATAAGAAAGGAAATAAATTAAAAGATTGAGATCTGGGGATGGGAATGAGTCGGGGAGGAGCAGGACTGACCAGGCACAGAGAGCGCTGGAGCCCAACACTGGGCTTGGGAGGGGTGATGGGCTGCTGGCAGCACCAAGCCAGGAGGCTGGGAGAAGATAGAGAAAGGCAGAAATGAGACACCAATTTCCATGGATTTCCACCTGAAATTCAGCACCAGTCTGCTGCTGGGGAATTCTGCATGGGAAGGGATGGAGCTCTCTGCAAGGGCAGGACCAACCCCAGCAATTCCTCTCCTCTCAGCAAACCGACGGCAACACTCAAAAAAACCCCAAATTCCTCACAGTGTCCAGAGCTGGTGGCAGGCGGGTCTTCCTGATCCCAAGGTGCCCAAAAAAAGGAAGGGTAAGAGAAAAAACATCCTGTGGAAGCCACTGGCTGCCTCACTCCATTGCTGCTGGGAGACATGAGCGGCACCCAGAGCAAGCACAGGCCAAACTGGGGTGGGAATGGGTGCTGGGAAATCACTGATCTGGGAAAATCTGATTGAGAACTGGGGTGGAAAAAGACGAAAATTGAAAATACAGAGGAAAAAAAACCACCAAAATCCAATAGATGCTTTCCACATAGATCTGAGCATCACCTGAAGATGATGCTTAGGGTGAAACCTTCACCAGGGGCCAGCTCATAGTCCTGCCAAATTCACTCACCCTCTTTGCTCTCCGCGCTTTTCAGTAGCTGCAGAGCTGTGAAAAGCAAAACAGCACGTGGGTCAGTCCTTCCCCCCTGCAAGGAAACACCTCCCCAGAGGAAATAAGTAAAAACCCCACTTTAGGGAACCCACCCCAATAATTACACCAATTTCCAGCACAAACCAACCCCCGGTCCCTAAATCTCCCCAGCAGCAGAGACAGCATCCCAAGCGGGGTTGCTCCTGTGCCAGCAGATAAAGGCAATCACTGGGCATATAATTAAACTGTTTGATGCCTTTTTTATCATGGGATAGACTGGCTTATCAGGAAGCTGCCAGGTGAGGGATGTGCCGGAGAAAGGGGGAGCGTGGGGGGCTGAGCACCGATGGAGGGGTAGTAAAATGCACTCCCTATATAACAAACCCTCAGGTTTATTACACGGGACCATGCACCCACCTGTCTTGGGTTCTTCCCCCTCCTCATCCTGCTCCTCCGTCCCTGCAAAAGAGCAAGACAGAGTGTGGGAAACGTGCCAGTGCCCACCCTGAACCCCACCTCCCTGGATTTTGGGGATGCCCCTTGGATCGCCGGCTGCTTGGAGCAACCCGCAATCACCGCGTATCCCGGGGTTTGCTCGGGATCAGGTGCTGCTGAGCTGCTGGGGGTGCTCAGGGAGGTGACTGGCACCCACCTGCACCAGCACCCCATGGGGGTATTCCCCCAGCACACGCTGTGCCAGCGTGGCACATTCCCTACAAGCGAAGCAGGAAAAGGCACAGCTCCAGGCGACGCAGCGCAGCCGTCGCATCCCTATTTATAGCACGGCTGCCATCTGGAGCAACGCTTGGTGAGGGGCTTAGCGGGACACCACGGATCCCCCGGCACCTCCAGGATACCCCACTACCGAGGGATGAGCATCCCCCTCCTACAGCACCCACCAGGCTGCCACCCTTGGAGCCTGGGAGCTTTTACACCCCACGGGCAAGTCCTGCCACGCTGCCGTTCCCAGCAGGAAAGCCCAGCAAAAATCACTGTTCCCACGAGCCTGGCAGCCACAGGAGGCAGGAAGGGTCCCTGCCTGGCTTCTGGCTGAGCAAGAGCCACGGCAAAAGGTTATTCCTGAGGGTGGGTGTGCAGCCATCAGTGGAAAACATCACGGGGTGGGAGCTGTGTCTTGATGCTAAAGGACTGAGGTCAGCTGGCCCCAGGCCACAGCTGAGCGTCACGGCCCTGAAAATCCCCTGGCTGAGGAGAAAATACTCTGTACAGAGGGAAAAATATTACATATATATATATAAAAAAAATACATCTGTAACTTCTGCAGATGTTTTCCTAGAGAAAAAACCCCCTCTGTCCCCACTGCTGGGGACACGGACAGCCAGGGATCATGGTGGCATTGCTTCCAAGGTCCTTCCTGGCAGGGAGAGGAGTGAAGCAGGAGCCCCCGGGGAGGGAGACTGCGGGTCCCGGCCCCGCAGAGCGATGTCGGCAGGGAAAGGCTTTGGCAGAGCGAATGCCTTGGGAGGCAGTGAGAGAAAACAACCAAGAACGCCAGCAAAGCTGCTTCCTCGGCCATTTTCGGAGCACGGCAGCTTTTTAAAGCAACAACCCCCCCCTTTTTGTGCAAACACGTCTCCATAAATAAAAAAACCAACCCAAACAGGAGGAGGATGCAGGAAACAAGAGCACAGAGCATCTCTCTTATGCTATTTCTACGGTGCTAAGTGCTAGAGGCACCTCCCTGGAGGATATGCTCCTGGCTGTGGGTATCAGACACACAGAGGATGCTCAGAGCAGGAAAAGGGGGAGACAGGCTGGGTGGGAGGAAAACCAGGTGTATGTTTGAAAGAGCTGTCTGCAGCCAGCATGGGCTCTGTGGCCCAGATCTGTTGGTGCCAGCATCCCTTCATCCCTTAAAAGACACCACCACCAAGGCAAACCTGTGCTGGTCAACACTTGTCTCAGCTCCTCCCATTCCATCACCCTCGGCAAACCATTCCCCCTTTCTGGGGGAAGGAGCTGCCCCAGTACCTGCGTTTTCCTCCTCTTCCTCGCAGCTCTCCCGGATTTTCTTGTGGCACACGTAGGCCAGGACGACGAGCAGCCCCAGGACGCAGATGGCGAGTCCCACCGTGACCCAGAGCGCGGCGGCGGGGAAGGCGAGGTGCTGGCCTTGCAGGGGAGGGGACACACAACACCTGGGTGAGCACCACTGCCCGACCAGGGAACGTGTGCCCCACACCAGGACCCCGCGGTGCCGGGGGCACGTCCCCGTGGAGGGAGTTGGTGGCACAAGGGTGGCTTTGGAAGGCAAATCATCGGTGCACAGAATTATGGCCTCCCCCTGCAGGCCTGGATCCGGCAGGGAAGCAGCAGGTTGAGTCACTCCCTAAAATACTTCATTAAATCTTTATATAATTCCACTCATAAATTCGACTGCAGGCTGACCCTTCCCTTGCTAAGAAGCTCAGGAGAAGCATCAGGTGATCCTGCACCTGCTCCCTTTCCCCTGTCATCTCATGCCAGGGGGGCACAAAGCATGGGAATACATTCCCCAGGGTCTAGAATCATAGAATGGCCTGGGTTGGAAGGGACATTAAAGCTCACCTCATTCCACCCCTTGCCACGGGCATGGACACCTTCCACTAGACCAGGTTGCTCCAAGCTCTGTTCAACCTGGCCTTGAACATTTCCAGGGATGGGGCAGCCAACAGCTTCTCTGGCCAACCTGGGACAGGGCCTTATCATCCTCACAGGGAAGAATTCCTTCCCAATATCCCATCTAACCTTGCCCTCTGGCAGTCTCAATACATTGCCCCTTGTCCTGTCACTCCTGGCCCTTGTCCAAAGTCCCTCTCCATATTTTTGGGGGTTCCTTCAGGAACTGGAACAACATAGCAGGGACCACCAGGGCTCAGGGGATATCTCCTGGAGTGCTGGGAATCTAATTTTCCCCATATTACTGCTCCTTCTTCAAATACAGTCTTGTCCCAAGCCCTGCCCCTTCACAGATGTCACCCCAAGGTTGACCTTTTTTTTGCATGCTCAGGAGCCCATCCAAAAGCCACCCCCCTGTCCCCAACCAGCAGCATCCATGCAGGTTTTCCTGCAAGAGTTTGGTGCATCCAGCTAGAAAGTTTATGCTCCACCAAGGATCCACCTTCCTAACCAGCAAATACCATACCAAGAGTAATTAAACACTAATTAATGCTACTGGGGAGGGCAAGAGGTTATAAGGAGCTTTGGGAGGGCAGCAGGCAGAGCTCAGAGTAAAGCAGTGATGCTGAACGTGCTTGATGGATTCCTCCAGCCTGTATTCCAGAAGTAGGATTGGTGCAGCTGGGATAGAGATCCCCAAATTTAGAGCACCCCATGGCAACGGGCTAAGGAGAAGACACCTGCTGATGGATTGGCACAGGGCAAGGAGCAAAGCTGGAGACTAAGAACTAAGGACACTGGTTCTTACTGGGATGCTGGTGTGGGGTGACAGGGGAGAGAGCACAGCCTCGAGTCACCCTTGTAGGTCCATGGGGGAGGTTGGTAGAGCAGGGACATAGCGTAGCAACACCCAGGGTGGCTTTGGGCCACAGTAGGGATCCCAGATCCCAGTGCCACCACGGTCACCTTCTGCAGACAGAGCCCAGCCCTTCCTTCCCCCAGATTTGGTGGCTCACCCACCCGTGATGGTGACGGACGCGTGGCCGTGCTGCTGCAGCACCAGGTTCTGCACCAGGCAGGAGTAGGTGATGCTGGGCTCCACCAGCACCTGGAGGACACTGTGCACATCAAAGAGACCTTCCTCGTTGGCCACCTGGGAGGTGGTGATGTTCTCCGTGATGTTGCTGCCCCGGCTGTCCTGCCAGAGCACGCTGGCCTCGGGGTAGCCGCGGGAAGCGTGGCACGTCACGAAGGCCAGGTCACCTGGCTTCAAGTCCTTGCTGGGCTCCAGGTGCACACTGGGCTTGGAGTAGGGAGCTGCAAGGGAAAGGACAAACCAGCATGATGTGATGGAGACAACCAAAGGATCAGGATTGGGAGCAACCCAATGAGGTTGAGCAAGCCCCAGGACAGATTCTTCCAGCTGATAAGACCAATCAGCTGAAGGCTCCCCGACTTTGGATCATTTATGGCCGTGCTTCCAAGTGTTCACTTAACTGGCAGCTTCTCCATGACGGCAGGGAAGGGACTGTAACCCCCACAGCAATATTTTGGAGAGGTGCAGCTGGCTGGTCTCTAACAGAGACCTGAATTCACGGGGAAACCACAGCAAGGGTGGAGAGAGGGGCTCCACAAAGCATGATGGAGACCCCTTCCCGCTGGGGAGACACACGGGGACAGCCCAGCTCCCCCTGCCTCACCTGCCACCTGCAGCGTCACCGCGGCGCTGTTGTAGTCGCGGACGCGCACGAAGCAGGTGAAGCTGCCCTCGTCCGCGATCTCCACGCGCCGCAGCAGCAGGGACACGTTGCCCTGGGGCAGCTGGTCATAGAAGAGGGACGTACGGTTGGTGTAGACCCTGCCCTGGTCTTCCAGCTGGTCCCGGCCACCGGAGAACCTGTGGACCAAGCGCTTGGTGTCTGTCAGCTGCCAGATGAGGCTCAGGTCGTCCAGGCTGAAGTTGGCCTCGGGGGAGAAGGAGCAGCGCAGGGTGGCGTCCTGGCCAAAAAGAGCCACCACAGGCTCATCCGGGACCTGGATCTCCATGGCACCTACAGGAGGGTGACAAGGGCAAAAGCACGGGGTGGTGGGACCTGCAGAAGCACCTCCTTAAGCTTCCACCTGGGTAACATCTAAGCAAATGGAGGGATGCCCATGGGAGGGACCCGTGGGCAGGTGGCATCTCAGGACTGTTGCAAGCCAAGCCCACCCTGCCAGGAGGGAGACAACCCCACATCCAGCACCACACCAGGGGCGCCAGTGCCTTCAGATGCCAGACACAGCCACAGGCACTGAAACCTGCACCCCCCAGGACACATAGCCTGGATTGTCCCCATGGGGAGGGGAGGTCAGAGGGTGACAGCAGTGGGGACACAGTCCCGTGTCCCCACGATGAGCCAGCTCTAGCCAGGCTGGCAGGCACTAGATGGCACCAGTGCTCCAGCACGATGCCAACCGGTGTGCCATGGCATGGTGCCAACCTCATCCCAGTGCCACGGCAAGATGCCAACCAGTGTGCCATGGCATGGTGCCAACCTCATCCCAGTGCTCCAGCACGATGCCAGCCATGTCCCAGTCCCATGGCACAATGCCAACCCTACCACAGAGCAATACCAGCTGTGCCAGGGCTGCTGGACCTGAAGGTGGTCCTGGGGTGCCTGTTGGCACCAATGTCCCCCAAAGCAGACCCCAATCCCAAAACAGGGAGGAAAAGGGGGGAAATCTCACCTCAGACCGTGGATTTACTTTATATTTCAAGCTCAGCACCGGTGCAGAACACAGCAAAGCCCTTCCCACAAATACCTCCCATGGGACGAGGGCAGCAATGAGACATTAAATTTGAGGCAAGAGACTGCATGGGGAGGATGAGGAGCTGTGGGGAAGGAGGAGGAGATGCAGGAAGGAGCCAGGCAGGAGGAGCCCTGCCAAGGGCTGCAGATGGACAGACAGGCAGGACAAGAGCACTGGGCAGCCTGCCTGGCTCCAGGGAGACTCCAGAGTGTCACGTCTCCCTACAGCTAATAATAAATGCCGGGGGTTTTAGGAACCAGCCTGGCCAGGATTGCTGCTGGCTGTGGAATCCAAAAGGATTCAGTCCTGACATCTCTCCCAGGTAAGTCGAAACCTTCAGGATTTATTCCTCCCCCTGGCTTTGCCATTCAGCTGTAGCACGTGGAAGGAGGTGTCCCCTGCTACGAAGTACCACCACAAGCCATAGCCAGGGTGATGCCCTGGGCAGCCAGAGGACCACAAAACGCCTTGAGGGAGCTGATACCAGGAACCACAGGGCAAAGGCAGCTTTGTTGGGACAAACATGGCACTCAGGACATGTCCTTTGGGGTGGTGACACGCTGACCCCCCCTCAGCCCTACTCACCTGCCAGCACTCCCAGGACAAGCAGCAGGAAGAACATCCTTGGCAGAAGCAAAGTCTGGATAAGAAAGCAGGAGCAAGCACAGCCCGGGGAGTCCTCACAGGGAGCCTTCTCTCCTGGAACAAGAGCTGTGAGCTGAAGAAAAACAGAAGGAAACACTGAGATGGTGCTGGGAACCAGGGACAAAGAGCAAGAGAAGGGAGGAACCGGCATCAGGCCGGGGATCCCACACCAGCCATTCCCACAGAGCACCCACCCCGTCACAAAACCTGGGAGGGGGTTCACCTCCAGCCTGGCACCAGCCAAAGAATTGCTGCATCCCCAGCATCGGGGAGCCGATGGAGCCGGAGGCAGCTCTTGTGCTGGAGGCGTTGGCCGGTGCCCTGGGGAAGCCACGTGAGCCTCTTCCCTTCCTCCCTGCTTCTCCTCCCCTTTGTTTCTCTCTTTCCCAGCTTTTCCCCGCAGCAGCATTGGGCTGTTACATCCCTGTCCTCCAAGAGGAGGCAACTCGCTCCCAGTGTCCAAAATTGCTAAAAACTAAACAGAAGAAGCTAAACGGGAGAGGTTTGCAGATTCCTGGCTCCGCCAGCAGCTGGAGGGCTGGGAGGTTCATCCCTGTTCAAGGCAGAAAAATCTCCGGCATGAGGTTGTCCCGAAAAGTGGGGAATAGAGCCAGAGCGTCTCAGAGCTGGATGTGGGGAGAGGTGAGGGCAAGCTGCCCGGCACCGCTGGCTACTCTGGCCGGATTCCTGAGCATCCCTCCCAGCCCTGCCAAGAGCTCGTGACCCACGTTCCTCCCTCACAGCAGAAATGAGCCCCAGACATCGCAGCCAGCAGCGCTGCTGTCATGTCCCATCCCTGTCCCAGCACATCCCAGAGCTCCCTTGCTCTGCCCGGAGCCTTTAGCACCGACACAGCCAAGTTTGAAATAAATCAGTGTCGTGGCACCAGTTTCCTGGGGGTAGTGGGAACAACGTGGGCCATTGGCACCTTATTCCTTTAATTCCTCTCAATCAGGGAAAGGCAGCCCCGAAGCTTTGGTCAGCTCAGCCCCCACGGGGGAAACTGAGGCACGGGGAAAAACTGAGGCACAGGGAACAGGGGGTAGCTGAGGTACAGTTTTGCCCCAAGATCTCTGAGGGGCAAAATCCCCTCTCCTTCCGTCCCACGCACGAGGCTCTTTGGAGAAAACAAATTATCCAGCTTTTTTCTTAAACCTGACTCTTGCCTTTTCCCAAGTGCACAAGCCCAGAGCCAGCCTTGTGCTCAATGCCAGGCAGCCGGGAAGGGAGGGAGCTGTGGCAGGAGAGGGTGATGGGGCATCACTCAGCTGCCCAGACGAGGGAAACCATGACTCATCTCCCTTGGAGTTCTTCCCTTTTCCTGGTGATGCTAAAATAAATTATATTTTACGGGTTTCGTGACCTACAAGTCCTGCCAGACCCGCTCAGAGGTGTCATGGGAAGGGGACACCCATGTCCCCAGTCCTCCTTCTGCAGCTGGGAGTCTTTCCTTTCCATGACTCAGTTTCCCCATTCCTGTGCTGTCATCCCGGGACAAAGAATGGGCTCTGTCCCAGACCTGAGTTTCTGTCATAAATTGGGATGTAAGGAACTCCACAAACACATTCCTTGGAAGAGGAATGCCCTTGTGAAGGCAAGCCAGGATGGCTGGATCCTCCAGAAACCCAAGGAATAACTAAATCCCCCCAGGAATCATACCTCATCCCTTCCCTATTTTTTATTTACTATCACAGAGCTTTTTTATAATACCCACATTATCAGCTGAGGTGTGAAGAAAACATCTACAGATCCAGGGATATGTCCTCACCTCCCAGTCCAGCTCAATCCCAACTTTTGGGGGTGCCTGGGCTGAGCCCCTCACTCTGCTCCTCTCGTGCCTGGGGTTTGTGCCAGCCAAGAGCTCAGCTCTGCTCTAGACTATTTTTAGTTGCTGCTCAATTTCTGGGTGCAGAGCAGCAGCTCCTCACTCGGGACTCTGCGGGATGGGGGACACGGCAAAGCAGGGGTGGAAGGATGGGGTGCAACCCTCAAATTCCAGGTGCGGATTCAGGGCGTGATGTTTGGAGTTAGGGAGGGACAAGGATTTGGGGTGCGAATGCAGGAAAAAGGGATGAGGGTTGAGGGTGACACTTGGTGGCAAGAAGGGATGAGGATTTGGGGTGATGCTTGGTGGGAGGATGGAATAAGGATTCGGGGTGATATTTGGTGTCTGGAAGTGACAAGGATTCAGGGTGATACTTGGCAGGAAGAAGTTTGGGATGCAATACTTGGTGGTAGGAAGGGACAAGGATTTGGGGTACAATACTTGGCAGGAGGAAGGGATAAGGATTCAGGGTGATACTTGGTGGCAGGAAGCGACAAGGATTTGGGATACAATACTTGGCAGGAGGAAGGGACAAGGACTTGGGGTGACATTTGGCAGGAGGAAAGAATATAAATTCGGGGTGATACTTGGTGACAGGAAGGAGGGGGGTATCTCTTGTCTCAGCCCAGGGAAAAGGGGAACAACCGCTTCCCCTCGGGATTTTGTCCCACGCGTGGGGTGTGTTCAGCCCAATACACAAAATAGGGCGGTTTAAATCGGGTTTCTAAGCATGCCGGGATGCCGCCTTCCCTGAATCCATACCCGCCATGGGAAGCGACGGGGCCACCGCCTGCCCCCCGGGACTGCCCGCACCGAGACGGGGGGACCCCGACACCCCCCCCCCAACATCCGCCGGGGCTCCCCGAGCCCCCCAGCCCCGGCTGCGCCGTGTCCCCCCGGCGGGGCTCGGCTCGGGGGGAGCCCCATTCATTCCGCCCTCCCGGAACACCGCCCGGGTCCCGCGCCCCGGCCCGCGGGAGGGGCAGCGGGGGCGGCGGCGGCTCCTCCCGCGGGGCTGCCCCGCTCCCGGCCGGACCCCCGGCACCCCCCGAGCCCCCCGGCCCCGGTGCGGTCCCAGCGCCGCCCCCGAGCCGGGCGGGCCCCCCCGCACTTACCGGGCAGCGGCGGCGGCAGCGCGGGGTCCGGGCGGCGGCCCCGGCCCGATTGGCTGCGGCTGCTTCCTGCCGGGAACGGCGCGGGAGGAGCCTGGAGCGGGACACTGGGGAGAGCGGGGCTGGGGAGCGGGGAGCCTGGAACTGAGGGATCGGGGAGAGCGGGGCTGGGGAGCGGGGAGCCTGGAACTGAGGGATCGGGGAGAGCGGGGCTGGGGAGCGGGGAGCCTGGAACTGAGGGATCGGGGAGAGCGGGGCTGGGGAGCGGGGAGCCTGGAACTGAGGGATCGGGGAGAGCGGGGCTGGGGAGCGGGGAGCCTGGAACTGAGGGATCGGGGAGAGCGGGGCTGGGGAGCGGGGAGCCTGGAACTGAGGGATCGGGGAGAGCGGGGCTGGAGGACTGGGGTGCACAGAACTGGGGGACTGGGGAGCCTGGAATTGAGGGATTGGGGAGAGCAGGACTGGAGGATCGGGGAGAGCGGGGCTGGGGGATTGGGGAGCACGGAGCCAGGGCGATTGAGGAGCCTGGAGCTGGAGGATTGAGGAGCTGGGAGGTTGGCGAGCACGGGGCTGGGGGACTGGGGAACCTGGAGCTTGGGGATTGGGGTGCACAGGGCCGAGAGAGCGGGGTGCGTTCAGCCAGGGGATTGGGATGCACGGGGCTGCGGGATTGGGGTGCGCAGGCATGGGGGTTTGGGGAGCACTGAACCAGAGGGATTGGGGTGCATGGGGCCAGGGGTTGAGGTGCACGGAGCTGGGAGAGTTGGGGAACACCATACTAGCGGAATGGGGTGCACAGAGCCAGAGATTATGGATTAGGGTGTCTGGCGCTGGGGGATTGGGGTGCACTAGCTGGGAGGGTTGGGGGCAGCAAGCCAGGGGGATTGGGGTGCACAGGGCTGGGGAACTGGAATGCACAGAGCCGGGAGGGTTGGGATATGTTCAACCAGGGGATTGGGGTGTCTGGTGCTGGGGGATTGGGGTGCAGAGCTGGAGGGGTTGGGGTATACTGAGCCAGGTGATTTGGGGTACGCTGAGACAGGGCATTGGGGTGCATTCAGCCAAGGGACTGGGGTACATGCTGGGCCTGGGTATTGGGGTGCACAGAGTTGGGGAAGCAGAGCTTATAGAGCCAGGGGATTGGGATACACATGGCCTGGGCATTGGGGTGCATGGAACTGGGGTACACATAACCCAGGGCACAGGGGTGCATGGAGCCAGGAGACCAGAGCACAGGAAGATGGGAATGTTGGGATACACAGAGTTGGGGGTCCAGGACACACCAGTGCAGAGGATTGGGGTACACAGACGTAGGGAATGTGGGGGTGCACAGGGCTGGGAGAACAGGATGCATGGAGCCAACCCTCAGAGCTGGGAGATGCAGACCCAGGGGACTGGGGTGCGTGAACCAGGGATTTTGGAGACCTCAAATTCGGGATGGGGTGCACAGAGCCAGGAACAAAAGGCAGCTTGAGTTTGCCCTGCAGAGACCAGGCTGCTTCCCAGGAAAAACCTGGCTAATGATTTACCCACACCAGCTGCCCAGAGGCACCAGCAACCCCACGCTGTGCTGGGCAGAAAGTGCTGCCTGGGTCAAGAGGGGGAACCCGCAAATATTTGGGAGCCGTGGCACTGGAAAGAGACACCCATGAGAGTCCCCCATCTAGAACAGCAAGACCTCAGTCACACAAGCATCGGGGCAGCCTCCCTCCTGCATCAACCACCCAAAGGGAGCACGGTTTCCTTGGAAAACCCCTCTCACCACCTTTTGGGGTTTGCTTTTCGGGGGGTGCAGCCCAGCTGGGCTCTGGGGGTCCCCACCATCGCTCCCACAGCCCAGAGGGTTGCTTTTGGCCAGGGCAGAGCTGCAGTGCTGAGCCTCCTCCCACGCTCCCCCACACACAATGTCTCCTTTTATAGGGCCTCGGGACACCCAGCACTGCTCCCAACACGCATGGAGGGATGCATCCGCACGGAGACTGGGAAGAGAGCACGGCAGGGAAGGAAGAAGAGGAGGAGGAGGAAGAGCAGGGCACTGGGAGGGAGCCGGGTGATTTTTCAGCAGCATACACACGACAGATGTTTCCCCAAAGGATGCAGTTTCTGGGTTTTAACATGATTTTCTCAACACCAGCAGCTCTTACTGTTTCTCCAAGGATCCAGTGGATTCCCGGGGCTCCATCAGCTGCAGTCTGTGCTCCAGAGCCAGGTGCCTGTGTGGGAGGTTTGGGTCTTTCATTGCTGCAGAGCAAAGGAAGCTCCTCACCCTTTTGATTACAGAGGAAAGCTGGAACAACCAAACCTGGAGAGCTTAAAATTAAAAGGCGAGTAAAAATAACCCAAGACATGCTATATTTAAAACCATTTCATTTCTTTTACCCCCTTGCAGGCAAGGAAGGATTTTGCAGTGCTGGAGCTGGTAAAAAGCTGCACGGCTTGACCCCGGCACCAACGGGGGAGAGCAGCAGGAACGGGAAAGGATGAGGCCAATGTGCTTCAGAAGGCTGTGACTAAATGGGGAGCCCTGCTCTCGATTCACAGATGTGCCCTGCAAATCAAGCAGATTTCTCTTTCCATGCCCAGCCTGCAATGGGCAGTGCTGGGTGTGCAGAGCGGCTCCATGATCCCATCCTGTGCCAGCTCCGGCTGAGGAGCCATGTCACAGAATCATGGAATGGATTGGGTGGGAAGGGACCTTAAAGATCATCCCATTTTATCCCCTGCTATAAGTAGGGGCGTCTTCCACTATCCCAGGTTGCTCCAAGCCCTGTCCAACCTGGCCTTGGACACCTCCAGGGATGGGGCAGCCACAGCTGCTCTGGCCAACCTGTGCCAGGGCCTCCCCACCCTCACAGGGAAGGATTCCTTCCCAATATCCCACCTAACCCTGTCCTCTGGCAGTGGGAAGCCATTCCCCCTTGGCCTGTCCCTCCAGGCCCTTGTCCCAAGTCCCTCTCCAGCTCTTTTGGAGCCCCTTTAGGCACTGGAAGGGGCTCTAAGGTCTCCCTGGAGCTTCTCTTCTCCAGGTGAACACCCCCAGCTCTCCCAGCCTGGCTCCAGAGCAGAGGGGCTCCAGCCCTCGGAGCAGCTCCGTGGCCTCCTCCGGGCTCGCTCCAGCAGCTCCACCTCCTTCTGCTGCTGGAAGCAGCTCTGCAGGTCTCACCTGAGCAGGGCAGAATTTCCCCCCTGCTGCCCACACTGGGGGGATGCAGCCTGGGACACAGTTGGAATCCCTGCTGGCACATTGTCCCTGTTCTTTTTTAGAGGCTGGTGGAGAAGATGCAGCCATCATCCCCCAGTGCTGCAGCAGGGAGACAGGGGCGGGTTGCAGGGACTTTCTGCACCAGACAATTCCCTCTCCCAGGTGCAATCGCTCCACGGGCATCTCCAGCATCAAAGCTCAGCCCCCCAAAAATACAGTGGAATCCAAGAATCTCACAAAGACTCCCCCCAAAAAGACACCAAGTCCCAGCACTGCTCAGGGCAGGGCTTCACACCATCACAGCGTCATCACTTTGTCCCTTCTCCCAACAGTTCACACGATAAAAGCAGCATCACAGCTTTGATATCTTAGCCACAAGTGCCTCTCTGCTTCTGTTGGTCTTTGAAGGTACAAAGTGAGCATCTGAGCACCTGGAGCTTTCTCGGTGTTAAATAGAAACCCAGGAAAAACCAAGGATCTTGGAAACAAAGGCAGATTTTTAACATCAAAACATGCTAAAAATTAAAATATGTGCTGCTTGCAAGTCTGCTCATAATTAACAATGAAAGGGCTTCCGGGGAGGAACTGAAATAGTAGATGTTCTCCATTCCAAATGATTATTTTTGGCTGATTTTCCTTCCTCAAACCCTGCAGTACCCAAGGTATGTGCATAAGAAATGTGCATAATAATGACCCGAAAAAATACAGAAAGGGCTGCAATTTGCAAGTTTAATTTCATGCTCAGCCAGCATTCGATCAAGGAGAGGAGGGAGAGCTGGAGAGGATGCATGGATGTGCTGGGGCAAATCCAGAACCTCCCAACAAGGTGTCCACAGCATGTGGGTGAGCTCTGGGCATCCCAGAGAGGCTTGTGTGGATGTTTCCCCTTCCCATGCTGCACAGCACCAATTTCCAGCTGCTAAGGATGTAGGAATCAAACATGTGATGCCCAGGAGGCTCTCCTGTATTTCCACCCAGCATCTTCAGGATGGGTTCAGCACAAGACAAGAGGATGGAGGGTAAATCCCACCTTGGCTATGTGCCAATTTCCATCCCCCAAACCTGCCAAGATCATTGAATCCCAGAATGGTTTGGGTTGGAAGGAGCTTAAAGCTCATCTCGTTCCACCCCCTGCCATAGACAGGGACACCTTCCACTATCCCAGGCTGCTCCAGGCCCCATCCAACCTGGCCTTGGACACTTCCAGGGATGGGGCAGCTACAGTTATTTTGGGCAACCTGTTCTATCCTGATCATCCCTCTTGGAGCCCTTTGGAAACATCAGCTGGATTCACATGGTGGTAACTGCATCACCTCAATGGGTGCAGCTACTGCCCTGCAGGATCCTCAGACAGATGGAAAACAGCTCTGGCTCCTCAAACGAGTGCCAGGAATGTCACAGTGGCAAAAACAAAGGGTCTGGAGGAGCAGGAAGGGGTTTTGGAGGCCGAGCAGTGAGTCAGTCCCAAGAGAAAACCAGCACCACAACACCAAGCTGGGACACCCAAGACTTTTTTGCTGAGGCTGCGTCTGGATAACCTCAGTCCCGCTCACTCAGAGGAGCGGGGCTGGAACACGTGGGATGAGGCTGTCCCGAGACACAGGGTCGGGGCTGGGGCCAGTGAGTCACTCACCAGATGTTTTAGGTCTGTGTGTGGCAGAGGCTGCTCTGCAGACAGCTCGGCATTTCGCAGCACAGGAGGGTCATTCATAGGCTGAGAGCCCAGGACGGGCTCCAGATGCAGCACCATCCCAGCAGGAAGCTGGTGAAAATGGGATGAGTTCCAGGGGCAGTGCACACCCAGCCGACCCTGACACTACACCTGGTGGCACCCAGGTGTGCACCATCCCTCTCCTTCCCAAACACAGACCCAGCAAGCCCCCACCACCGGGAGATGCCCAAAATGGAGGTTCAGAGGCTTCATCTGTCTCTCAGTTCAGACCAGCTGCAGCAGATGGTTTTCCCGAAATTCAGGGAGCTTTTATCCATCCTAAAATCTGGATAAAACCCAGGATGCCAATAGCTAGAAGTGCTAGAGGTCTGGGCTGCCAGTGCTGTGTTCCCACTACTGCAGATAACTATTCCCACTGCAAAATTAACAATTTATCAGGATCAGCACCCCAAATCCCCACTGGGGAGCCCCAGTGCAAGGGAAGGGTGGGAACATGCACTGGGGAGTGGGGACAGAGCCAACACTGCAACCATCTTGACTTAGTTTTGCCCAAACTGGTGCGAAATCATCCTGAGGGGTCTGCAAGGGGTAATGAGGGAGGGTGAGCACGGGGCCATCCCAGAGCGGGGGTCTGCATTCCCAAGAAAGCTTAGGAGAGCCTTCCCAACACATGTGCGTGCCGAGGGCAGGCTCCTGCCTGCTGTGCCTGGCAGTCAGCCAAGCCCACGCAGCCTCCCCAGCCCCAAAGGTGTTTATTTTTTAAAATGGTATTAAATTTGCAGCAGTGGTGGGAGCAATCCTTGCCCTGGAGCCCTTCCCCAGACCTCTGTTCTGCTGGGCACAGCTCAGGCAAGATCCTTGGTGGATCCCATTCCCAGGAGCAGAGTCAGAGCACATTAAGGGGGGGTTAAGTCCACATCATTCCCTGTCATTCCCTGCCTCCTCACTTGCCCCAGGGCCCCTCAGGAGCAGGGATATGACTCTGCCCTGATCACAGAGGTTTTTCCAGAGCCTGCCTTGGAGCAGAGACTGCAGGATGAAAAGGCTCCTCTTTGTTCCAGCTGCATTGCCTTTGGGGCAGGAAGGGATGAAGAGCCAGCTGGTAGGCTGAGCTGTGCTCCAGGCCCTTGGAGAGGACTTCCCTGCCCCCACACATGGAAAATGAGGCCTTTTCCTTCTCCTTTCCTCCTGCTTTGTTTCCACATCCTTCCCAGGCATTGCCCAGTCCTTCCACCCAGCCTTGTTGCCATCAGCATCCAACACCTCTGCTCTCCAGCAGCTAAGGAAGGCTGGGACTCATCATCAGCAAGGACAGCATGAAGAAGGCAAAAAGGGGGGGTGTTTCCCCCCCAAATCTAAGAAACATGAGAACTAACCGCCCACCCTCACAAAGGCATCAGCCCTCTGTGCTCCAACCATTACCAGAGCCCTTCATCTGTCCCAGAACAAGCCTCATAGTGGGATAGCCAGGGCCTGTCCCCCCCATCCTCCTCCAGCCAATCCTGGGAGGGAGCAGGAACATTGCACCTGGAAAACCTGAGGTCAGAGAAATGCCCCAAATCCAGCACTGATACCTTGCAAAAGGCACCTCCCTGTCCTGCAAGGGACTGGGACCACTGGACACCCCAGCTCTGGTCCGTGTGTCCTCTGCAGCGCAGGCTGAGCCGTGGCTGGGGCAGCAGTGGGAAGCTGCAGAGCCCATCCTAACACGTGGTGAAGGCCCCACAGTGCTGGCAGCTTCTTCCCAAATTTCACATGGCAGAGGCAGGAGGTGCCAAAGATCACATCCATGCATTTCCCCCCCTTACCTGACGGATACTCCTGTCAACCCCCACAGCTTTCATTGATTTCTGATGACAACAACTTTCCAAACACTGCCATGGGGCCACCTCCTACCTGGGTGCCATCGTGCCTAGCCAGGACATTTACCTGGTGTCCCCAAGCTGTGTTGAGGGCTCTGTCTCCTGACCACACCAGACAAATCATCTGTTGACAGAAAAGCAGACAGGAGCCAGGGGTTCCTGGTTCACTTACAAAGCATGTGCTGCATTTTGATCTCCCAGGAAATTAATTCAGTTCAGAGCAGCACAGCTATCTGTAAATATTAGTAAGGTATTTTCTTATCAGAGAAAAGTCACCAGGCTTTTCTTTTCCCCAGCAACACCTCTGCAAGATTACTTTCACTATGCCTTTCATCAATTCATGGTTTGGGAAAAAGGAGGGTTATCTCTAAAACCTTTCCTTAAGGTCTTTTCTTCAATAAACTCAAAGCCCCATATTACAACAACAAGTAAACTCCATGTAGGCAGCACGGCAGCAACAGCACAGCCAACCTCGAGGGAAATCAAGTGGAATAAATACCTGAGCAGTGCCAAAGTGGAGCTGCAGGACGGGATCACCACGTCCCAGGGAAGGCAGTGACACCACAGCCCGGCTATGCAGAACTTCAAAAGAGCCCTCATGGAGGAACAAACCATTCCCAGGCAATCAGGGACTCAGCCCACTCACACACGGGATGAGGTGCAGAGGACAGCTCTGCTCCCCACTTACCTGCACACACGTTTGAGCCTCAAAGCTGCACAGGCTCTCCCCAGGCACTGCTTGACTCAACACTTTTATTTACAACATGACTGCCAGGAGAAGCTGTGGCTGCCCCATCCCTGCAAGTGTCCAAGGCCAGGACAGGGGCTTGTAGCAACCTGGGATAGTGGAAGGTGTCCCTGCCCATGGCAGGGGGGTGGAATGAGATGAGCTTTAAGTTCCCTCCCAACCCAAACCATTCCATGACTCTGATTCCAGCACAAAGCTTTATGCTATTCTCCCCCAAAATATAACCTTAATCATCCATGATGTAAACAGCCAGGAGTGTGAGGCTGCATTATATCCCGAGACTTTGGATCTCAGCTCCTGCCTGGGAGGTGCCCACCAGTGACCCCAGCAGCATCCCTACAGCAAGGGCACCACGATGCCACTGGTGTCCCTGCTGTTAGACACTCCCAATATCCCTTTCAAGCCCAGTTTCCTAGGAAAACTACGTGTGTGGCTGTCCCTCCTCTCCCCAGCAATGCACTAGCAAACTTTAAGTCTGAAGCAAGGTCAAAGCTGAAGGGGTGGTTTGGTCCCTACCAGCCTGGGTAGGAATTCATCAGGAGTCAGAGCAGCACACACAGCCTGGGGTGCCAGCACATGTCCTGGCTGCCCATCCACTGCTCCATCCCAGCCATAACCTGTGCCACAGATCTCCCAGGAGCTCACAGGGGAGAAGGAGTTATTACAGCGGTGGGAAAGGGATGATCTGATGGAAATGAAGCCTTGAGATGGAATAACCCCCACGCTGCTGCTCCCAGAGCAGCTGATTTCAAGTGCACCACATTTCCAGGCTCACATATTTTTGGAGCCCACCCTGTGCTTCACAGAACAGAGCTTTTTCCAAGAAAAGCCCTTCCCAAAGCAGCTCCTCCATCTCAGCACCAGCATCCTCCTCCTCCTCCTCATTCCTCTCTTCCTCCAAGGCAGCTGCCAGCAAGGAAGGGAAGATGGCAACTGCAGAAGTCACTACGAAGCTTGTCTGCAGCTGATGCTTTCGGCTCATAAATTGCAGCTGTCCCATGGCAACGTGTCAAATGCATCGTGCACAAGATGCCACGTTCACACCATTATCCCCATCACAGTCCTCCCCACACCATCTGCTTGGAGCAGGGCCCCCTCAACAGGTGGCTGGTGGGACGGTAAGAGGAACCGTCAGCTTTTTAGGGGATCTTGCAGCACAGGATACACCGACTTTCTCCCAGATATCCTGCTGCCTGCTTAGGAACAGTCCCACAAGGAGATTCCCACTCACAAAGGCAGGCAAAGACGTTGTCACGACAAGCTGAAGATCAGCTGTTTGCTCCCACACGCTTCTGCAGCAGCTTGATGGGCCTCGGGGGAGGTCTGTGGCGTGGACCCACCTGGGGTTGAGGCCACAGGTCCCACCTGCCCTGCAGAGTGCCCAGGTGAAGCCCCCCCCCGGAATACAGGGACCTCCAGGACAGTTTGCTCGTGCAAACACACTCCTCTGGTAGCTTTTTTTAACCTTTACCCTGTGGTTTGTTTGCACTCTGCTCAAATCAAGCCCAAAGAAGGGCAGATGTCAGCCTGAAATAACCACATACCTCTGCACCCTCCTCGGCGGCTTGTTCTGAGCACCACATGGCCTTGGGACCGAGGTTTATCTGAAGTTTGGAAACCATTCCCAAAGCCCACCAGCATCTCAGGGTACAGCACCACGTGCTGGAGCCTGGAGACCCCAGGGAGGGGATGGGGGGTGAAGAGATGCTCCTGGTCGCAGCTGCCCAAGCTCCACCTCTGCTCCTGGCACCCCAGGATTGCTGGAGCACAGCCATCCTCCACCACCCACCCAGCCACAGGCTTGGAGAGGCAAACCAGCCAGGACTGCTGGCAGGGACCTCCGGAGATGAGATCTCCAGCCTTCCTGCCACTCTTCAATCTTTCCCAGACCTGCCTCTTGCTCCTGCCAAGCTCAGAGCCAGTTCTCTTCCCATGCATACACCCCCCCAGGCTCAGCATCTCTCTCTAAGGTCCCTTAGAGAGACACATCCTTTGCTGTTCCCTAGGTTGCCCTGCCCAATTTATCATCTTTTTTTTTTCTTTTCCCAAAACTAGTTCTCCTTTCTAAAAGCACATGGGAAGGAGGTTTCAGACTTTCCATTGAAACTGGCTTTTTCCTCCACCCGTTCTTCCCCAAAACTGTAATTCAAACAACTTTAATTGTACATTATTTTCTTTCTGAATTGCCCCTATGGATAATTTATCTTCTTTTAGTGTAGCTGTAGGGAGTACAATCTTATCTTTCAGCTCCAGCAAGGCTGACAATTTCCTATCTTCTGATGCCTTCTGCTCTTTACTATGTTGGGGCTTTGTTATAGAGTTGATTAAAGCAAAATTGCTTTTTGCTGCAATTTTACTGCAATCTAACCCAGAAATGCCCAAAGAATCACAGTCATCTTTCACAATGCTCATCTGTTCGCTGCTATAAAAGCCCTCCCTGCTCAGGCTGGAGCAGCTCAGATTCTGCACCAGCAGTAATGTTTGCCATCAATTAAACATCCCCTATTGACAGTCCTCCGAGCTTTTGGAGGGGAGATACAGGAGATACTCAGCCGAGCCCCTGGTCACTCACTGTTATCCCCATTGTTCATTTTCTCCTACTGATAAAAAAATATTCTCCTCATAAATTGCTTTTCTTTTAGCTTGCGCCTCCAGAAGCTGTTCCCAAGCCCCTCCACCGCAGCTTCCTCAGTAGCTCGTTTTTCAAAAGAGTCTGAAGGCCAAATGTTATCCCCAACATGCACACAGAGCCTAAAATCTCCACGAAAAATGCACAGCTCTCCCAATTTACCTCATTTCCAGGCCTTGGCAGGGCACAGAATCATGGAATATCCCAAGCTGGATCATTGGAGTCCAACTCCTGGCCCTGCACAGGACACCTCAACACATGGCACCAACCAGCACAGCCCCAGCCCTGAATCCACTTCTCAGGGGTTATAACAATATTTTTTGGCTAGTCTAGATGACTCTAGGATTTTGCTATCCCCATCCAGCTGGGAGAAAGTTTCTGGGTCTGGTGCGTCATACCTCAGTTTTGGGAAGGTTTTCATGCTCCATCCCTCTTCTTCCAGCTCCCAAAGAGCCAAATGCATCAGGAAAATGGCCCTTTTCATTGCACTGCCAATGCCTCGGGGTCTCACAGGAGGCCAGGAACACCCTACCTGTCAGCAGGGGACATGAAAAACCCCATTTCAGCCACCAGCACATCCCTCCTCATTGCTCAGACAGGAGACAGGGCCACCTACACGAGAGAACTTAATCCCACTCCAATAAAACCAGTCTGGAAGCCCAAGGTAGAACAGACTTATCCACATTCCAGCTCAAACCAGGAGATCTACTGGCTCTGAGCTTATATGGAGCAATGGGCAGAGGGTGTGGGTGGCTGGGGGTCCCACATGAAGCTGCTCAAGGCCATTGAAGTCTATTTGTGCCCCCCTGGCTGAACCCATTCTTTCTCAAGACTGTATTTATTTTGGGTGTCATACTCTCGAGGGAGAAGGGAGCCTCAGGTTTCACCAAATCACTTTTATTAAACCATTGCATCACTGGCTAAAATAAATGTGCCCCAGGGCAGTACAGAATTCTGATCAGACAGAGCCGTTAAGGTTAGAGAAACCCATGTCTAATCTAACCTGCATCAGGCAAGACTAGGAAAATTGTATCCAATTCTACCATTTGCCACACTGTAAAGGCTGGATAATACCTTTAATTTTGATTTAGCTGGTAAAGGATGACCCGCAGGGGATGTGGAAAACAAGCACCACATAGAATAGATGCGATAACCAGCGGCACCACCCCGAGCAGCCTGTGCTGCCGGGGCTGCTGTTTGCCAGCTCAGTAACGACCTCCCGGCTGGGCCGTTCCCTCTGTTCACCCCCACGCTGATCGCAGGCTCATTGTCTCCATTTCATTGGAATCCCCGCCGTTTAGGCAGATGGGTATCGGCGTTTCTGCCTGGCTGGGCTGTGCCCGGCGGGGCCGGGGCGGGAGCCGGCGGTCGATGCAGAGCCATGATAGCACAGCTGCCATCGACGGCCGGGCACGGAGCTGCTCCAGCCCCACCCGGGAACGAGTGCCCCCGAGGGCACCTGAACGGGGGTGTTCCCCCACGGGCCCAGGAGGGATTCACAGAATTGTGGAATCACGGAATATTCTGAGTTGGAAGGGACCCATCAGCATCATCCAGTCCAACTCCTGCCCTGCCAGACACCCCAACAATCCCACCCTGTCCCTAAGAGTGTTGTCCAAACCCTCCTTGAGCTCTGGCAGCCTTGGTGCTGTGCCCACGGCCCTGGGGAGCCTGTTCAGTGCCCAACCAGCCTCTGGGGGAAGAACCTTTTCCAGATATCCAACCTCAACCTGCCCTGACACAACTTCAGGCCATTCCCTTTACCTCCCTCGGGTCCTGTCACTGGTCCCCACAGAGATCAGTGCTGCCCCTCCACTGCCCCTTCTGAGGATGTCGAAGGCCCCACTGAGGTCTCCCCTCAGTCTCCTCCAGGCTGAACAAACCAAGTGACCTCTGCTGCAGAGGGCCAGGGTGGCACAGCCAAATATATCCCTGGGGAAAAAAAGAGGGACCACATGGCTCGCTGAGATGTCCCTTGATGTACAAAACAGCACTTTGGGGATGGCACAAGCTCTTCTACCTCTCGAGCAACCAGTGCCTGCAGGCTGAGGGACAAGTCCTGGGGGCACTGAGGGCCCTGAGCAGCCCTGCCTGGGATGGGACTCCCAGCCACACTTGCCCATGAGCTTGGGAGCCCATTTAAGCTCAGCCCAGGGCTAGTCCCAGTTTGAGTTGTGCCTCTGGGGTGCTGGTCTCTAGTTTAGTCCCAGCTATACCTGCAGCTATAGGCCCTATTGATGTGAATCCTGATCTAGACTGATTTCCCAGCTTGAGCTCAGGTCTGTTTTGTCCCCTTGGACCTTCCTAGGGATCACCTGGCTGTGGCTGCCCGCACCAGCATTGATCCTGAGCTGTGGATTGATTCCTCCAGCCTGCCCTACTGCTGTGAACGTGCAGGATGACAGGGACTCTTGGCTGACCCTGGCTGCCTCCTGCTCTCCTTACTCAGGTACCCTGGCACTGGTCCTTCCCTGCCAGCCATGGTGTTCCCTTTACTTCCCTATCCCGTTGGGAGCAGTGCCCTGGCACAACACCCCCGATTGCCGTGTCCAAAGCCAAGCTGAGTCCCCAGGCGAATAAAATGTGATGGGAATAGTCTGGCCTGTGGGGAGTAGCCCCAGGACACAGGGATGTCCCTGCATGGCAGCAAAAGAGCCCAAATCCCTGCTACTGTGGCTCATGGAGGGTGAAGCTGAAGCCCAGCTGCAGGCACTGCCCAGCCTGGCTGGAGCGAGCCCTGTGCTAATCCATGGGTGCCACCTGCCGTCTAGTCCTGACGGATCATCCACAGCCTCACCTCTGCATCCCGAAAATTGCTCCAGATGTTCAGGTTTTCCCCTGTGCCTCCTAGGAAGCCCCCTGCCAGGACTCACAGCATGCAAGAGCAAGCTGAAGCTTGCAGGACAGCTGTCCCCACACATCCTGCCTGTGGCTGGATGGAGCTGCTCTCAAAAAAAGCAGCAGGATAATATCCTTTTCCTCAGGATCACGAGGTCAGGGAATGGCTCTTGTGTGTCTGTAACTGGAAACTAAGTTGTTGGACCCAGTTCCCTAAAAAATTGGGTGGAGAAAAACATTATGGCGTGGCAGAGATGGATGAAAAACCTGCAATTGAGAGAAATAATTTTGGGTTGGGTCAGGGGGAGGGGAGGATAAAAAAAAAGCAGTTTGATTTCTTTTTGTCCCTCTATCTCCTTTCCTGCAGAAAATAAGGTTAGACAAACTTCAGATTTCTGTCATAACAAAGCTGATGTCAAACATGATGATATTTCTCACTGGACTCCTTGTTTACATTACAAATCATCCTGACCAAAGTTACCCTTTCTGTCACAATGTTTGTTTTGCATGAAAAGACATTTCTGCTCAGAAACAACAAAATAAAAAAAAATCAAGTTAAAACATTTTGACCAGTTCTGACAGGAATATTTGAACATGTAGGAGGAGGATGGGAGACGGCTCGGAATAACCAAGCTGCCATTACCCATGGGGTCGAGATGTGTCAAGTCAGCTTTCTGCTAAATAACAAAGCACATCTAGACTTTTTTTTTTTTTAATTATTATTACCCTGAGATCTTTCTTTTCTTTTTTTTTTTTTAAATCCCATTTTTCTCTGGTTTCAGCAGCTTTTCCTTTGACTCTTATCCCTCGGAGCATGTCGCTCTGTGATTTGACAAGCTTTTCCTTCGCCTCTCATTCCTCAGAGTGCTAATTTTGCGGTTTAATCTTTTTTCTGGCTCTTCAGGATGAAAACTGGAAGGGTCACCTGTGCAGCACTTGCCTGTATGAGCCAGAGAGCCTTTCTGGTGACTCACTGTGGCGGTGTCACCATTGTTTGGTGGCTCCATTCTGTTATCTGATTAGGTTCATGTAGTTCCCCACCTGCCATTGTGCCTTTGGGGAGATTAATACACATTAATCACATGCATAAGGTCGGAGTTACCTTCTGGGATCGGTGCTTTCCCTGGCATGTCGCCCTCAAAGCATTAACTGATGTTATCCAGCGTCTCTCAGCTGCAAAAGGTGAGGTTTGCTGTTGGACGTCAGCGAGTGTTTGATGCTCTACCCTACACTTTCAACTGGTAACAGATTCCAAACAGGGTCACTGCAAGTCAGGCAAAGCTAAGAAATCTTTCCCTGTGAGGGTGGGGAGGCCCTGGCACAGGTTGGCCAGAGAAGCTGTGGCTGCCTCATCCGTGGAAGTGTCCAAGGCCAGGTTGGACGGGCCTTGGAGCAACCTGGGCTAGTGGAAGGTGTCCCTGCCCATGGCAGGGGGTGGAACTGAGTGATCTTTAAGGTCCCTTCCAACCCAAACCATTCTATGAAAACTTCCTTCAAGTCCCAAAGCATATCAGTAAATACATGGAGATAACAGGGATCTCTTAAACAATTCCAGTTGCAAGAAGACAAGCTCAAAAGATTCCCCACACACACAAAAAAAGGATGATACCTCTTTGCTACTCTCTGAGAACCGAAACTCTCTCCTGAATTTCCTGCTGATTATGGTGGTTTTTTTCTTCCCCTTTTCTTGTTTTGTTTCTGAGATTTTCTGTCCTTGTGCTGAAGCCCTAAGGAATAAGCAGAGAATAATCAAAACTGAGATACCCCAGGTGAAAAGATGGGTCTTGACTGAAGCGAAAATGCACAGATTTGGAAACTTTGCCATGGCTGAGTTTCCCCTGCCACTCATGAAATTAGGAATCACCATTAGGAAATTAGGAACCACACAAGCCAAACACATCACCCTTCAGCCTGCAAAGACTCAATCTGGTGGAATAACAGGCCTTTCCTTACTACCAAGCCACTATGTTGAATCTATTGCTGGTGAATCCCCTTTTTTTCCTCCAGAAATCCCCTATAAATACAAGTTGTTGCAAGAGGATTCACTCATGCGTGGCAGAACAACAGGTTTTTACCCTATATTATGGCTGGATACCTGAGTATGGCAGGAATAGATCTTCTTTATATATATATATATTAGAGATCTGTGGGAACTTCATGTACGCCAACAGACTCTTGAAGGCAACAGCAAGCTCCGGATCAGATCCATCAGCACATCTCCTGGCCATCGTCACCTTTTTGGGTTTCCTGTGTTGTATGTTCACAGCACGTGTGTTGATCACAAACCCACAGGTCAGCTCAGGGTGTGCAGCACCCTCGTTAACCAGGCTGGGGAACCAGCTCCGATGGGAGCCTGGCAGGGAGGCTCCAGGGGACAGCAGGGCACCGTGTCCTGGCGTTGTCCCCGAAGGAACGCGAACCTGAGGGCTCAGTTATGCAACTGTGGGGAGAAGCTCCAGCTTCTCAGCGTGCTGAGCTGGTGACAGAGGGGAGAATAATCCTCCTGCTAAGTTGGGCCCAGGCCTGTGGCAGCGTGAGTCACCCTGAGCTGCCATGGTTACGGAACGAGTATTACTGTGCAGATCCAAACCCTGCTCACAGAAAAGCACAGCGCTAACTAGTTCCAAACTTGGAAAACAGTCGAGTGTAGGTAAGGCCTAATACCGAGTGGGTGTTTGCAAGGAGGAGAGTTAGAGAAAAATCCTCCAGAGCTAATATTCAGCTGGAAAAACAGCATGCATAGAGCAGGAAGAAGGACACCGCTGTGCAAAGCCACGATTTCTGGATCCTTTTCCCCATTTTGTCTGGTTTGCAAGGGCTACCGTCAGAATTGCTCCACAGAGGGGGATAAAAGAGGATGTTTCCACACCACAAGAAAACACACAGTAGTGTCACACAGATGAATCAGCTGGCATGAATAGTGAGTCATGGAAATGCACCATGGAAATTCTCCAGCGCAGTGGAATCTCTAATGCACATCAAATCCGGCATCCTTGGAGAGGCAGGGGCAGCCAGGATGACGTATGGCACCAGCACATGCCCAAAAACGCTCCTCACGAGTGACCTCAGCCCTGGGAAGCTGCAGTCACTAAGCCTACAATCCTCACCCAAGTCCTGAAGCGCTCGGGCAGTCAGTTCAGCAGGGTTTTCATGGAAAAGGTGTGTGTGATCCTTGTTTTCAGTGAGTCACAGCTGCAATAAAAGGACTTGGAGTCTGTTTGCTAACCATCAGCTGAGAATGACCTGGGCAAGGTAAAGGATCAGGGATACAAAGCCAGGAAATCAGGGCAGTTTTGGATGTTACCACAATGCTGCACCCACCTCCCATTCCACCCCTAGTTGTGGGCACACCTGGGCCCAAAGAGATCTCTGAGGAAACTGAGGACTCTGCAGAAAGATAAAAATCTGGTTTTGAGGGATTTTCTGCTTTTCTTTTGTTGTTTTTTTTTTTCCCAGTATCCTCTGCTGGTCTGTCCCATTATCTCCTGCAAGTCTTGTATCTTCCCACCACCAGCACAGAACACAGCAACCACAGTGCAAGGAGTGACCTGTACCTGTGATTTATGAAAGTAAGAGAAATCCCCCCCAAAGCTCATCTACAGCCAATTTTCAGGACACCTGGCTGGTCCAGTGATCCAGGCGTGAGTCTTTGTGCTTTTAGCCCCCAATTCCACCACTAGCATGGGGCAAACACCTTTGCTTCACGCAGCCTTGTTTTCCTACTTGTGCAAAACAGACGTGGCCCTTGAAAAAACACTTCATTTTATATGAAAGAGTAGCCGTGACGGATAGCGTTTAAAATAATTCTAGTCTTTTCTGGGTGTATGGCCCTGAAGCTGAACAATTTGGGATGGACTTCGGGTTCCCCTGACAGGCTGCAGTCCCTGCAGAACGGCACATGAACTTCTCAATTTTAAGGTACGAGCAGAGCTCCTGCCCTGTGTTTGCAAGCATTGTAAGCCCACGAAGAACAGAAGCGAGGAGTGTGGTGCTCCCTCACACCGCCGCTGGAGGGGCGCCCCAGAGGGGATGGATCTCTCAGGCGACGGATCCCTCAGGCGGGCTCCGCCATCCCGCCCTTCGCGCCCCTGAGGGGACGGATCCCTCAGGCGGGCTCCGCCATGGCGTCCCTGAGGGGACGGCAGCCCCAGGCGGGGCAGGGTTAGCTCTCCGCCGCCCTGGCGTCTCTCTCCCGCCGCCGGCCCAGGAGCTCGGCGAGCAGGAGCCAGGGGCGGGAAGCCGCGGTGGGGCTGAGGCGGAGGGGCCGAACCGCGGCATCATGGCGGCGGGGCCGGGCGGGGTCGGCGGTGACACCGCCCCCCTCCCTCCCGCTCCCCTCACACCCGGCGCCGCCCCCGCCCCCGGCAGCTCTCGCGAGAGCGGGCGCTGCGCTGCGGTAGGAGGTCGGCGGAGAAGGACGGACGGAGCCGCCGCCGCTCCCGCCGCCGCCTCACCCTCCTCTCCTTCCTCCTCCTTTTCCTCCTCCTCCTCCTCCTCCTGCCCCCATCTCAGGAGGATGCCGCGCTCCGGGCCGCTGCCCGCCGCCTTCTCGCTGCTGCTGGCGACGGCCGCGCTGCTGCCGGGACCCGCCGCGGCGCAGAACGGTGAGGGAGGGCGGCGGCGGGGGGGAGGGAGGAAGGGAGGGGGGGCGCGCGTTGCTATGGCGGCGGGGGGGCTGTGGGCAACCCCCGGGGTGGGGGGGCGACCCAGGGGTTTGGGGGGATCCCTGTGTCCCGGGGTCCCTCAGGGGAAGGGGGAGAAGGGGGGGGAAGGAGGAGAAGGGGGAGCTGGCTCGTCCCCCCCCCGCCCCGGCTCCTCCTGAGGCGCCTCGTGCCGCCGGTAAAATGGAACATCTCCTCATCTCCTCCCGCCTACTGAACCTGCATCTGCCGGGACGCCTTAAATCATTTATAATGCAATAAACCCCGTAGTTCCTTAGCAACTGGAGAGGTCCTTCTGATAGGAGCGTAAAAGAAGGAATTAAAAAAAAAAAAAAAAAAGCCCACCACACCCCAAGCCTCCTCTGTTCCTTGTAGGATAGCGTGAGCTAAATCCAGCGCGGTGCCTCCTCCCGGTGAGTTCGCAGCCAAGTGCATGACAATTAGTGGCAGAGCGGAGCGGGGCCAAGAGGCTGGTCCAGCCGAGCCTCCTGCTCCAAGGAACATCCTGCAGCGCTGATAAAAATGCCTGTCTGATCCTGCCAGGCCAGGCGGGAGCCGAGGCAGGGTCTGTCTGCTCCGGGGCTGCTCCAGCACCGGCCCTCTGGTGCGGCTTCTCTTGCAGCATCATGGTCAGGGATGCTTTGGCCTGTAAGTGCGGGGAAGGGCAGGGATCTTGGCTCAAGGGAGACTGATCTATGTCCATGGGGAAAATTTGCCTAGAAGGAAGGATTGCCTTGCTAACACGCCAATTCCCCACTAGTTTTCATTGTTTCATCCTTCTTTCTCTCTCCTTCCTTTCTGCTCTGCAGATAATATTCAGTACTAGTGTTCTGCTTTTGTTGAGGTGGATTTTGCCTTGCAGCATGAGGTTAGCTTCCTCTGCTCCTTGCTCTAGAGGAATCATAGAGTCATGGAATCATGGAATCACAGACTGGTTTGGCTTGGAAGGGACATTAAAGCTCATCTCGTTCCACCCTCTGCCATGGGCAGGGACACCTTCCACTAGACCAAGCGGTCCCAGATAAAATTTGTGCCTTAGTAGGTGCAGGTTTTGCAGTCTGAAACCAGAACTGAGCTTGTCTGCCTCTGTTAATTAAGCGGAAGCAGCTTTGGCATCCACACTGTCTGAATGAAAACTGGAGGCTTTCTCTAGAATGAAGCACTTTTTTTTGTGGAGCCTACAGGAGCGTGGGAAAACCCTGCTGGAGGTCAGTGGCAATTAGGGACCTGGCTTCTGTGAGCTCCCAGGGAGGTGCTCATTGGGATGAGTTGTGGATGAAGTGTGGGTCTCTGTTGTAGACATGCTTCCTGTGCCACCTGAGCATTCTCATCGCAGGGTTGATCTGCCTTTGGTGTGTTTCCACACAAATTCCACCCTTGAATTTGGGTTTTCTGACAAGCAAGTTAAAATGGGTCATGTTCCTGAGGCTGTTCCTTGTGCAGAGTTAGCAGGCAAGGTGTTAAATGCCAGCAACTGGGATAGCAATTCCAAATGGCTGGTAAGCAGTGCAAACATTTGGTGTTTGACAGGACTTAGATGTCTGGAGGTCAATGATCAAATTTTGGGCGTAGATGGAAAGTGTCTTTATTGTGACTTCCATGCCTGGCATGAAGCTGACCAAGAGCAGGACATCTTGGCATGAGGGAAGATTGCAGATCACAGGTGTATCCTGGAAGCTCCTTAATTTTTGTTTGGTTAACGAGGGTCATCCAGACAATTAAATGGTGAGGGAGCCTCTGAGTATCTGTAATTCTGTGGGAGCTTACACAGGTGAGTGAAAGTCTGCTTGGGAAGGAGTAGAGCACTTCAAAGCAAGTGAAAGGTGGAGATCCTTCTGACTGAGGTTATGGCTCCTGTTGAATCTTTACCTCAGTTTTAATTTAAAGATTTTAGGCCCTGCTGCAGAGGAACTGGTTTCTTTTTCAGCAAATAATAGCCCATGAGACACATCATGAAACAGAACAATTCCTCTTTGGCCTGAAGGATAGGTACAACCATTTCCTGACTTGTGTCTATTCCTTGTAAGTCACTAGAAAAACGATGCTGTGGTTTGAACAGGCTTGTGCAAGTCTGTCGGTGACATCTTTAAAAGCAAAACTTCTCCCACACGCGGTGCTTTGAAGGTGCAGGGAAGGATCCCAAAGTGCATATGCAGAGTTTTGTTATCTATTATTGATGTGGAGTTGTCAGTGTAAGGAAAGGTGATAGTCCAAGTGCTGTTGAACCCTGTGAGTTCAGGATGATAAAGGAATGGGCATGGACCTGTTGGAACTGCAGGGCAGGTCACCACTCACCTGGTGCAGTAAATGCCCAGTGGAATCCTGAGGGTTTGTGGGAAGCAGCTTTTTTCCCTACCTCTAGCAGGAGATTGCTGTTGAATTACCAGTGATTTTTCCAGAGTTAATGTAAATTCAGAATATATTGAGTCAGCCTCACCTATGGATTTAAGCTTATTAAACTGGAAGGAGGTTTTTGACACTTGTGTGGCTTATTTTTAAAGCTCTTGCATAAACACCTAAAGGGAAAATGTGCATGTCAGAAATCGAACTTTTCCTGAAGGTTCTGCTGAGAAAACTGTCAGGTTTGTGCTGCACGCTGGCTCATCCCCTGGATCCAGAGCAGAGTTCAGGTGAAGTGACAGAAAGGAGGGTTGGAAGAGAGGAAACATGACAAAGAACAGCTGGAAAAAACCAGTCTGTCAAGCAGATTTGTGTTAAACCCACAGTTTCCAGTTGGTAGTTGTTGGAAAATCACTTCAGTGCTCCTGAGCAGGCAGACAGAATCCTGGTTATGGAGTGGTGCTTGACTGTTGGCTAATGAAGAACATGACTTTTCCAGTTGCTGTTTTTTAACCTTAGCAATATCTTTATTTTTAAGCAAGCAGTTGGAAAACCAAAGACTTCAGTGTTGTAATAATTTCACCACAGAGTGCTTGGGTTTTAAAGACTATTTTATCATCTGAAATAGATGCTTGGGCTGCTCCCCATGAAATCTGCAGTGTTTCTTCAGCACACCAACATGTGAGTTCAATTCTTAGCAAGTTTTCTTCCCTTTTCAGGAATTTCTGGCAAAGTGCAGAGAATTCTTAACCATTCTCGATGACTTAAAATTGCTTGGGTTATTCAAAGCTGGACATAAGTGGAAATAAAAACAAATTAAGTTAGGTGGTGCTGGTTTAGTTCTGTTCTCTTCATCCTCTACTTGGATGAAGGAGAAGGAACTAACTCGCTGGCTAAAAACAGAACACGGCTTTTTCTGTTGGTGGAAACCAGAATAGAAATGACCATAAAATCAGGAAAATTAGTTCAATTAATTCTTAAGATCAGTTTCTTCTTAGAAGAGGAAGTGAGAAACCTTCCTGTTATCCTTGCAGTGCTGTTTCTGACTGCTGCTTCTCACCCGTATTGCACTGGTTGTGTTCTGATGTGATTTTTAATGGTCCCCAGATAAAGCTGAGGAATGGTTTCATACAGCATTTTTGGAGCAGGAGTGTGGGCTGAGCATCGAGGAGAATGTTCAAAGTTCTGTTCTCCTCCCCACCATTGCTATTCTCCTTCCTCCTACAACTCCCTCATAGGAAACTTAACCACAAGCAGTGTGACTAATGTGTTTATCCTTGGAAACTGCACCGAGTTCCACCAGATCTCAGGGAACAGGTAAAGAGGCGATAAGTGCCGGTACTGACATTCCAACAGACCACTGTGTGAAGACTGTATCTCGTTAAATTCGCGAATGAGGGGCACTTGTGCCTTCACAGTGAGCTGTTTCTTCTGCTGCAGGTATTATTTTAGAGGAGTCAGTTGTAAAGACTTGCATTGTAAAGGACAATGCAACCCCTGTGATTCATCCTCAGGTTGTAAAGCCGGAGTGTTCAGGCTCTTCTTAACTTTCCGCAGCTCCCACTGTTAAGATTCAAAGTTAGATAAACTGTTCCTGCATATCTAGTAGCTGGAAAGTTCTCCTGTAAATCTGATCTAAACCTGCTTTCCTATCTTTTAACCTCTATTCTTTTTACCCATGCAATTCAGAGCAGGGAGGAGGCCTTTCTGTCCAGGTTAATTGTCAGGGTGGTTTTTGGTAAGTTGTCTTTTCCTGGCTGTTCCTGATCGTTTCTGTGGAGCTTCAGTCACGTTTTTGGGAGTGTGATGTGTAAAACTGGACACACTTCCAGTTGGGACCCGACCAAGATTCACTGGAGTGGAAGGATCATTCAATGTGTCTTGCATATGGCATTCCTGTTTGCATCCCGAGACAAATGGTTTCTTACAGTAAAACGTTACTGACTCTCATCCAGTGGGATCCTTTTTGGTGCTCAGGTCTTTGCTGCAGCACTGCTGCTTTGCACTCCTTTGCTGCCTGAACCACGGAGTTCTTGGATGTTCTTATGAACTGGCATCTCACCTAGTTGTGCTGTCACAAGTCCTATTTTATCTTCTCAACCAAACCAGAGTTGGTTTTATCCTTGTCAGAGACCCTCCAGCCCAACACTGATCTTATTTCGTTGTTTCCACCTGCTTGTTCCTGCACTGCAGCTCCTGAAAACCATGCACATGCTACACCTGGCTACATTAACGAGATTTCATTTGGGTGGGGTTTTTTTTGTATAGGGCAGTGTTAAAAGCTTTACTAGTTAGGAAAGCTGCAAAGTTAAAAGCTTTACAAAGTTGTTAAAAGCTTTACAAAGTTAGGAAAACTGCATTTGTTCCTTCTCCTCTAGAGTTGCCTTTGGTTCTCATTAACTTTATAGTAGGAGGTCATCTTGCTGTGGGCAAGCTGTAGTAAAGCACAGGTAGCCCACACAACTTGGTTCCTCCTTACCCCAAGCCCTTCTTTATTTCTGAGCACTTCCAAGCAGATTTCTTCTGTCTGGAGGCTGAAATTGGATTGACTGGTCTGTAATTCCACAGTCTGGTATCTGATCCTGCACACAGTCCATTAGATGTTTGAGAATGGTCTTTAGGTGTTCAGTCAGACTTCTCCAAACAATCTCCTTGGCAGTATTTAGTAATAAATGTAATGGCTTGTCATTTTGCCCAGTTGATTCTGGAGTATGAAACCTGACTTGTTTGAAGTTGGAGGAGGGAGAAAGGCTGTTAAAACATAACAGAGGAGTTATCAAAGCTTCATATCAGTTATGATATCCAGTCATTCAAATCGTTGTAATTATCTGCAACTTTATTTGCACGGCTTTAAAAATCTTACTTGATATGTTAAATTTATTTTCACTCCAAGTTAAACACTTTTTTCATGTCTGGTACTGCTTGGGGGTTGAAGGGGATCGAGTCTGAGCTAAATATCAATTCAGCCTGGATGCAACGTCTGTGTCAAAACTTGAAAGTCTTTATCCCCTTGTAAAATAACTACTGTAGACTGATAAAAATTCATGCCCTGTTGATAAGCTCAAAGCTTATTTGGGTCATGGTGTGAAGTCACCACTGAGGCACTGACGCAGGCTCATTCAAGGAAGAAGACAGTAACTGCTGAGGCTACAAAGGTTCTTCATCATTTCATCACCATGCAGTGTCAGGAGCTGTAGATCTGCTGTCATTAACAGTAAGGTTTTCTGAGGGCAAGGTGGGTTTTTTCCCCCACTGCTGTTCAGGGTGCAGTGCAGAACAGCACAGTCACATCGGGGCGGTGTTGGGGCTGCTGGCAGGGGGGTGTGAGGGGAAGGTGTGAGCAGTGGGCTCTGATCCCGGGAGGCAGATGGTGAGTAAATATGACCCCACGTGGCACCCTGTGGGATGGGAGAGCCCTGATCCTTTGGGAATGGCTTTGATGTTACAGCAGGTTGGGAGAGCAGGGCTCTGCTTTGCAGGTGTGCTGGAGGAAGAGGCATCGGGCCTGTCTTCTGCTCCTTGGGAGTGCGGGTGGAATGTCAGTGCCTGAGGTGGAGTCTCAGGGACACTTTGTATCAAGGCTGTTACCTTTTGTTATCAGGTTAGAAGCCTTTTGATATAATAAAGCAAAATCAAGGGCAGGGATGTTGGGGAACAACAGATTTTCCAGAGGAGGAGGAAAGTGCCCAATACAGTACCTGACAAGCTAAAGAGATTTGCAGTGTGAGACATTTCTGTAGAGGAAAATTAGATCATAATGTCCTGCTCTGGTTTGGATAAACCAGAAAAAGTGGTCTCGTGTTGCTCTAATTCCTGTAGGCTTGTTTTACATTATATGTTTGAAAATGCCACATTAAGGACTCAATTGAACCAAGGTGCTGCTTAGTGCAGCTACTCACTATTTCTCACGTTTGGTGACTCCTGGCTAAGTGTGAGTACACCCAGGGCTCACGGGGGCTCTCCTGGAGCTCCTGCAGTTGGTGGGAAACCTACACTAAATGCATTTTGTAACAAGCACGTTGAAGATAAGAGGAAGGGGAATATCATGGCCTAGAAAAGGGAGGGCATGAAAAGATGCTGTCGGTCCAAAACTTCAGCTGTTAAAAGCGGGCGAAAAAGGATTTAATTCTGGGAGGTTGGTAAAACTGACAAAGAATATATTTGAAATTAAAGAGAAAATTGATCTTAAATGCCTAGAAAAGAGCTTGACAAGGGTTTTGGCAATGCAGTAGGCTCCCAGCAGACATCATGGCAGACCAAAGGCAGACTGAAATAATTCGGTGAAGGCGTACAGCAGGAGATTGCAAAAACAGATGCCTGAGTGCATTTTTAAAACCTTAGCAGATACCATATTGACTGAGCACTCTTGCATTTATTTTTTCCCATGGTTTTTATAACAGCTTTGTGGTAGTTAACTAGAACCTACCTTAGGTTCAAGCTGTAAATGCAGAAGTATTTTAATGCCTGTCATACTCATTCAAAACTCCTAATAATGAATTAAATAATGCTAAGGTGTTTTAAAAGCAGTTCTGAACTGGAGTTCAGCTGCACTGTTCATTGGTTTCGTGAAATTTATGCAAGTGTTGTAATGTTAGAAAGGTCTTGTCTTGTCAAAACATTGGAACATCCATAATACCCAGTTTTGCAGCATGTTGTTGGTCTGGTTTTCTCTGCATTTCAAGCAACGGGAACAAATTCCTATTTGTTATCCTTTGGTGGATAATTTCTGCTTGAGGTTTTCTAACCTGAATGTACAGATAGTTTAGCTAAAGCAGCCTTTTGCAGGGAACTTCATATTTTGTCTGGTCTCCTTTGCTGTAGCATCCAGGGTTGCAGGCAGCTGACTCACATTTTCATAGGATCCCAGCATGGTTTGGGCTGGAAGGGACCTTCAAGCTCATCTCATTCCACCCCTGCCATGGGCAGGGACACCTTCCAGGTTGCTCCAAGCCCTGTTCAACCTGACCTTGGATGCTTCCAGGGATGGGGCAGCCACAGCTTCTCTGGGCAACCTGGGCCAGGGCCTCACCACCCTCACAGGGAAGGATTTCTTCCTAATATATAACCTAAACCTGCCCTCTTTCACTTTATAGCCAGTCCCCCTTGTCCAAAGTCCCTCTCCAGCTCTCCTGGAGCCCCTTTAGGCACTGGAAGGGGCTCTCAGGTCTCCCTGGAGCTTCTCTTCTCCAGGTGAACACCCCCAGCTCTCCCAGCCTGGCTCCAGAGCAGAGGGGCTCCAGCCCTTGGAGCAGCTCCATGGCCTCCTCTGGACTCGCTCCAGCAGCTCCATGTCCTTGTGCTGTTGGACCCCAGAGCTGGAGGCAGCTCTGCAGGGGGGTCTGACCTGAGGGGGCAGAGGGGCAGAACCCCCCCTCCCCTGCTGCCCTCACTGTGGGATCAGCCCAGGGCACGGGGGGGGTTTCTGTGTCCCAGCACATGTGAGGGCGTGTCCAGCCCCTCATCAACCAACACCCCCAAGTCCCTCTCCTCAGGCAGGATGGTTCTTAGTTCTGCACTGATTCCTGCTGTACAGTCCTGTGTAATCTTTATTTAGAAAGGGGAGGGTGTAGCACAAAAAGGATTGGAAACTATTCCAGTGAGGTTTGAGGCGAGAGTGAAGAGGTTGAGATCAAAGCAAGCCAGGAATATATGACATGGAGGAAAGAAATATATATAAAGCAAGTCTGCTGGATTTAGCATAGTAAGAAATGTTTCTCGGGTTTGTAGCTGGAGATGTGCAGTTTAGACTCTTACCAGGGAGCTTGGTTTACACTTCTGGTACCTTAAGGACTCTAGGAAATAAATGGGAAGCTCATTATTTAGGGAGATCATTTTGGTTTCAGCATTTACATAGGGCAAGACAAGTTCTGCAGCTTCTTTTGTGCTGCCAGGCTACATAAACAGGGAGTTCAGCACTTGCTGAGGAGGTTTAGCACTTCCCTGGAAGAGGGTTGCCTTGGGGAAGTGTTTTCAAAATCCCAGAGCAGCCAAACATCTTGGGTTTGTGACTCAGAGCTGGTCTGTACCTAGTCTTTGGAAGTCTCTTGGATGGACTCTTCCCTTTTTATGTAATTTGGGAAGCTGGGGCTTGCCTGGTCTGGCTTCCCATCACCTGCTCCACTGCATTTCCATGCTGGGAAGCAAAAAAATTCAAGTCTGACAAAGTGAGCAGGGCTAGTTTTGTGTGCTACACTGTGTATGACCCCTCCCATCAGAAACAAGTGGGGGTTATATAATCTAAAGGTAAAATAAAATCTGAGTGTGTCTCAGGTGTACTGGAGGGCTTGGTACAGACACTTCCAAACACAGGTGAAAGGGTTAACTAGGAACAGACACTTTAGTTGTACTTGGAGAGCTGTTCTTTTGTACAATTGCTCTAAAGCTGCACTAAGAGGATAATACATTCAGGTTGGTGCTCCATATTGCCTGCTGCTTCATATTGCTTTAAGAAATGGTGTATTTGGTGCATTTGGTCCCTGTAAGCTAAAATCTGACATGGTTATTTTGTGTGGTACCCACTGTATAATGCTGTAGATCACATTCACCTTTGGATTTCCCCTTCCAGTGCAAGTGCTGTCACCTCTGACTTTTGGAAATACTTAAGTTTTATCCTGTTTGTGCCAGTTCTTTATGCAAAATGGTCGGGAATGATGCTTGAGTACCTGTCTGTAACCACTGGGTACTGTGAGAGCTTTTCTGCTTGTTGTCAAACACAAGGGTAGTTAAATTATTTTAATTTTTTTTCACTGTGTTATTTGTGGTTAGGTTTCCCCCCCGTAACTTTGGCAGAGGGGACAGCACGTGGAAATGCAGAGTTCCCTTCCTGGCTCTTTGCTTTCAGAAACAAACTGCTTGATGAAGCCAGGACAGTTCCCAGTGTCTCCCAAGTTTTGAGGGTGCTGAACCTGATACAGGGCTTAGATATGCAATATTCATGGTTTGCTTTTCAGACTTCATTTGTTACATTTTTAACTGACAGGGTTTTCAACGCTTTGCTGCAAGTTCTGTGCTGCTCAGCAGCAACTTATGTTCTCACTTGAGGGTATAAGAGGGTTTTAAGCAAAGCTGCATGTTTTGGGTCTCAGGCTCCCGAAGCTCCTATTTTTAGCAATACCAGGATTGATTTGGTGACCCCAATCTTGAACCATATGGAGTAAGGGGCGAAAAAAAAAGTGGGTTTTGGTTTCTAGGAAAGTGATTAGTTGGGAGAATGGAGCAAAAATGATAAGACAGGGAGAAATAGCTTTTAAGGAGCTATAATAACAGGGCAGGAGCTGTAAAAGGGTACAGGAGTTGAGAGTTTTTTCTCTTTCCCTGTACCTCCATCTCCAGCTTCTCAGGTCTTGCTTTAATACAATCAGGAATGTGGCTTTTGAGTACCCAGTGAGTATTCTGGGAGTTCCAGTTGTTTGTTGGTGGCCTACATTCACATTTTCAGCAGAGCGGTATCAGGTTCTTTTTTGTTGTCCCTTTCTGCCTCTTCTGGGAACTGCAGGGATGATTTATCCTTTTAACCAGCACCTTCCAAATGTTAACCTGGCACTGGCTGCCCAGTGAGTACCAGTATGAGCATGCCTTGCCCTGAACTGCTGCTCTCCTTTTCTGGAGCCTCAGTGTGACAAAATGAAGTGGATTTATAATTCCCAAAGGGTTTTCCAAATATTACACTGTTGTCCTCTTTTTGCAAAGTGAAACAGAGCTCTTCTCTCTGAGAGGTGGAAAATTACTAAATAAAGCCTTCTGGCTTCTTTGTGGAAAGATGTCAGTGGAAAAGCTACCTTTGGTTCAGGAAAAGCCTGAGCAGCAAATTCCTGAAGGCTGGGAGATCACTACATGTTTGCCCTGTTCTTACATTCTTGCCACGACCACCACGGCTAAATTTGGATAAACTTATCTGCAGGATAAAATCTCCCAGTGCTGTTGCTGGTCTCTGCTAAGGTATTTTAAAAAAAATAAAATCTTTGAATGCTGCTGTAAAATGGCTGCACAGTTGAACGTGGTCTCTGGTTCAAGAGCTCGAGAGACTAATTCTTAGTGTTGTCATCTTGTGAAGTACAACAGCCCTTTAACACTGCTGTGATAGAAGATAGAAGTAGAACCCTTTTACTGGAGTTTAGGGAGATAATTCGGATTAGATTTTAACCAGCTTGTTTAGGACAGCATTTATATTCTTCTCCAACAGCAAAAATGTAGTTAAACACAGTTAGTATTGCTGTCACGGTGGGGAAGTTCCATTTTCATCTTTACCCTGAGCAAAGGCACAGGTTTCTCTCTGTATTTTCTGCCAGCTCCCTTTCCTGCTGCCGACTCAAGGAGCCCAAATCTGCTTGGCCCTTAATTGGATTGCTCCTTTTGCTGGAAAAGCGCGGGGAGCAGCGAGCCTGCTCTAGGCCGTGGGTAGAGCTGCAGGGCTCACTCTTAGCTCCAAACCCCACGAGCCCAAAAAGCCCCAGAGCTGGCATTGGGGGGGGTTTGGCTGCCCCTCAGCACACAATGGGCGTGAGGTGTGAGGGCACAGCCAGGAGATCCGAGGGGCTCAGCACAGCCTGTGGCTGCAGGGAGGTGATTTCTGTCCATGGATTAGGATGCACTAATCTTGCCTGGTGCTGAAGCTGAATTTCATCTCAGAAATCGCGTGTTTGAGGCCGCGGAGGAGCTGCCCCGTGACGTTTGGTGCTGTCAATAATCTGAGTGGTGTCAGTAGGCCATGGGGGATCAGAGCCGGGCCCGAGCCGGAGGGAGGATCCGGTTTGTGATGTAACCCCGGTGCTGGCACAGAGCTGGGCACGGCAGCTCCGTGGGCATGGCCCACATACCACACTGCTGCTGGGGATGGCTGAGCTGCCAGAGCCTCCCCGTGGCCCAGGGCATGGATCTTGGAGTAACAGGCATTGCAAAACAGGGAGAAGCCGAGCTGTGCTGTAGAAACGGCTCTGGGAAAAATGCTGTTAAAAATGCAGCTTGGAACAAGGATCTCACTTTGCAAAGGAGGGTAAATCTGGTACACCAATTATGGCATCTCTGCTGCTTTTTAATAATTTCCTTCCTGCTTTGCTCTTCCATTTAACTGGAATACTGTCATTCTCCTGGAGAGAAGCTGTTGCTGCTGCTTGTACACGCTGACCAGGGACATCAGCCCTGAGCTGCTGGAGCTGTGTCACTCTGGAGTTAGCAGTTAGTAGGCAGTAATTCCCTTCAGCTATGGAGAGCATAAACTTGGAATAATTAAAGCATCCCTCCTCCAACCCCATCTACTGCAGCAGGGCCAGTATTTTACATGTTATTAGGCAGTTTAAACTCTGATTTACGTTAAAAAATGTACCTAAAATATGTTATCCTCTCTGCTAATGCCATTTCTTGTGCACACAGAGGAATTATTTTTGTTGCTGAATGGCTTCTTCTCAGCTCTGCCTGAGATTGTGTGGCCTGTTACATAATCCAACAATTCTGCAAAGGGCATTTCTTTTGAAAGGTCGGTGTATTAAAATGTCCTGCTCCTCCATCACGGATGAGAGGGAGCAGCTCGTGCTGCTGCAGAATGGATAAAAGGGAAAAAAGAACTTTGCCATTCAGGACGTGCTCCCTCCATGCTGGAGAGAAATGTAATCAGGCTCCTTTCAAACACACGTTTGTTGGATCAGGAAAGGTCACAGGAAAATTGAGGAGCACTTGAAACCTTTAGTTCTCTAATGGCATAGTCTGAGGATTTTAAATGACTAATCTGACACAAGGTATTTTTTGTTATCAACATTTTATATGCTTTCAGTATCTTTAAGATGCAAATTTACTGGTGTTAAAATTTGTTGAGGTGCTTAGTGTGCCAGCTTCAGTTGCTGTGTTACATGGGAACACCAGACAAATTTAAATTGCTGTCTGCTCTAACTCTGCTCTTCTGTGCTGAAGCTGAATTCCTTCCCACTTCTTTCCAGGCAGTGGGTTTCTAGTTGTTAACAATTATTTTTTTTTGGCAATATACAGGAGCCTTTCTGCTCCTGTGTCTTTCTGCTTTAGAGAGATTCTTGTATATTCCTAAGCTGCAACAATAATATTTCTGTAGTTCCTTAAAAAAAAAGGGATTAAAGCTAATAAATGCTGGCTCAGTTAATTTTTTTCCCTCCCAGCATGGATGATTGTAAGTCTTTTTGTCCCTAAGCCGGGCCAGGGAGAAGCATGAATGGAAAGAACAGGAGCATAATGCCTGCCTTTTCTGAGGATGAGGCAAGTTTAATCTTTGGAAAAACCTTTGAGAAACGAATCTACAAATTCTCCATGGAAGGAAATCTCTTCCTGGTGGATCCAACCCCGCTTCCTGACAGCACCAGCCCTTTAGAACATCAGCCGTGCAAAAGCAGCATTGGCCCTGCAATTACACGGTTTAGAAAGGCTTGGTGTGACATCCAGCCCCCGGGGAGAGCATTCCCAGCCCCTCCAGGGGATGCTGATCCCAGCAGCCCCTTTGAGTGTTTGTTCTCTTAAGTGCTGATCCGGGGCTGGTTTTGCCCTCAGATCGGGGTAGTTGATGGCTCCAGGTCTGACTGGAGGGAACCTGGTTGGAGTGTGTCTGCTTTGAAGCCCTAATCAGTTGACAAGGGAGTGAAAACTGCCTGGAGTCACTTGACTCTTGGATCCACCCTCCAGCCCGGAGCAGTGAGTCACTTATAAGCCCACGGGAATGTTTTCCAGTCACTCCTGTAGCGTTCAGGAACATGAGGATGCTGAGCCTCTTCGGGATTTTGAGATATTTTAACATTAAGAGCATCTCATCTTCTGCTGGCGTTGCCCTGAAGTGAGCTGGGTGTGCTCCGTGAGGAACAGCTTTCCATTTCCCTGGGAGGGCTTTGCCATCCACGTTTGTTTAACTGGGGTTATATAAGTTGTCAAATTGCCGAGTGAAGTTCCCCAGACTTGCCTTTTCTAAAGCATGTGACTGAAATGCCACACAGCTAAATATAATTGTGCCTAGGATGTTGTCTCTGTGCTCCTTGTGGTCTCCGTGAGCTACTCCAGGATGGCTAAAGCAGTTCTTGACTGACATCCTGAAATATTTTCTTCAAAATATGAAAACAATGTGCTTTCCAAGGCACTGAACAAGTGCATGGACTTGCTGTTGATCTGCTTCAGGTTGGTCAGAGCTGGCTCTGTCCTGGCTCTGTCCATCTATTAGTTATTTCCAGAGCATTGATCTGAGCATTACCAGCAGATGAGAGATTTATTCTGTGTTTCCTATAGAACTGAACGCTTTAATATCATGTCTGCAGTGATACTTAAAACTAATTCTCCACCCTGGATGTCCAAGGCAGACAGAATCACTTTAATACTGCAGCTCACAAGGCAGCTTCCTAGTTCACACTCCTTCAGGGCCTTGAAGCAGATGGGTTTAAAACAGCCAGCAGATTTGGGTAAGGAAAGAGCTGTAAATTGGAGATGGAGCTTGCATTCCACAGGAATTGGGCCGTGGTAGGACTGCAGAGCACCCTGGAGGGACAGGCTGGTGCAAAAAGTGAGATACCAAGTTTCCCAGTTGTTTGTGAAAGCCCTAAGTCAGCGTTCCAGTTACCTCCTTTATAGGAGCAGAGAACTAGGAGAGCTTTGTTCTTTCCAGCTCACAACCAGGAAAAATAGATCTGTGAACTCCTACAGCTCAAACGGGAGTGCAGCCGGCAGGCTGACACCGGGGTGGAGCCCCAGTTCAGAAACTCCTGCTCTGACTGTTCCTCTCTTGCTGGATATTCCACCCTTTAATCAATTTTCACAGCATCTACAGTGTCAAACATACAGGCTGTTGCAGAAGCAGAATTGTAAACACTGTCCACAGCTGACAAAACTGAGTTCTGAACTCAAACAGTTTCTAGAATAAGAATGTATTTGGGGTGAAAGTAGTTCCCAGAAACTGCAAGTGCATAGCTCTGGTTGCTGTGACCCACTGGTGGCTTCTCTTCCCAGTAATGTTCCTGTGGACTGTGCTTGGATGTGCTTTCCCAGTGAATTATGGTTGCTGAGATCAGGTTTTGCACAGTAGAAGTGACCATAAAATAACAGTTGCATTTCCAAGTCACTGCAGTGTGAAGTTAAGCATTGCTTTTTTTTCATTCCAAGGAAACTCTTGAATAAAAGTATCTGGGGTGTATGTGGGAAAGGATGGATGGGCAGCTTGAGAGCCTCAACCTGATCTAAGGGGTTTTTGTTTAGGGGAAGCAGCTGGGCCAGAGGACCTGCAGGAATCCTTTCCAGTCTGAATTCTGTGATTTAGAACCCTGTGTCCTTTCTCCATCCACCTGTGCAGGGAAGTGTCCCTTGGCCTTCCCTGGGCATATTCCCTCACAACAGCAGAGGCACCGAAGCCATTTACTTAAGAGTGCTCTGAATTTTACTTTGGCAAACAAATGGAATTAGTTTGTCACAAATCTTTTTGCACGTCAAACTAAGCAAGGTTTCCTAATGCACAGAGAAATGAGGAATGTTGGTCTGAATCCAGAAAATGTTAATCCTCGTGTCTGTGGACTTGGAGAAAGTAATCCTCAGGTTTCCCTCTCTGTGAAATGAATCTAATGCTATGTCATGAGCTCATGCATTTTATATGATGCTCTCTGGGTAATGTTTTCCCCTCTTCAGCTTCATAAAGCTGCAGGATGAGATGGCAGGAATAAAATTCATGTATTGCTCCAGTTCCCAGTGCTTAGAGAAGGTGTGGGCTCATCTGGGTACCTCATACACGTGTCAGTGCTGGTTTAAAGCTGCTCCTGGAGTTGGCTGAAGAACTAGGCAGAGCAGATGAAAATTAATGCCAGTTTTTAGTCTCCTGCTCTCTGGTGATAAAAGAATGGGAAACCATCAAACCTCCTGAAGATGGGTGAAAACAGGCAGGAGGATGCTGTAGTGCTTTCCTTGGAATTGAGGTGCCTTCACCTTTCTCCAGCTCTGTTCCAGCTGTCATTTTTTTGTATGTTTGACTGATTTCCAAGACTTTTAGTAAAGGTGAGCATTGGAAAGAAATGAAACATTAATTAGATTGCCTTTTTTCCATCCTAAATGGAATAAAAATGCAATAAAAATGCAATACTTTGTCAAAGTGGTGGTGAGGTTCCCCGCCCTCAAAAATCTTATCACTTAATCAACACCCTTCAGTGGAAAAGAAAAGAAGAAAAAGATGTTAATTAGCCCAGAGCACCAGACTAACAGAGCCCAGCTGGTGGGGGAAGGAGAGTGGAGTGGAGGGAGCAGGTTCTGGGTGGAGTTTTCTTTGATATTCTGATGAAATTATAAATGTTGCCATGTAATAAAGGTGAAAATCAGCTCAAGTGAGAGCAGAGCAAAGCCAGCTGAGAAGCCCTTTGTGGATTGCCCAAGATCACGTGTGCTTCCATATTTTAATAAATCCTTACATCCAACGTGGAGTTCCATCCCCCTTCCTGAAGTAGAGTCTGGTCATTCCCTGGAGCTCCAGCCAGGAGCTTTGAACCCGAGTCCTGCTCAGGACCAGACTCCCCTTGGTTGGCTCTGAGACAGCCCAAGTGCAGCATTTCAGGAGCACTCCAAGTGTTTGCATCTGTTATATTCCCCCCTTTTGAATCTGCAGTTTTATCTCTTTATTTGAGTAGTTAAAAATCAGCATAATCCAGAATGCACTGAGGGAAAAAGGTGTGAAAATTTAATGAAGAGCCATCATCAAAATCTTCAACCCTAATACCTGTTTTTGGTGGCAGAGCTTCATTGTCAAAGGTGGGTAACAAATCCACATCTCACCCGGAGTATTTTGAATAGCTGCTGGTCTGTAGAACAATTAAAACTTTGCCAAAGACATATTCCATTTAGGAGAGGCATTCCTGAAGGCAGGTGCTCATACAAATGAATTACACTGTATTAATTAGGAGATTTGAGAGATAGAGGGAAGCAGAGGAAGGACTGGGTTAGCTGTACTTGCTTCAGTCTGTAAATGAGTGGAATTGGAGGCAAAGGTCTTGATCAGTGCACAGGAATAAAATCTCCAGAACTTTCCTGAAGGCCTGAGAGCAGTGGAGCAGTGGAATACCTGTGCTGGGCTGAGAGGCTTTACAGGGTGGTGTTCACTGTCCCTACAGACACTCTGTAAACCATTCAGTCCCAAAGCAGTTACGTTTGATCTGAGTGTTGTGGGTTCGTAGTGAAAATCGTGTTGATTTTTGCTCTAGCTTTGTAAACTCTCATTTTAGGGCTTTGAACTGTGCTTTCTCTCTTCATACAAGTGGAATTCACCTCAAGATAGCAACAGCATCAGTTTGGGACACAGCATTGTCCTGCTTGGTGGAGATGTGCCCTGCTTTGTCCCAGCTATAAAACTGCCTTGTTACAGTTGTATTTTCCTCATGGTTGAAAATGTCCTTGGAAATACATTGTTTTTCCCTCACTGGGGTCACCTTGGTGTGTTCCTGTGCCTGTGTCCTGCTTTGCACATCTCCAAGCAGCCCTTGGGCATCCCAGCTTCTTGTTCTCTGATTCCTGCAGGCTTTGTTTTCAGGACCATCTCTACTTGACATTGATGCTTGTTTTCAGCTTTAATCTTCATGCTTGATAGATATAAAAAATGAGCTAAATTAGTTTGTTCTACATTTGGTAGGGCTTTTTGTAATACCTGCATTTCATTTAAGCCTGGTTGTCTCTGTCTTTGAGCCTGGTTTAACATTTCCTTTTGTCATCTCAAACTTATGTCTTCCTCAGGCAAAATGTGACTTTTATGTTTTAAACCCCTTTCTTTAGACCAGACTTTAACTTGGGGCAATAAATATTCTCCCTCCACTCTCTCCAGTGCCTTTGGCATTGATTCTTTTGCAGCCTAGTGCATCTTGATTAAATTTGAGTAACAAAAGGATATTTGAACCAATAGCAGAACCATTTCTGCAACTCAAGGATGATTTTCAGGTACTGCTTTTTGTATATTCTGAGACTGGTAGGTCACTGCTGGCATATTTTACAATGATTTTTGAGCTCTCAAGATCCTGTTTTTTCTTAATCTGGATTTAGTGCTCTTTCACTACAACATAAATTTTAACAGAGAGTTTACAAATATTAAGAGCCAGTGGAATTCTGTGTGCAGACTAATATATTTTTCTAGTTTTAGAGCATTAGTCTTTCTCATCTTTATCCACACAACCGGTGGATGAGATCAAATCTGCAATAAACAAACCCCTTCAGAAGTTATTTAAAACTACTGCCACTTCAGGCAGAAAACCATAAATAAATTAAAAAAATAAATAAATTGGTCGGAAACATCGTAGTTTACTTGAATAGCCTCTGCCTTGTTTTTCTGGCATTCTGGTATGCCAGGAAGACTTGTAAAGGGAGATTTAACTGTAGGTTTTCCCTTCTTTTGTGCTTGACAGCAACTAGCTTTCAAAACATCCAAAACCTGAAAAACCCTCCCCCTCAAACACCTCCCTTTTTCTTCTACTGAGGAACATGGCTGTGGAACAGAGTAACTGGTTTGTGGCTGTAATGAAATAAATACAGCTGTCAGTGTCGTGCAGGTTGACAGGAGCAAAACCTCACAACGGAGGGAGCACTCGAAGGTGTTTATTCCCTTTCTGCTCGTCACTAAGGAATCACTTTGGATTGAGACTGTTGTGCTGCTTCCCGTGGGTCTGGGTGACCTTTAGGTGGGATCTCGGGATTGTTTCCCCTTCCTGCCGCTCCCGAGGGCCGTGCCCTGGGTGAGCTGCTGAGCTCTGGCCTCAGGTGGGCTGTGCTGGGCAGGGCTGGTGCCTGTGAGCTCTCAGGGCTTCCTGCACCCCCTGGGTCCTGCACTGGGCACTGCACGAGGAATCGGCTCTAAACACAAATAAGGGCAGATTCTTGGTGTTAAACAGATACAGTGTCATCGCCTCAGCCAGCCCTTGGCCCCTTGGACTGTTTGTGTTGTGATGCTTCTTTGTATTTCGGTGCTGCTGCCTCCAGAATTGTGCAGAACGGGGCCGTGGCAAGGAGGGAGTGCTGTGCTTGGAGAAGACCAAGTAAGGGAAGTGCTGGGCTCTGAAACCTCTTATGTAAGCAGTGCAATCTGTACAGTGTCATTTGCTGTTTGCTTCTGAACAATTATGGAAATCGCTGGCAACTCACAAAAAGCAGGAGGACCTCAGGTTCCAGACTCCTGTTGTGTTGCAGGAAGCATTCTCTGTAATAATTAGCCTTTTTTTTTAACTTTTCTTTGATTTTTTTTTTTTTAACATGTCTGTGTGGTACTGGCAGATTTCAGCTCTTTTTGCAGCTTCTGGCTGGATATTTTACTGGGCAGTGGCCCTCTGGCAGCTGGAGTGTAGCTGGAAGCATCACCTCAACTTACTGATGCTGTTTGATGTGCTGCCTTTGCTGTTTGTGAATGAGTGAAAATGCAAAACATTAACTCCAGACTGTCCTTCGTAATTTAAAGTTTTTATTAATTTATATATCGAGGCTGTTTGTCCCTCCAGGATTTTATTCTAACCCAAAATAGCTTTTTAAAGAGCATTTTTATCTCTTTTTTTTGTCTTTTGGTGTGGTGGGGAGAGACATCATGGTGGAGTTACCTGTGCTGATGACAGGGGTACTCAGATGAAAGTGGTGTTGTGTGGGAATTTATCGTAATCTGAGACGTGGTTTTTTCAAGAGGAAATGTGGGGTTAAAAACGTAAAGCCAGAGAATATTTGATACAGTTGTCCAGTTTAATATTTTTAAATTATTTTTAGGCTTTGTGCAAAAGTTATAAGAACAGCTTAGTGAATCAGAATCAAACCCGAAAGCTTTTGACAGCTTTTTATTCAAATTACGGATACTCCCTATAATAAGAGGATTTACAGCACTCTCCCGTCCCACATGTGTCTGTTGTGGAGCCCCAGCAGCAGAGCAGCTCATGGGCATCCTAAAATATACAGAAAACACACAATTACCACCCTTCAGCCCTGCCACAAAGGCTGGGCAAGAAGTCTTTCTCCAGGAATGGTTCCTTAGTAGCCAGGACAGCTGGAAAAGTAGGATTGAATTTCGGAGTTCGGGTTTGGGGTCGCTCTGCCTTCACCTTCAGGGATGTCTTGGGCAGGGCAGTTCATCCCCTTTGGGCAGCAGTGGAAATGAGAACCTGGAGAAGGGGCTTTGCTTCCTGGAGCTACTGGGTGAGAGTGGCAGTTCAGTGTTAGGGTGGAGGGAAAGAAGCTGTGATGTGTGAGAGAGCTCCAGGAGGAGGTGGGAAGGAGCCGGGCTGGGCCTCGTGGTGCTGCTCCAGCCTGGGGGGTGTGCAAACCACATGGAGCTGCAGCCAGCCTGGCTGTGATTTACACCTCAGTGGGAATACACAGTGATCCTGGTTCAGCATCCCCTGGAATGGGGACAGCCCAGCAGAGCAGGATCATGACGTGGTGCCCTGTGTTACCTCAGAGAGCGGAGAACTGTGGGATCCGTGTCCACCCCCGGGGACAGCAGGTGGGCCCAGGGCAGGTAAGGAGGGCATGTGCAGTGCACTGGCCTTTCCTCCCTCCTGGACTGTTTGCTGGAGGTTTTCTGAGCTCCTCTAGTCCTGGGTGCAAGGCTGGAGAATCCTGGAGCAAATGAGTTTGTAATGGAAGCAGTTTTTGAGGTTCATGTATTTGCTGTCTGTGTTCTTGTATCTGTCACTTGCAGCTGCAGCACAGTTGCTCTTCAAGCAGGACTATGGCAGCAAGGAGCAATTTCTCTGTGTGCTCTAGACACTCTTGGTCTTGTTTTCTTGCCCAAACGGTTCTTTAGAGATGCATCTGTAGTGCAAACTTCCCGTGTGATTGTCTGTCCACACCCAGCTCTTTGTTTCACTGTTTCATTAGTGGGTCAAAGGATGGAGGGGTGGGAGATGCTCTTTTTTACACCATCAATTTTTCTAAGGCTCTAAGTCCACCTTTCCATTTTCTACAATCCATTGACTTGTCTCTCAGTCCCCTTCCTGAAAACAAACCATGAATTTGAGGAGAGAGAAGAACCAGTGAGTTTTATCAGCTGTGTGGCCCTGTAACTCCACTCACCCATGGGAAGTAGAGAAGAGGAGCACAGCAATGACAGGTTTTGCTGCATAATCTGTGTCTGGCCAGCTGTGTTCTAATCTTTTAGTTTAAGGAGGGGCCTGGCGGGGGAAGGGACTGGCTTTAAGGCAACACTGTTCTCCATAGATATCTTTGAAAATAGGATTGAAGGACAATTTAGGATGTCTGTGCTCTTAACACGGCTCTGAAGCTGGTAAGTATTGAAGGATTTCATGCCATAATAAGGATATTTTGGCCTGAGCACGAATGTCAGCACGGCATCTCTTCTCAGAGTTCTGTGGGCTGCTGAAGTACCTTTGGTGCTGTCTGTTCTCTAACAAAACAATTTTTGGGCCTCTGTGTGTTTATACCACCGAATCTCCCTTTCTCTTAGAAGGTTGTGACTCTCCTGGAGCTGGGGTGATCCAGCTACTTCAGGAAAATAGGTCACTTGTGTCTTGGGGAATTCCCTGCCTCAGAAGTCCTAAATAGGTGGAAGAGGAGGTCAGAGCAGAACTCAGTTTAGGGGTTTACCCCTTCTGCCCTTGTAGATAGGTCAGATAAAGAAACCTCTTCAGAGAGCAGACATCTGGTCATGAACAGTTAACCCTGGCCAACAAGGTCCACACCACTCAAAAGGGCCTGAATCTCCATCAGTCTGCCTGGAGTCCCTCCTGGCTGGTGAGCAGGTACTGCTGGCACGGATGGACCCTCCGGAGTGGCCAGTATAACTCGGGGTGGGAGTGCCCTGCCCTGACTGTGGCCCTCCATCCACCAGTGCTCCATGTGTGGTTCTCTATGCAAGTTGTGTTACTGTAGATGTCTTCTCTAACTCTGTTTTCTGCACCTCATTGCTTTGTTGTGTATAAGATCTCTTGTTTTCTGCCGCTCTGTCACTGCGTTTCTGCTGCCCCTCCCTCTAGCTGGGTTTGTCAAGTCGCCCATGTCAGAAACTAAGCTCACGGGGGACGCCTTTGAACTGTACTGTGATGTGGTTGGGAACCCCACTCCAGAGATCCAGTGGTGGTATGCTGAAGTCAACCAGGCTGAGTCTTTCAAACAGCTGTGGGATGGCGCTCGGAAGCGCCGTGTCACCATTAACACTGCCTACGGGGCCAATGGGGTGAGTGTGCTGAGAATAACCCGCCTTACCTTGGAAGACTCTGGGACTTACGAGTGCAGGGCCAGCAACGATCCCAGGAGGAATGACTTGAGGCAAAATCCCTCCATAACGTGGATTCGAGCCCAGGCTACTATAAGCGTCCTGCAGAGTGAGTCCGGCACCCACCGTAGTGGCACTGTAGTTCCTAGAGGCAGTCTAGTGACCCCCATCCCGTTATCCCGAACCCTCTGCCTCCCTGTCCTCTCGTGCTGCCCCCCAGACCGCTCCTCCACCCGTAGTGCTGACCTTGTCTGCCATCCGTGTCTCTTCTCCTTAGGATCAAAGCACTTGGGAAAATCTGTGGATCTGTGTTAGAGCTTCTGTGTGAACACGAGCCCGGTGTTGGATTTGTGTTTCTTCCCTACCCCTTTTAGTTTTGTAGAAGGTTTCCAGCCTCCCTGGCTTCTCCACGAGTGCCTTTATATTTGATTTCCATGTTCTTCCCAGGTCTAACCATTTTATTTTGATTTCTTCCCTTCTCTTGGAATTTCTCTGAATGCCTTCTCGCGTGTTTTGGTTGCATATATGCTTCTGTATAAATCCTTCCCTTCCAGTTACGTGTCACCTTTAATGTTTAGATTTTTCCATGAAGTCGTGGTGTTTCTTTTCCTTCCTGAACAGCGGCATGTTCCTAAATGAGTTCTCTGATGCAGCAGCACTGAAGTGATGCAGCTATTCCTAATCCAGCCTGTGAAAGGAGAGGGGGGAACACCCTCCCTGGAGCTGAACTAACAACTCCAGCTAAATGACTTTCAGCCGAGGAGGCAACTTCTGGCAGCAGAAAAGCTCTCAGAAGCAGAGACCGTGCTTGGCCCAGAATTGCTTTTTGTTCTTTGTTGTTACAAGGCTTTTCCTGCCTTCAGTTTGCTCTTAAAGCCATCCTGGATGAGTCTGGGAATTGATGCTGTCAGAGTCAGTAGAGAAGAACTCGGTTTTGTTTTGGGCAAGATGTGAAATTCTTGCCTTTGCAGATAGTGAAGCAAACGTCTAAGGAGTTGTAGGTAGAGGGAATTAAATCTGCCGAGTTAGAGGTGCAGGAGAACTCACTTTTTGCATGATTACCCAGTGTCCTAAGGTGACAAAAGAGCAGAGCAAAGCTGTTGTCTTGCTCTTGTCCTTTGTGCATAAATAAACCTTTTATGCACCACCTGGAGTTTTGTCTGGGTACAAAAGTGTCAAATCTGTAATTATGCCTCAGTTATGTATTTGAATACCTTAAAAAAACCCCAACCCCAGACTCTCCCTAAACCATAGTGCTGCAGTCAGCACTGCTGGATCAGAGACCTTCCCTCTGGAAAATGCAAACAGCATTGATACATGTGGAAAAACAGACAGTGAACCCAATGATGTGGATTGACTTAAAAAATTTAAGTGGCATTGGGTGGTTCAGCTCGAACCTGCTCAGCTTTCAATCCTACTGAATCCTTGATTCCTCCCTGGTCCTTTGAAATCCCAAAGGACTTGGATTGCTTGCATGACCTACAGCAGCAAGAGCCTGTAACCTTAGGCAATGATACTACCTTGAGATAAAGCCCAGAAATTTGTCTTCTAGGAAGTGATGTCTCCTGGAAATCCCCCTGCCCTGTCCAGACCTGTGGGGTCTCTGGAGAGTGGTGGGTCCTGAGCTCCTCTGGCTGTGTCCAGCCAGCTGGAGTGACCTGCTGAGGGAGAAAATCCTTTTCATATGCAAAGCCAACCCTTGGGAATGAGTTGCTGTGAGTTTTCCATATGCAAAGTGGGTTTTCCCTCTCTCAGGCCGTTGGTACTAACCTGCTCCAGGGACTGGAGCTTAACCTTCATCTTCCTCCCCAGTTAACTCCTTGTTTCATCTGGTGTTACTAATTCAGGAATGTGTGTGGTGACTCCCTTGCCAAGTGCCTTGTGCCCAGGATAATTCTGCTTTCATTGTGGGGCAAATGTTGAATCAAATACTTTAATGCCTTTGCTCTGTAATGTTGTGTATGATAAGAGATCTGACCTGCTGCTGCTTGGGAAAGACCCTGCGGACATCCAGCTCCTGCCTGGAAACAGAGATAAGGTGGGAGAGAGTTTCCTAGGAGGTTGGAGACCTGGAGACCATCTTATCTGAGCCTGCCCAAATTGTCTCAGCTGCTCTATTGTGTGTCTGAACACAATTTGCCTTTGGAGTGGGAATTGTCTCACTAAAAAGTTGGAATTTCCAGTTAATAGTGGCCATTTTGCTGCTGCCAGTATTTGACCCCAGCATTACTGAAGGGAAAGGTCCAGTGTCTCAAAGAGCACAACCTCCACCCTTGTCCTTGGAAGAGATCAAGTGCAGCTTGATTTTTAAAATTTGGCACTCCAGAACTCCCGTCTGCCTTCTACCTCATTCCTAAACTGGAACATGAATTTCACTTATTGGGCTTTCTTTAGTTGGTTTGCTTGGTTTTTAACTCTGAAAGCTGGTCTTACATAAAATGGGCAGTTTAAGTCATGTAAAAAGTGACTCTTGTAGGTGAACACCTTCCTCTGGATGTCACTGTCCCAGCAGTATTCCAGTTGCAGTTTGTCTCCTGGAATTAAATCAGGCTAGGAATGCCTGATAGCTTTTTTTATAAACAAAATACCATAAATGCAGGTAAAGGTGAATATGAGACTGCAGTTGCCTTTCATTTTCCTAAACTAGAACTAAAGAAGTTGCAAGTCAGACACCGAATTACTGTTTCAAACACAGTGCTGACAATATTTCCATAGCTCTGTATTTTTCTGGGGACGCAAATGAGCTTTTTGTTGGGGATGGAAAAGCACTCAGGGCAGTCCAGTAATATGGCTGTGACACAACAGCTTTGTACTGGAGGACCCAAAGAGATCCTTGCAAGGATGAAATCCCCTGGGTGGGAGGAAGGAGGCAGAAACACAGTTAAAAAGGTGTGATAAGAGCAAAATGTCTGTGGGAAGAGTCAAACCCCCTCTGTTCCTGCAGTACCTGCCAGTGTTTCTGCAGGTAAATACCAGTCCTGGGTTTAAATAGCTGTGGAAAGGAGGACTTCTCAAAAAAAGCCAGCCTGCTGGAGAAGGGATGCACAGGACTGGAATGCTCCATCAGGTTATTGGCAGGTGGATATTTTTTCTCCCTGCCTCTCTGGGCAGTAATTTAAGGACAGAGGAATGTCTGTGTTGGGAATTGTGACGTTTCTGACACAACCGGTGTTTTCCATCCCCCTCGTTCTGTTTCATAACTTGCATTCCAAGTGCTTTGCAGATGAGCAGCCAAAAGACTACATGGATACAACTAAACTTACTCTCCAAATTGTTACCACAAGGTGTGGCAGAGTTTACAGGATTCAAACTCCTTTGGCTTGCAGAAATCATGAAGGTGTTGGTTACTGACCCGCTGCCTCACCTCCTGCCCGGAGCGGGGAGAGGCAGCTCCTGCATCCAGAGGGGCTGGTGCTGCCAACCGTGGTCATGGGCAGAGAAATGAGCAGCTGGCAGCAGCCACCTCTTGGGAATCCATTTCACCCTTTAAAGTAAGGAAATAAATCCAAGGCTGAAGGCGCAGCAGCACCTGAACAGCAGAGACCCCGTAGTCTTGGCCTCTAGTCCAAGCTGAAACCAGAGCCACTGTTAAATTAGGTACTTTTTGAAGACTAACAGCAAGAATTCTTAATTTCTTTTAAGCTCTGTCATCCTGTGTTAGGTGGTTTTTTTACAGAATGCTTGAAACCAGATGTGAGCCCTGAGACCTTCCATAGAAAGGTCTTTTTTCCAAGTTTGGGAAGAAACTTGTCTCTGACTGTGCCAAAAGTTCACCAGCCGTATTTGTCAGTGAGTGGGAGCCATCTGCATGATTTTAAGCACATGTGGCCATCAAATGTAAGGACAGTGCCCTCATACTAATTTGAACACTTCTGAAAGGCTTTCCCCTGAAAAAAAAAATAAAAAAAGTGAATTTGCTGTTACCAGGTAAGATTGTGAAGTGGAACAGCCTGGGTTCTGTTCCCAGCAAAGTGAGTAACTCCTGGGGTCTGTTTATGCACTGAGGCTCCTTTTTCCCCCCCCTTCATTAATGTTTATGTTAAAGGTTACTTTAGAGACAAAATAGGTCCAGCTCTAACACGCTGTGTAAGGGCTGCTTTCAGCCAGTCCTCACCAGGCTCTGCCTTACCCACGCTGGGTGTTGGCCCCGTTTCAGACACCGTGGAAGTTGGGCTCTTTGAAATCTCTTGTGTGCACAGGATATTTTCCATGGGTAGACTTTAGTCTGTTTGCAGGGGGAAATCCAAAAATATTATTCAGAAGTCTTAAGTTTGAGGGCTGTTCTCTATAGAAAATGGGTTTGGTTTAAACCTCAAAGTAGAGGAATCAAAGTAACAGCCAGAAAGAAGCCTCTGGAGGACAAGCTGGTCTCATGTACACTCACAGGACATGTGTTCTCCCGTGTTATGGTCAGTAATGTGCAAAAAATCATTAATGGTGTCACCTAGAAACCTGTAGCAATGTGAATATTAGAATAAACCATCTAAATAACTCTCTTCTTCCCATCCAGGAGTGCTGATCCCTAAGGTGTTGCCTTCACTAGCGGTCGGCTGTTTATTGTGGCTTTCTCGATGTCTCCCGACTAGTGCAGTGACATTCCTTGTGTAGTCTCTTTCCCTTCCCGATTCCCCTCTGGATTTTAGACTAGCGTGGCAGTGCCTGGGGAAGGTGAGTTGCTATGTGCTGTCCCCTCGTTTCAGAGCCCCGGATCAACGCCAGCGAGGATGTGGTGCTCCACGTCTCCGGGGTGGCCGTCACGTTGCAGTGCAACCTCACCACCAGCCCCAGCCCCCTCACCGCCAGCTACTGGGTGAAGAACGGGGAGGAGATCCCAGGCACTAGGAGAACCTCCAACACTACAGAATACAAGTGAGTCCCTTGGGAATAACCTTCCTGTTCCACTGGAGAACGCCAGGCTGGCAGACCGGTTGCTTTGGAGCAGGTGATGAGGGGTTGGGTTCCAGGGTACCTAAAGCCTGGATTATTCTGGATCTTGCAATCTGAACTCATTTAGCTCCTCTCTGGGGCACAGACACACAGGGGAGTTTTCTTCCCTGCGTGAAGATGGATCCAGTGCATGTCTGTGCCATGCAGGGAGGTGCAGCACACAAATCACTGCTGAGGTGGGCTGGTTTAGTCATCTCCTGGCCTTGGGGGATGAGAGAGGGTGATCTCAGAGTTGTTAGTGAAGGTTGTCAGACCACTGCGAGGAGATGGTCCCACATCTTGACTGAACCACATCACTTGTGCCTCTGGGCTGTCAGTGCATCCTCACCCTCAGCACTGACCTGTTCCCTGGCTCTGTCCCTTCCATCCAAGGCTGAGGGAACAGACCCTGCACAGCCACCTCCCTTGTTTCACTGGAGCTCGCACAGAGCACAAATCCATGGAGGGTTTCCATATTCCTGGAAAGGGACTTCCTTGCCAGTTTCTAAGAGCACATGGAGCTCCCTCAGTGATGCCCTCAGAGATCTGTTCTGAGTGGGTGATTTTCTTTCATATTTTCTTCTTTCCACCCATTCTCTTCCCTTGCTGCCAGCATGGACAGCAAATACAGCTCTCAGTTCAGTGTTAGGCCAAGATGAAGAGCACTTGAGGAATGTTTTTAACCACTGCTGGGAACTTGCCCTCAACTAAATAACTCAGCTGCCTGATTTCTGTCTCTGGGGTGGCTCTTCACCCACCCTGATGTTGTTCACTGACACAGGATTAAGAAATGCTCAAGGTTTTCATTGCCTTAGCAAAGCAGCCTTTCATCCCCAGGATTATGGAAGTTGGGGTTAATTCTGGCAAATGTGTATTTTCCCTTTTCCTCTTTAGCTCACTGTGCATTACCTGTTTGATTTTGCAGTTTAAAAAATCATCTCACTTCCATAATTACATCCTGTTACTTCCTCAGTGCAGTGTTTAGCACTGGCCTTGAGTTTTAAAGGCTCTGCTTTCTTATCTGGCAATTAACTTGATGAGCAGTTTGGTCCAAAAACACCAGTTTGAGTGGTGCAAAAGGCACTTTGTGCACTTTGTTATCCAGGAAACTTAAGGATTGAGGCTGACTTCCCTGTAATATGTTCCAAGACATTTTTTCCTTCAAAATTCCTCTGCAGAGGGAGGATTAAGCTTGGCTTCAGTTTTAACTTTCTGGATAAGAACGTAGTAAAGTGGGCTAAAGACAGACAGTCCCTGTGTTCCCAGGGAATGGAGGGGTTGTAGGAGCACACTGAAATCCCAGGGACAGCTGGAGAAATCAGTAGATTTACATTTGCAAAACAGATCTTGATTTCCTGATCACTTTGAAGCTGCTTTGCTGCACGTTGGGGTTTCAGGCTTTCCGTGGTGTTCTGTTCTTGCGCTTGATCTGATCGGTAACTTCTGCTTCGATTTGGTTACTTTTTAAATCAGAAGTACCAAATTCTCACAGTGAGGATCCAGGCCAGCAGTGTCAACGTGGCTGTCGTTAAAAGAGGATATTTAGCTCCACCATCTATCTGTGTGCTTGGTTAATCTTTTGCTTTCTATTTATTTCCCTTACAAACTTCCAGGTTATTGATTTTTTCAGTCATTAGTGTGTTGGTTTGCTGTGAGATGTGGTTGGTACTTGGAAGTTCAGTGTTGACCATCCAGGAAGCTTCAGAACCTAGAGGTGAAACTACTTCCCTTAAAAATCCTGCTTCACACGAGGTTGGAAATTGAATATATCTTTCCTGATTCTCATTCAGACTCGATGTAGCTGCTCCTGCTGGAAGGCAGTTGTTGGCTAAACAAACTTGTCTGTCTTGAAAACTTTGCAGCTGTATCAGTTTACCCTTCTTTAATGATTGATGGTAATAATACCCCAGTGCCACCGTTGTAGCGTCACACTTTGCAAAGCAGCCTGTGTGGAACTGAAAGAATTCAGTGTCTTACTTATTTCCCCTCACTTTTAAGCATTGACTGACAAAAAAAGCAGTGGTCAGACTGTGATTATTCAGCTGTTAAGGCCCTGAATGCACTTGGGGAGTTGCTTATCTGAAAGAGGCATTAACTTTGTAAGAGACTTTAGACCTTTGCCAGCAACTCTGGAAAGTAAGTGCTGTAAACACTCAGAGGATTGTGTTGAACTGAGCAGCTTTTTCCATGTGTCTGAGCGGTTTCCATGTGTAATTAAGTGGTTTTATTGCAGGGTTGCTGTTCAGCTGCATGCTGTTTGCTTAGGGGTTTAAAAAATTAATAAAAATAAAAGAAAGCCAAGAAGCCTTTTGGCAAAGGGAGGGAGGGATGGGGACAAGAGCTCTGCCTTAGGCTGGGCTCAGAGGGGGTCGTGCCTGCCTACCTGGGCCACTGACTCGAGGAGGGCTTGCTCCAAAACGAGCTGCAGTGCACAATTAGCAGGCGTTAATTGAGTTAACAGCGTGAAATCCAGTGTGAAAAGATCAAAGTCTGGGATGGGGGGACTAAATTCTGTTGCCAGGTGGTGTTTCGGGGCTCTTACACGTGTTCTCTCCTGTCTGCAGGATCGCGAAGGCCAGAGCGGAAGAGTCGGGGGAATACTTGTGTGTGTTTGTGTTTTCCAACTCTCCTGTAGCCAACGCCACTATAGAAGTGAGAGGTACTCCTGGCTTTGTCTCTTTTGGTTTGTCTCCTCTCCCTGAAAATGCCACTTCTCTGCCACATCACTTGGGCTCTGTACAAGAGAGTGAACTCAGGAGGCCTTTCCTCGTGACACGGAGCCTGTGGTCAAACCTGGAGCAACAATACAGTTTATTATAAATAATAATTTGTTATGATACGCAATAATTAGAATTCCAAGGGAAAGGCTTGCACACGTTCATTGGGAAACATCTCACAGGGATGGGAATACGACCACTGCATTTGTGGTGTACTCAGGGGATACTGCAACACCTTTCTGTCTTGTGCATCCTCTGGCATCTTTAGGACCCTAAAATTTAGGACAGAAACGGCAAAATGTGAAAGGTTTGCAGCGAGTTTTGCTGTAGTCGTTGAACAAAAGAGCAGTGTCTGGGTCATAATATGGAGGCGATTGGTAAATAGCCAATAATTTCAGCAAAAGCTGTTTTGGGAATTTCTGGTTCCTCGCTGCATGGTCCTGAATCTGAGAGTAATTCATTGGTCTGTGTGACGTGGCAAATTCACAGCATTGTTCTCTCTCCAGAGAGCAGCATCTCTGGGACCATGCAGTCCCCTGGGGAAGGGGAGTAGTGCCATATAAGTAAACATCCTGGCTGATCTTGTACTGGTTTTCTGCCTTGATGATTTAAAAGTTCTTTCCCAACAAGTTCTTGTTGGCCCAACTAAGAAGTATATGGGATGTGAACACACAGAAATGGGCTGTTAGTGATTAAAACTGTATTTATCTCTAAAAATAATTATTGCCTTGCTTAGAGCAGTTTGAATTCCAGCACATTGTGCTTCTGGTGAGCTTCATCTGGGTGTTCAAGGTACACCCAAGGTTGTAGGGGGACTATTTTCCTTTTTTATTTTTTTTTTTAATCTCATTCTATTCTTCTGCTCTAATTGCTAAATCTTCTAATATTACCTTAATTAAAATCTTAAGTTCTTGCTTCCTTCTCTAGGCTGCTTTAGGTGACACACCACTTCTGGAGGCAGGAAAGGTAACTTTGGGAACAGAGTAAGACCTTTCCCAGCTCTCTAGAACGTCTCCAAAGATCTTTTGGGAATATTTGCCTCAGGGTTTGGCCCTGCCTGCCACCACCAGAACTTGGCAGGGGAGGGGTTGCAGGGATGTGGGGTTTAACACTATGGAAAGAAGAGCCAGTCATGTGATTGAAGTGCAACAAGAACTAATCCTGCTAACATTTCACATACCTAAAGTACCACGAGTGGCCCTCAGTTAGAAGGCAGTGACTCCAGCAGCACTTCTGGGAGGTTTTACCTCTCCAGAGTCCTCAGCTGCCACAATTCCAGGCCTCAGTAACCCTGTTTTCCAGCTCTTCCTTACAGCAAGAGCGGCTGATGTGCCTTGAATTCCTCCTTGGCAGGGAGAAGAGCCAGGGCTTGTCTGGGGTGGGAAGTACCTGCTCAAGCTTTATGCCAAGCAAACTGGGAATTGGAGCACGTGGACACTTTTTAACTGGAAAGATGCTTTCCTTCTAACTCCTATTCCTTGGAAACTTGAGGGGTGACAAATTGGGATGCATTTAAAGCACGAGGCAGATGTGATGGACAGTGAGACGTGACTCTTGTTTGCCCCTGCAGATGCTGTGGTTTAGTACTTACCTGCAGGTGTGGTGTTTGTGGTTAAGCAGCTGAAGACAAATTTAATTGCTCATTGTAATTGTGGTGCAGTTTCATCTGCTGATGCACAGGGAGAAGATGGTTCTGAATACGAAAATGCCCGTGGGCCAAAAATAGTGACTTTGTGACAGCTTGTGAACAACTTCACCAAGTGCCTCGTGGCAGATGCAGCCCGGGGCATCCACTGCCATTTGCCTTCCATGTAATGCTGCCTGTTTGCCTCCACGTGTCCCTGGAAGTGCTGGATGGGGCTTGGAGCAACCTGGTCTAGTGGAAGGTGCCTGTGGCAGGGGGTGGGACTTGGATGAGCTTTCAGGTCCTTTCCATCCCATTCTGGGATTCTGTGATTTTTCTTGGTAGAAAATTACTGGGGCAGGAGTGTAACAGCAGTTGGAAATATTGGGGTTTAATGGCACTCTCTGATGCTGTTCTTTGAATTCCAAGTCTGGCTTCCCTCATCCAGCTTTTGGATGAAGCATCTGGTGGAGACTTTGAGTGTTCTTGCTCAGATCCTCGGAGCTTTGGGGGCACTGTGTGAGTGCAGCTCTGAGCTTGAAAGAACAGGCTGAGCAAATGCTGATACTGGGAAAGTTCTGCCTTGGAATAGGGATCTTCTCCCATGTTTTCTGTGGGACTGTTGCATGGAAGCAGGTTATTCTGGCAGGAGCAGTGGGGATGACCCTGCCAGGCCCTGGCCAAGGGGCACTTTGCCACCTCCTCCCCACCTGGAAGTGGATGTCTCTAGTTGCTCCGTTGCCACACTGTAGAAGACCCTGTTTTGCTTTTTTGCTTTTTGTTGGGAGGTTGGAACTCTGGAGAATGAAGATTAAAAGAAGGAAAAGGAATGAAATGCAACCCTGAAGAATTCTGCCTCTGCAGTGTTCCTGCTTTTACTGAGATCTTGGGAGAAGGTGTGAGAGCAAACAAGTTTCTGTCTGTCTGTCACAGAGCAGCCAGGAGAGCCTGGGGAAGGACATCCCTGCAGTTCCCTTGGGCTGCCCAGGGGTAGCACAAGCATCAAGGAACATCCTGGATTATGTACCATAACTGAGAGGGCATCTCTTCTCTCTGCCCTGCCTTCCCATCCCAGGCTCCCTTTTCTCCATGTCCAGAGCTGTATCATTCCTCCTCCTCTGAGGCCTTTGTGCCATTCTCTCATCAAGGGACTCTTTGACTCCCCTTGCTCACTTTGCACTTTTCTGTTCCTCCCACTTGCTCTTGGAGCAGATCTTGGCTCTGGACTCCTGGCTGTCTTAGGAAACCTCTGCTGCAGCCTCACCTCTGTACCAGAAATTAATCAAGAAATGGGACACTCTTGGCAGAGCTGGACCTTGGAGTGATCCAGGAAAATCCACATCAGGTTCTCCCTTCTCGCTGCACCTTTGGTGTCTTCGCTCTGTGCCCAGACTACAAAGGGAGACAGGGATTAGGATCATAATGCAGGGAAACAAATCTTCCAGAGCCCTTTTATAGGTCACCCATAAGACATAAGAGTTTTTATTGCAGGAATATTTTTAGGTGCTTTTGCCCTTGCTTTAATTTTGTCTGTTAATGGGAAACTTGAAGGGGGTTTTGTTAACTGGGACATGGTTTGGAGGTGTTACACATATTAGTTCAACTCTCCTTTTTGGCAATGCTGTAAAATAGCTTGAAAATACCTGGAAATTAAGGGCTGAATGCCTCCTGTATATCAAGTATCCTTTAACAAGGCAAGCCCCCCTCTTTTCAGGGCTGTATTGAAAGCAAACCATTCAGAAAGCAGCTGCACAGTGTGTTTTGTGCCTGTTGGGGACCTGGAGCATGGAAGCCCAATGTTTACTCTGGCACAAACCCTCCTTTCTCTTGTGATTTGGTTTAAAATTATCAAAATGCTGCATATCAGAAGTTCCTCTTGTGTCAAGAATCCCTGAATGCCTGTTTATTTTGCCTTCTTTTTGGCAGCAGTTAATTTAAATTAGCTCTGCCTCTTTTTGCTCTTCCACGTGCTGTTCCAGGGAAACCTTCAGTATCTTTCCAGTGTCACAGTGCAGGAGTTTCACCAGGGGCAGTGTCTGGGTTTCAGTGGTGCAGGAGCTGACAGAGCAGGTTGTGTCCACGTCTGAACAGAGATGGGGATTCTGCTGCCTGAAAGCTGGAGTGAAATCCAAACCCTTCCTGAACAACACCTGCCTCATTCTGGCCTTTATCTGGCACCAGAGTAGAATGGTTTGAGGAATAATCCTGCCTTGAAAAGCTTCTCAGGAAAACACGGCTCTGTGCTAAAGCTGTGACTGGGGTTTGCTGCAGGGATAGTGGGAGAGCAGAACACAGTTTGGGAGAGGAAATGCTGCATTAATGTCTCGCTGGGTAGCACCATGCCCTGAATCATCAGTACTGCACTGGGGCTCCCCTCTGACTGCCTACAGAAATAGTGCCTGTCCCAGCAGAGCCGGGGAGGAGCAGGAGGTATTCTTGGCACTTGTGCTCCGCTGGGATAACCCTTCGGAGATGACCTCTCCTTACAGTGTCGCTGTCTGTGGGCTGTAGGACAGCTCTAGGTCACCCTGCAGTACAAGTTGAGGTGCCCTAGAAAGCCTTCCCTCTTTCTCTCCCCCCCTCTTTCCCAACCAACATCTGACACAAAGTGGGCCCGCTGTGCCTGCTGCCTCCCCTGGCCCCTTTTCCCGGCACGGATCTGCTGCCGAGGGATGGCCCTGGAAACCCAAGTGCTGGCACATGGAGCCCGTGTGGGGCTGCAGCTCCAAGGTGATGAATCCTGTTGCTGCTTCTCCCCTTGGGGTCATTTCCAGTCCCTTTTGGCAGCCCAGGTCTGGGATCATTGCCTTGTCACCACACGTCTCTTGTGCTCCCACTGGCCTCTCGTGTTCCTGACACTGGAGGAGATCCCTGCTTGTCATCCTCAGGGAAGCAAAAACCACAGGGAGGTCACTGGGCTCACCCAGCTCCTGCCTGAAGGAGAACTTCCTTGGCACCTTTCAGCAGGCCATGAGATGAAATTCCCTTCCTGAACCATCATTGTTTGGAATAAGTGTTATTTTCCTCTCTGGGGCTGCAGGCAGGAAAGGACATTGCAGGTGCACATCAGTGCTTGGGGTCATGAAGTCACACAGCACACACAACCCCAAAGCTCATTTATTTTCTGCTTGAAGACCTCCAGCTCAAACCCTTCATTTCCTCTGGGTGTCACTGCCCCTTGCAGGCACGGGTGGTGTGTGATCACCTGGAGGTGTGGAATGGCCTTGCCTTCCCTGCTTCCTTTGGTTTCTGTACCTGGCAGCTGCTTTCTGCACAAGACCAGAGAATTGTTAGGATCTAGTGTCTTCATTCAGTTCAGGTTTTATGTCTCTCAAAGTATTTTTATGTTTGATGTGGATACATTTTAGGTGTCGCTTTTCTTAAGGATAAATAAAACCCCTTTTTTTGTCCTTGGCCTTGTTCCTATCATGGTTATGGTTGGCATCATCTGTAATTAATTTTCTGGCACCTGTCTTAGCTTCACCCTTTGGTCAGAACTCCTGCAGAGCTCAGGGGTGTACTGGGAATCCTGTTGGAATTCCCACAGGCACTTGGAGACAGCCTGGGTCGATGGGTGTCTCCTATGGTGTCTTTGCAGGTGAACACACACGTACAGGAGCACTGTAGCTCAGGTGTTCTTACAGCCTTTTTTGTTTATTTTGATAATGTTGTGAGAGGCACAGTTAATCAGCTGCATTACTGCTAAGAAGATTCCAAGGCATGGGATGCTTCCTGCATTTCAAACCCCTGGGCTTTGAAATATGACAATATTAAGCACTTCAGCTTGCCAGGCAATTTCCCAAAGAGCTGTAATTTTTGGGACGAGCAGGTTCAGCTGATGTCTGGTTGCACAAGATGTTTTGTTCACTTCGATCAGAACTGTGAAATCTGCTCCGTTATTTCAGCTGCAGGTGCTCCCCCTGTACCTGTCTGCAGGGGGGACCTGCTAGTGGGGAAAGGAACTCTCCTTGGAAGGAATTCTGGTGCCTGGGGGTCTTTTCCTGGAGCACCCAGCCTGGCCTTTGACTGGATTATCAGATCAGTGTCCTGCCATCACACAGCAGGCCACGTGGGCCGTAATTAGCGGGCTGGAGGGCTTTAAAGGTGGTCACTGCGGCCCCAGAACCATCTGCTCCGGCCAAGGTTCAGCTCAGGCGCTGCACTGATCCAGCCTAATCTCTCGTGAGGTTTTAGGGCTGCTCTGATAAACAGGGAAGTAAAATCACAATTTTTCCTCGCAAAGACAGGCTCGGTGTGGGAAAGGAACAGCTTCCAGGGAGCTGGAAAACTTGGGTTTTTGTCCATATGACTGAAATGACTCTCTTTGCCTTTACAAGCTGCTCCTTTGTTTTGTAGCCACTCCCGACATCACCGGGCACAAGCGAAGTGAGAACAAGAACGAGGGGCAGGAGGCCCTCATGTACTGCAAGTCCGTGGGCTTCCCCCACCCCGAGTGGGTCTGGCGCAAGAAGGTCAATGGAGTGTTTGAGGTAAGAGGAGTGGGGGGCCAGGCACACACCCACCAGCCAAAATCCCTGGGAGGAGGGAAACCAGCACCCTGGCTTTAGGGATGTGCTGCTGGAGCCTCATAACTTTGTAAAATGCAGCTCCTCAGAAGTCTGATCCGTCAGTGAGTGAAGGCAGCAGTGAGGATGGATGGATGGATGGATGGATAAAAGATGCATATTTATGGTATTGGGGTGTGAACAGAGCTGCTCATGGCATTGCTGGTCAGTAGTGTTCAGGGTATCTGCTGCAAACTGCAAGATCTGAGTTATGAAATATGATTTAAATCTGCATTTGGCTATAAATTCCTCCAAGTTTTCCAGCTTAACTGGTTGAGCTCACAAGACTCAGTATGAGGAGGTGGCAGTGATCTCTATTAGTGTTCAAGTGAGCATATTTTTTCCATGTAGCAACTGCTGCAGTGAGCAGGAAAATGTGACCAGCAATGGGAATAGCAGAGAAGCTGGAAGTTGCTAAACCCGTTGGCTTTTCTGTCGCTGCATGATCTGCCAGAGAGGCAGCAATTGGAGGGATGGCTGAATAAAAAATGTTAAGCAAGTAACAGGATGGGATGATTGTTCACTGCCAAGTGTGAGCTCAGATTCCTATGGGTTGGTGCTGTATGTGCCCGTGTGCTGGGAGTGCTCAGAGGTGGTGGTGACGTGCAGGGTTCCCTTTGTGGTATTTTTTGGTGGTGTTCTGAAGCACAGCTCCCTTTAGAGAGAGAATAAACACCAGCTGTGGGCTTCTCCCTCAAAGCTCTTCCAGTTCCATGACACACAAACCAAAGGCTCTTGCTCTTTTCCACCCTTCTCCTTTCGCCAGGACATCAACAACTCCTCCGGCAGGTTCTTTATTTCCAACAAGGAGAACTACACCGAGCTCAGCATCACAAACCTGCAGATCAACGAGGACCCCGGCGAGTACCAGTGCAACGCCACCAACCAGGTGGGCTCCGTGTCGGTCACGACCATCCTGCGCGTGCGCAGCCACCTGGCCCCGCTGTGGCCCTTCCTGGGCATCCTGGCAGAGATCGTCATCCTCGTGGTCATCATCGTCATCTACGAGAAGAGGAAGCGGCCGGACGAGGTGCCGGACGGTAAGTCTGCCCAGCGCCGCCACTGAGCACGGAGCACGAGGAGCAAGGGAAGAGAACCCGTGGGAGCACAACGGAGTGGGGCCTCGGGGCAGGAAGGACCAGCAGCCCAGTTTGCCCAGCTCCAAGCGCTTTGCTTTCTCATCTGTTCCTTCTCCAGACATAAAGCCCAGAGGGTCACAACACTGGATTTTCCAGAGATCTCAGACCATGGGGTGGGAGGGGGGGTTATTAATATCTCTGAAGCTTTTTTTGCACAAGGGATCTGGTGCTCCCGTTGCTTTCCTGCTGTGGTAGCCCTGGGAAATCCTGCCTGTCGGCCCTAAGGAGCGTAGGGCAGCACAGGGGGAGAGCTGGAAGCCACTATTCCATGATGGGTAGCGACTCCCTCTTCCATGTGGCGTCCAGGTCAGACACTGGGCAGGTTCTGTAAGGAAACATTACACTTAAAACTAAGGAATCATTACATTTCAAGGGATTGGGACTGCAGAGATACTTCAAAACTGAAATGTTCTCAGAGTTCAGAGGGGTGGGGGAGGGCTCTTACTCTGCTGTGTAGCTGAATTTGTATTTAAGGAATGCTCTGGAAACTATATCTAGTAGTCATAGCCACTGAGTTAGATTTTATAAAGATCAGGCTTTTATTATCAGGTTTAATGGTAGCAATAATTAGTTAAACTGTGTTTGGTACATAAAAATAGTAACTTTCATCTTTGGGCTTCTTCTGCACACCTTCCTCTTCAGAGATCAGGGAAGGGGCAGTTTGAGGCTGAGTATTTGCAAGAACCATGCTGAGAACAGGCTTTAATGTGCTACTAGCTGCTTACTACAGTGTGTAACCAGAACCTCCCCAAGGACTCCTTGGGAGGAGCAGCTGGAACGTCATCGTGCTGTGAGATGTCCAAGCAATGGAGCAGGTGCTTCAGAGCCCATGGAGGGACCAGTACAGGCAGCACTGAGCCCTCAGCACCTTCCTGGGCTGGTCAGGCCCTCCGAGTGGGAGATGATTCCCAAGGCAGCTGGGTGTGGATGGCACAGCCAGGACACGCTGTCGTGGAGCTGCGTGAGGGACTGATCCCAGCACAGCGGGGTGTTTGGCTTTAGGATGGGAATAGAGGTGTGAGACAGGGATCTGTGTGTGAAGTGGGGGCAGAACCACCTTCACGGGGCCTCACGTGTCTCAGAGCACGAGGAGAGAAGCTGGTGAAACAGATAACAAATGGTAACAGCGGGAGAACAGCTGGGGCTTGGATCACTCCTGGGGAACACCAAAACTGGCTGAAGTAGTGCCTACCTAGAGCAAACCAGCTTCTGGTTGTCACCACTGAGTAGCACTTACTAACTGCTTACAGAGCATGTGTGGGGACTGCTCTGGGTGTGCAGCCAACCAGTTACACGGCAGTGCATGTTCCTGTGCATAACTAACAGCTTCCCAGGCGCCGAGGGGGCTGTGCTGCCCACGGCCTGGCCTCAGAGCGGCCCCAGCCAGTCCGGAAAACTTGGAAAGGACCATTTTCATGTTCTCTTGCACCTCCCCTCCGTGTTGGTGACTCTTCAGAGTTCCCTGCGTTCAGAATTTCATTTGATGAAGTTCCGCAAGGACCCAAACAAGGTATCAGTAATTTGATATGTCAGCATTCCCTGCAAGAAGCCCCAAAAGAACTGAATCCCACAGGAATTGGCTTTGACTTGACCAAATCGTAGCACAGCCACTGTGGAGGTGTGGTAAGGCTGGAGGTGCAGAGTTCACTGCCTGTTTGTTGCCAAGGCTGAGTTTTCCTGGCTGGTCTGGTCATTCCTCAGGTGCCCAAGGGATCCAGGCCCATCATCTCCCATGGAGCTGTCCATGATGATGAGCCCAGGAACTGAGGTTACTACATGGCTTTCTTGGGCACCTAAGCCAGAGCCCTGGAGAGTGACACACCTCCGGGGGGGGACAGACATTCTCCCTGTCCACCTTCCCGGAGGACAAAATCCATGCTGGATGTCACAGTCCGTACCTGTGTATTAGGTTTGCTTGGATGAAGGGACACAATTGGCATAACGCTGACTTGAGTCCTGCATTCCTTGGATACTCTTGCATTGAAGCTTTCCATGGTGCTGTGGTGGGAAACGCCCCGTGAGCGGGGCACTCACGACTGCACCCGTGGGAAATTGTGGGGAGCCTGCTGATTTCCACACGTGGATGTTTGAACTGGTTATCCTTGATTTTATTATTTTCGAGACATGGTTACGAAATGCCAAAGTTAATGTTGGAATGCAGTGGCCTGCTTTAGCGTTTGGAATTTCAACTCCCTGCTTCCCAAGTCACACCTCCTCCTCCTCCGCGTGCCGCAGCGAGCCCGAGCAGGATCGGCAGCGAGCCCGTGGCTGAGGCAGCAGCTCGGGCAGGGGATGAGGCCCGACAGCACATCCCCTCCCAGCAGTGGGGCAGCAGCCGGGATCCCTCTCAACTGGCTGTTCAAAGCTCTGTAGTTTTGGGGGTGATGTGCTCGGCTTTAAGGGTTGTGGTCACAGCAGAGCTTCACGTGAAGCTGCTGCAGCAATGACTGAGCTGTTCGTGCCCTTCCTGCTGGGGTGTGAATTTTCTCCTTGGTCCACTCCAGATTTAGACACTGAGAGTCCTTCATATTCCACCCTCATCACCCCATCTTCCAATGGCAGGATAACTCTGGGCCTCCCTGAGTCACCAGCTCTCTCTGCTGTCCTTCCTTAGCTCTGCCAGGGTAGGGAGCAGCAGTCCAGCTCCCGCAGGCAGGTTTGAGGATGGATGGCCACTTGGGAGCCCTGCCCACTGGATCCTTATTGCTGGGCTGGGCACGTCCTCCTGCTGCAGGATGACTCCTGCAGATCAGATGGCTGCTCCCTGTAAAGAACTGGAGTGTTGGGGTGCGGGTGTTGTACCTGTGGTGTCTCCCCCCCCCTCCCCAGGTGCCTCCCACCTCCACTCAGGAATCCTCTGAGAAGATCTCAGCTGGAATTTCTGCACACATTAGTGCAAAGATGGCTCGTTCAGGCCACCTTTAAAGGGTTGTTTTAAACATTTGGGAGAAAACCAAATGCTAAATGTGGTCACTTCCCCTGTATGCTGGAAAATCAGAGGCTTTTGGAGCTGGAGGAGCTGTTCAAGGGACAGCTGGAGCACCCTCAGCTCCTGGCTGGGGCAGTGCAGGATGGATGCAGCTGAGCTGTGTTGTCTTGGATCCTGATGGGAGCTTCAGGTGCCCACGCTGAGCTCTCCTCATGCCTTGTCCCAGTGTTTTTAGGGCTGGCTCAGTTCAGCCTACACAAGTGACAGTGCTCAGGGTGTGCTGTGGGCCCCTGGGATGAGACCAGCCTGGGGGATGTGACCGGCTGGAGAGAAATGTTCTCTCTGGGGGAGAGACTTCTCAGGTATCTGGGATGCTTTCCAAAAGTGCCTGGGGACCCTGCCTGGCCAGCCCAAACAGACAGTTTGGGCTGAATTAATTTGGGTTGAATTAATTCCCTTACCCTCTCATCTCCATGTTCTGGAGGCTCCAGCTGACCTGGCTCAGTGTCCCAACTGCCCCGTCCCTGGGGGTTGGGGAGGGTGACAGATATCCTGGGTACAGCTGGAGTTCTCCGTTCACTGTGGAGCGAGGCTTTAAGGGTTTCAGAGTTTGGGGGAACAAGGGCTGGTGTTACAAGGCACTTCCCCAATGGAAAATGTGTTCCCTCTGCCTGGAAGAGCAGGGCCAGTCGTTTAACTTTGGCATTTCCTGACTGCAGGTGTTGGTTTTGCATGGACCTTGCTTTCTGTGTTCCGGTGAATCGCTTTTTGTGCCTCGGGGCCAGGGCTGCTCAGGAGCTCCTTTGCTAATATTTCCTCCTTCTCAGAACTCAGATTTGTGAGTTGATTCTTATTCCTGCTGCTCAAGGGAACTTTGCACCTGTGAAATCCCTATTTCCACCAAAACAGTGCAAAGATGGCATCAGGGGATGCCCGGCACAGGGTCTCCTGTGGTGCCCGTGGATTAGGGGGTTCTCACCTCCCAGGGTGGGTAACCTGTGAACCCCCTCACATCCAAATCCCGAGCTGGAAGGAGGAAGGGAGGGCAGATTGCGCTTGAATCCCGCATCCTTTCAAAATGTGAGTTCTGACTTGCTTTACGCGTGGTAAAGCAACATCCAGCTCACATCCTGTTCCCAGAGATCAGCCAGGGGCTGGAAAATCCGGAGCAGGCAGAGAACATGCGGCTTCCGTGGCTTTTGGGACAGAGCTGCATGAGCCTGGCATGTGGCTGGATGCACGGCGGGAGCGGTTCCGCAGGGGCTGCTGGCACTGCTCCCAACGGGAGCGCCTTGGGCTGCCCGGGGCGAGGAAGGGAAGCGAGTGCCTTCATTCCTCGGGGTCCCGCTTGAGCTGCTTGGTGTCAGTAGGCAGAGGGAGATCAGCCATCGTGACCTGAACGTGGTCTAGCAAGGTTTCTAAAGAAAGGGGGTTTCCTGCTGTTGTTGGATCGAATAGCCTAAAATTAGCAAAGCTGCTGGTTTAAAGGGTGTTTTCTGGGGTAAGTAGAAAGTAAAAACTCCTTGGCTACATTCCCTGTAGGAATGGGAGCAGTTTTTACTTGAAAAGCCATATTCATGATCTTTAGTCCAAAGCCATGAGGTGACTGGGTTATAACATGTCCCTTTTCATTCTTCCCCTCTCATTTCTCAGCCTAATCCAAAGACTTCCCATAAACGTTTTTCCTGGCTCTGCAGAAGCTCCATCCATATCCCCACATTCTTTCTAACCCTCTTTTGTTTTTTTCTTGACTTTCCCTGTTCCTGCTATTACTGTAAGTAATTAAAAGAAACAAACTGTTTGCACTGCAATGGTTTACCTTGTAACAAGTTGATTTTTGTGGGTTTTTTTTTTCCCTGTTATCCTCATCTTTCTCTCCCACACCTAAAATTCATCAGGGGGAGAAAGTTGTCAGGCAGGTGCCTAGCGAGACTGTAGCCATCAGCTGATCCCAGTGGGAATCAACCAGCACAGGAGCTGTGTTGTAACACAGGCTGTCACAGGCTCTGGCTGCTCCTTCTGAGCATTTGAGCTTAAACTGAACAGCAGCTGGGTTTAACAAGGCTCCAGCTCAGTGGTGGTCTGTGCAGGAAGGCTGAGGGTGGCCAAGTGCCGGGATAAGAACTGTCCCTGGAGCTGCTGCTCTCCACTCCTCTCTGAGCAGGTTTCTTACGGCTCAGAGAAGCTGTGGCTGCCCCACCCCTGGAAGTATCCAAGGCCAGGGTGGGGGCTTGGAGCACCCTGGTCTAGTGGAAGGTGTCCCTGCCCTCAGCAGGGGGGTGGAATGAGATGGCCTTTAAGGTCTTTCCAACCCGAACTACTCTGTGATTGATTTTTAGCAAGTGTTAAAGCACGAGCCGAGACATAGAATCCCTTCAGATGCAAAAATTGGAATCTTAGTGCTGGAGGAACCCGTTAGTGTTTCATTTTTAACTTCCTCCAGTCACAAGATGCTACCCAAGATTAAGTTGCTATTAAAAGTAAACCCTGTAGCTTCCCAAAGGCGGTGGAAGAAACTGAGCAGCATCTAAAATGCCTTATAAATTAAGGCTGGAAGTAAATGGGGAGGGGGGGGCACAAAGCACATTCCTGTAGTGCAAGTGGAGGAGCTAAGGGAGATCTGCTTGTCATCACCTTCCAATTTTAATGCCCAGATATTTTTGCCCACAAGGACTGGTCACGTGTCGAGACAAGCAGCAGTTCGACCCTTTTGTTTCAGAAACGTGTGATCTGGGGGCGCCGGTCATCCCGTACCCAGAGGAGAGGCCTGGCTGGGGGGGGGTTTGATTCCTGCATTCTCTAAACAGTGGGGTTTTTGGAGGCTGTGGATCCCCTCCAGCTGGCAGAGGGAAGCCCTGCAGGAGGGGTGTAGTGTGGTCGGTGGTGGTCCCAGCTCGGCCGGGTGCACCTTCTCCGTGGCCGTCGGTGCCACTGTACCAGCGCAGGGCTTTGGCATAAAGCTTTGGGTTGTATTGATCTTGTCGGTTACTATGACTTCTTTTTTTTTTTTTTCCCCCCTTCAATTGCATCATACCCTTAAAAAACGGTGGTAAGTGAGAGCTCTGCATGCTTTGGAGTTTGTTTAACCTCCGCTTCAGTCTATACAACGCACAAGTCATGACCGTTAACACTCTTAAAACTTCCTCATTCACGTTCACAACTAATTTGGATTTCAGTTTGCTGTTTTTAATCTTTTCTTTAGTCTGATTTTGTACTGGTTTTTCTGTTGTTCTGTTGCCCCCTGGTTTCGCTGAGGGTTCGGTCTCTGTCTGTACTGTACTGGGGATGCTTTTCCAGCAGTTACTGGCTCACCAGGATAGCGACGCACCGAGGAATCTTCCTCGGTCTTTTTCTCTCTGTTTAGGGTATAGATGGGACAGGGACGAGTGGTGGGGATCCACCATCTCTAAGTATTCCAGTAGGCTTTTTTGTTGGATCTCTGTTAGGAAAACACCTGATGGCAGCCTTTACAAATGTGAAGCTTCTTTTATTTATTTTTTTTTTTTTCCCCCCCAAACACAAACCTCCTGATCCGAAATGGGCATTTAAATATTTGAGCAGAGAAGGGAGAACGGTTATTTTTCTAGCGAGATCTCCACGGTGCAGTTCGATATTGCTGAAGTCCAGCCAAACAAACTCCCAAAGCTGTCGATGGTGTTTGTCAGAGCCGAGAGGAGTCTCGGGGGCAGCGCTGGGTTTGGGGCCCGGGGCTCGTCCCGCCCGGAGCGCGGAGCTCGGCCTGCTTTCAGATCCTTTGATTCCCAAAAGATGTTTGTGGAAGGAAGCTGTAGATTTCCTCTGCTGTGCTTTGTGTTTCAGTACCTGATGTGTCTCTGTATATCTCACTGTATATACAACAGCACATTGATGTCTGGCTGTCCTTCCTAGTCCCAGTTCTCTGTACCGTGTCCGATAGTTACTGTTGCTGGTAATGGAATTCTGTGGACACCGGTGTGTCGCTAGTCTGTTATTTTGGCTGTAAAGCTCTTGGTTTGTGGTTAGTTCTTTATTTTTGGAGTATTTTTTGTTCCGGTCACTGTCTGTGCTAGCGGTGGCTTTGCCTCTCCGTTGCCTTGAAGGTCCAGGTGGAGTAATGTCCCCTCTTCCCGACATTACTCCTGGCGTGTGCTCATGCGGATGCCTACACTGTAAGACTGTAATTTCCATAACTGCTTCATGTGCACTAAGCACCCTTGTGGAATCCTGCTGAGAGTTTCTCAAAGACTTCCCATGAAAAATCCCCCCGGCACAAGGCGGGAACAGCAACTGTTGAGTGCCCAAACCAGCAGGGCCTGAATTGGTCCCCCCAAAATCCACCTATGGGAACGTTAACTTCCAGGATTGGTTTCTGTACTGCTGTTTAAATGCATTTCTGTCTTCTGTACTGCAGCCTGGGAGAAAATACAGTGTTTGAGAATCCCAAAAAATAGTCCAATTGCTCCTGAAAGAGTTAATGCCAAACATTCCTCATTGGCAGATGTTTCCCCCCCAATTAAGAGCATTCTTTTGCCAAGGGACACAGGCAGGACGATGCTGTGATGCTGTCGGTGTTCTGGAGGTGTCACAGCTCCTGACTCCTCCTGGTGATCAGATGCCACTGCCCAAGGACCACGGCTGGGGCTGGAATTGAGTGTTCCCCTTCAGTCTCCTCCTAACCTGGTCCCTTCTAATTAAACATTGAGAAAAATGGGGAGTGTAGAGGTGGTTTCATCCATGGGGGAAAATGAGTAGGGGGGGTATGTCCCTTCTGAGGTAAATACCAGGAATTACCCATGAGCAGTGGAGAAATGGCTTACAAATTGAAATATATATATATTAAAAATTAAGTCAATGCAAGCAAACAACCAGCAGGATTTTACAACTGAACCGTTGGTTTGTCTCCTCATCTATATTTTATGAGATTGAACCACTGGAACTTGGGGACAAGATGAGCCTTGACCATGTTGCACCAATCTGTCCGCTACAGTTGCAGTCCTTCATGACCAGCATTCCAAGTGTTAACTAAACCCATTGAAGCAACATACCTGCCATTAAACCCGAATCCAGAACAGTAACTCCATGACTCCTTGCACTCCCGACTGGAATGGCCTTTGATGCTGTAGATAGATCGGTTTGCTGCTCGCAGTGCGGCCGCGGCACCGGGCAAACACTGACTCTCTTTTTCTTTCCTTCCCTTGTCTCTCCTGGATCGCATCGGGATTCTTGCTGCAGATGATGAACCAGCTGGGCCAATGTAAGTGTGTTTTGAGGAAAAAAGTTCTATTTGGGCTAATCTGGGGGGTTGTGGGAGGTGACAGAACATATGATTGATGTCACGTGTGCCATTAAGGGCGGTAACGGACACTTTGGTGTGTTGTGTGTTAGTGCTGGAGGAAAGAAAAGCAACATCTTGCTAGAAAACAAATATTGTGGTACAATACCAAGTCTGAAAGCTTTATTGTATTCAGCCACTTAAAGAGAGGAAGAGTGAAATGCTGTTTAAATGATTATGTACAAATAATTGCATATAATTATGTACAGATAAGTACAAATAATGTACATTTTTCCTGTGCTGGTGACTGATTTTGGTGCACTTCTTTATAACTTCTCTCTCTCTCCAGGAAAACCAATTCTACAAACAATCACAAAGATAAAAACTTACGCCAGAGAAACACAAATTAAAAATGCTCATCATGTAAGTATTCCCCGAGCCCTGCTGGGAGAGGGCAGGCTCAGCCCTCCCCTGGCTGTAGCGGTTGGGGCGCGGAAGCAAAGCGCGTTCCACGGATTCAAACGTTCCCGGCTGCGCGGAGGATGGCGCTGGCCTTCCTGCCGCGCCTCAGGGAGCGCTGGGGGGCACCAAACCATTGATTGCCTAAAGCACGAGGGTGGTTGAACGCCCCACCTGCTCCAAAAACACACACTGCGATTCCAAAGCCGCCCCCTCGTCCCGGGGGTCAGGAGTGGCGCCGGCCCGGGGGCGGCCGTGCCCCTCCCGCGAGCGCGGGGATTGCAGGCTGGCGGCTCGCGGGGTCCACCATTGACTAGCACCTCTTTCTCGTTTCTTTTTTAGAGCTTTAAGTTTCTGAGAGACTGATGGCAATATGACCTGCTAAATTTAAGGGTTGGAACTCTTGGTTCTAGAACTCCAGTTCTGTCTGATTTCTTTTTTTTTTTTCTTTCCTTTCCAAGTGAGCAACGATATGACTGTCTAACGCATGCCTTATTTAGCCTCTCCTGCAAGGATGACCTAGCCAGATCAATTTTAATAATGCTTCCGTGTAGAAGGTGTAAACTATTTTGGGCTTGATGTGCTGTGAATGTTGCTTTTTTTTTTTTTTTTTCCCTTTACTCTCTTTACCATGAGCAGTAGCCAGGCGGGTTCACGCATGCGCCATTTTTTACTTCCTGTAGCTGTTAAATTTGGCACCGCTCAAACCGCACCGCTGCCATCTAGTGAGACTTCTTTTGTAAAGTACAGCAGAACTTAAAAATATATACAGTATATATTTATATTGGGGGCGGGGGGGAGGGGAAACCAGAAGTCATTGTGGTTCATTTTGAAGCTGCTGATATTCATTCCTTACTGTATGGCTGGGAGGAGAGAGCGATGCCGGGCTGGCACTGGGACAAGGGAGACATTGGAATTACCTTAAGGGCTTAACTGCGGAGCACGGGGTGTCCTGGGCGGCGCAGCTGGGATGGTTCCAGGGGGTGGTGGTGGTGGGATGCAGTTGGAAACAAAAACAAACCTTCAGTTTATAAATATATATATATGATTGCTTTTTAAGTGATTTTTTTTTTTTTTTGTTAACTCATGTAAATTCTCAAATCCTTTTGCACTGATGTGTTCAACATATTCTTGTACATTCAATTCAGGCAAACTTTTATAATTTTNTTTTTTTTTTTTTTTTCCCTTTACTCTCTTTACCATGAGCAGTAGCCAGGCGGGTTCACGCATGCGCCATTTTTTACTTCCTGTAGCTGTTAAATTTGGCACCGCTCAAACCGCACCGCTGCCATCTAGTGAGACTTCTTTTGTAAAGTACAGCAGAACTTAAAAATATATACAGTATATATTTATATTGGGGGCGGGGGGGAGGGGAAACCAGAAGTCATTGTGGTTCATTTTGAAGCTGCTGATATTCATTCCTTACTGTATGGCTGGGAGGAGAGAGCGATGCCGGGCTGGCACTGGGACAAGGGAGACATTGGAATTACCTTAAGGGCTTAACTGCGGAGCACGGGGTGTCCTGGGCGGCGCAGCTGGGATGGTTCCAGGGGGTGGTGGTGGTGGGATGCAGTTGGAAACAAAAACAAACCTTCAGTTTATAAATATATATATATGATTGCTTTTTAAGTGATTTTTTTTTTTTTTTGTTAACTCATGTAAATTCTCAAATCCTTTTGCACTGATGTGTTCAACATATTCTTGTACATTCAATTCAGGCAAACTTTTATAATTTTTTTTTTTTTTTTTTTTTTTTTTTTTTTTTTTCCCCCCAAACACAAACCTCCTGATCCGAAATGGGCATTTAAATATTTGAGCAGAGAAGGGAGAACGGTTATTTTTCTAGCGAGATCTCCACGGTGCAGTTCGATATTGCTGAAGTCCAGCCAAACAAACTCCCAAAGCTGTCGATGGTGTTTGTCAGAGCCGAGAGGAGTCTCGGGGGCAGCGCTGGGTTTGGGGCCCGGGGCTCGTCCCGCCCGGAGCGCGGAGCTCGGCCTGCTTTCAGATCCTTTGATTCCCAAAAGATGTTTGTGGAAGGAAGCTGTAGATTTCCTCTGCTGTGCTTTGTGTTTCAGTACCTGATGTGTCTCTGTATATCTCACTGTATATACAACAGCACATTGATGTCTGGCTGTCCTTCCTAGTCCCAGTTCTCTGTACCGTGTCCGATAGTTACTGTTGCTGGTAATGGAATTCTGTGGACACCGGTGTGTCGCTAGTCTGTTATTTTGGCTGTAAAGCTCTTGGTTTGTGGTTAGTTCTTTATTTTTGGAGTATTTTTTGTTCCGGTCACTGTCTGTGCTAGCGGTGGCTTTGCCTCTCCGTTGCCTTGAAGGTCCAGGTGGAGTAATGTCCCCTCTTCCCGACATTACTCCTGGCGTGTGCTCATGCGGATGCCTACACTGTAAGACTGTAATTTCCATAACTGCTTCATGTGCACTAAGCACCCTTGTGGAATCCTGCTGAGAGTTTCTCAAAGACTTCCCATGAAAAATCCCCCCGGCACAAGGCGGGAACAGCAACTGTTGAGTGCCCAAACCAGCAGGGCCTGAATTGGTCCCCCCAAAATCCACCTATGGGAACGTTAACTTCCAGGATTGGTTTCTGTACTGCTGTTTAAATGCATTTCTGTCTTCTGTACTGCAGCCTGGGAGAAAATACAGTGTTTGAGAATCCCAAAAAATAGTCCAATTGCTCCTGAAAGAGTTAATGCCAAACATTCCTCATTGGCAGATGTTTCCCCCCCAATTAAGAGCATTCTTTTGCCAAGGGACACAGGCAGGACGATGCTGTGATGCTGTCGGTGTTCTGGAGGTGTCACAGCTCCTGACTCCTCCTGGTGATCAGATGCCACTGCCCAAGGACCACGGCTGGGGCTGGAATTGAGTGTTCCCCTTCAGTCTCCTCCTAACCTGGTCCCTTCTAATTAAACATTGAGAAAAATGGGGAGTGTAGAGGTGGTTTCATCCATGGGGGAAAATGAGTAGGGGGGGTATGTCCCTTCTGAGGTAAATACCAGGAATTACCCATGAGCAGTGGAGAAATGGCTTACAAATTGAAATATATATATATTAAAAATTAAGTCAATGCAAGCAAACAACCAGCAGGATTTTACAACTGAACCGTTGGTTTGTCTCCTCATCTATATTTTATGAGATTGAACCACTGGAACTTGGGGACAAGATGAGCCTTGACCATGTTGCACCAATCTGTCCGCTACAGTTGCAGTCCTTCATGACCAGCATTCCAAGTGTTAACTAAACCCATTGAAGCAACATACCTGCCATTAAACCCGAATCCAGAACAGTAACTCCATGACTCCTTGCACTCCCGACTGGAATGGCCTTTGATGCTGTAGATAGATCGGTTTGCTGCTCGCAGTGCGGCCGCGGCACCGGGCAAACACTGACTCTCTTTTTCTTTCCTTCCCTTGTCTCTCCTGGATCGCATCGGGATTCTTGCTGCAGATGATGAACCAGCTGGGCCAATGTAAGTGTGTTTTGAGGAAAAAAGTTCTATTTGGGCTAATCTGGGGGGTTGTGGGAGGTGACAGAACATATGATTGATGTCACGTGTGCCATTAAGGGCGGTAACGGACACTTTGGTGTGTTGTGTGTTAGTGCTGGAGGAAAGAAAAGCAACATCTTGCTAGAAAACAAATATTGTGGTACAATACCAAGTCTGAAAGCTTTATTGTATTCAGCCACTTAAAGAGAGGAAGAGTGAAATGCTGTTTAAATGATTATGTACAAATAATTGCATATAATTATGTACAGATAAGTACAAATAATGTACATTTTTCCTGTGCTGGTGACTGATTTTGGTGCACTTCTTTATAACTTCTCTCTCTCTCCAGGAAAACCAATTCTACAAACAATCACAAAGATAAAAACTTACGCCAGAGAAACACAAATTAAAAATGCTCATCATGTAAGTATTCCCCGAGCCCTGCTGGGAGAGGGCAGGCTCAGCCCTCCCCTGGCTGTAGCGGTTGGGGCGCGGAAGCAAAGCGCGTTCCACGGATTCAAACGTTCCCGGCTGCGCGGAGGATGGCGCTGGCCTTCCTGCCGCGCCTCAGGGAGCGCTGGGGGGCACCAAACCATTGATTGCCTAAAGCACGAGGGTGGTTGAACGCCCCACCTGCTCCAAAAACACACACTGCGATTCCAAAGCCGCCCCCTCGTCCCGGGGGTCAGGAGTGGCGCCGGCCCGGGGGCGGCCGTGCCCCTCCCGCGAGCGCGGGGATTGCAGGCTGGCGGCTCGCGGGGTCCACCATTGACTAGCACCTCTTTCTCGTTTCTTTTTTAGAGCTTTAAGTTTCTGAGAGACTGATGGCAATATGACCTGCTAAATTTAAGGGTTGGAACTCTTGGTTCTAGAACTCCAGTTCTGTCTGATTTCTTTTTTTTTTTTCTTTCCTTTCCAAGTGAGCAACGATATGACTGTCTAACGCATGCCTTATTTAGCCTCTCCTGCAAGGATGACCTAGCCAGATCAATTTTAATAATGCTTCCGTGTAGAAGGTGTAAACTATTTTGGGCTTGATGTGCTGTGAATGTTGCTTTTTTTTTTTTTTTTTCCCTTTACTCTCTTTACCATGAGCAGTAGCCAGGCGGGTTCACGCATGCGCCATTTTTTACTTCCTGTAGCTGTTAAATTTGGCACCGCTCAAACCGCACCGCTGCCATCTAGTGAGACTTCTTTTGTAAAGTACAGCAGAACTTAAAAATATATACAGTATATATTTATATTGGGGGCGGGGGGGAGGGGAAACCAGAAGTCATTGTGGTTCATTTTGAAGCTGCTGATATTCATTCCTTACTGTATGGCTGGGAGGAGAGAGCGATGCCGGGCTGGCACTGGGACAAGGGAGACATTGGAATTACCTTAAGGGCTTAACTGCGGAGCACGGGGTGTCCTGGGCGGCGCAGCTGGGATGGTTCCAGGGGGTGGTGGTGGTGGGATGCAGTTGGAAACAAAAACAAACCTTCAGTTTATAAATATATATATATGATTGCTTTTTAAGTGATTTTTTTTTTTTTTTGTTAACTCATGTAAATTCTCAAATCCTTTTGCACTGATGTGTTCAACATATTCTTGTACATTCAATTCAGGCAAACTTTTATAATTTTCTTTTTTTTTTTTTTTGTTTAAATGATGAAATGTTACAGCATGGTGATATTCTATGCAACTAGTTATTCCTCTTTAGTTTGACACTGTAATTTCTCATGATTTAAAGATTGTAGAAATAGACCTACCAGGGTTCTCATGATGTGCGTAACTGTAGCTGCATGAACTCGTGTTCTGTGTATTTGTTGAAGTGCAATGATGTATAAAAAGTGGATTCACCTGTTTTTAAAAATAAAACACTGACAAAAAACCCCAGGGGTCTTGTTTTTCAACCATTTAATCTCTTGGTACAACGTGGTGTTTCTCAACCTTCTGTGAGTTTCTGCAATTCCTTCTCCACATCTTCCACGAAGGCTGGGAAGTGCTGGTCCATGAGGCAGAGGCGGATGAAGGGCCCCAGCTCGTGTGCAGGCCACACCACGTGCCTGTAGGCCTGGGGCAGCTCGGGCCTCCTCCTCAGCACGGACTGGGGAAGGAACAAAAACCAGAGTGGTTGCACTGCCCTCGGACACAACAGGTCCCTGACAACACACCTACATCCGAGTTTTCCTCTGACACTGGATAAGGATGGATCTGCCCCGTTCATGCTGTTGGAACGCTTTGATCAGGTAGGATTGCTGTGTGCTGGTTTTTCTCTGATGCCCAGCTCTGATCCCAGTGTGGTTTTTACACAGTGTCAAATTTTACTGCGGTTACTTAAATTGGAAATTTAAACTGGAAATGCCAGTTTCCTGGGCAGTGTGGCTTCCTGGTGAATATCCATTCTGTGTAAGAGCAGTGGATCCACACTGCCACGTGAATTGTGTAGGGATAACAAGTGTGCACTTCTGAGCTCTTAATTTAGCAAAATGTCTTGTAGAAGTAAATCGTGGGGCTTTTGAAATGTTAAAACATCCTTTTTGTCCCTGTTCAACCACCTCCCTGAGCTTTTTCCTCTGGTGGTGGGAGAACTCTGGGCATTTTATCCCTGGTCAGTGTAAATAAAATGAGTGGCAGCAGAGTGGAAGATGCAGGACATGGGCTGTGGAAGCCCTGGCTGCCTCCAGCATCCACAGGCAATGCCTGGAGAAAGGCACAGCCTAATGGAACCAACTGTGTTTAAGGGATGACAGATCCATCTAATAGGGAGCTTGGGAATTGTCCCTTGTAGCACTGATGCAAAGAACATGGATCACTCCCTGCCTGTGGCAGGGGGTTGGAATGAGATGGACTGGAAGGTCCCTTCCAACCCAAAGCAGTCTGGGATTCTGTGATCACCCTATGACCATGGAAAGACCCAGAGAAACAACTGCAAAAGCACGAGTTGGAAAGAGTAGAGTTTTCTGCTAATTCCATCTCCTGCACTAGTCCAAATTCCCAGTAAAGGAGAACAGTTCATTTCCAGTTATTTACTTTGGGAGCTGTTTATTAAATATTGGATCTGCTGCAGGTCAGGGATGAGAAGGCTCCAGTGCCTAAAGGGGCTCCAGGAGAGCTGGAGAGGGACTTTGGATAAGGGCGCGGAGAGAAAAGATGAGGGGGAATGGCTTCCCACTGCCAGAGGGCAGGGTTCGATGGGATACTGGGAGGAAATTCTTCCCTGTGAGGGTGGGGAGGCCCTGGCACAGGTGACCCAGAGCTGTGGCTGCCCCATCCCTGGAAGTGTCCAAGGCCAGGTTGGAAGGGGCTTGGAACAACCTGGGATAGTGGAAGGTGTCCCTGCCCATGGCAGGGGGTGGAAGGAGATGGGCTTTAAGGTCCCATCCCACCCAAATCATGTTTCTGTGATTGGTATTTTCAGATTTCAGCTCTGTCTGCAGAAGTAATTTCTGCAGAGTCAAACCAGTGCCAAAGCCATTCACTGGGATGTTGCCTCTGGGCATTTATTTGCTCTCAGTGTGTCATTTGTTTGTATGCAAATGGAGTAATTACACCACCAAATACCTGGGTCTGCATCATTACACAGATCCTGTGTTTTGCTGCTGTGGATGATGGCATCCTGATGTTCAGGGAAGACATTTACCAGATGTTTATGGAATCTGAGTTCATTCTCTCTCTGTGCCTGACAGATTCAGCTGAAGGATCTAAATATTAAGACTTTTATGGTTTTACCTGTGCTAGCTGTGCTACAGATCTTCTTTCTCCAAGGCTTGTGCAGGAATCTTGTAGAGACTCATCTGGCTAGAAAATATCAAATGCAAATAAGGGCTTGTTACCAAGCAGAGTGTGGGAATGTGCAAGAGGGAAGTAGTTCCATTTTTAGAGCTGATGGGAAGGGAATGTGCTCAGCTACCTTATGCAGTAAAAAGGCATCTTTTTATGGAACCTGCATGCACATCTGCTCAAGTCTTTAAAAATGAAAGATACAACAATTTAACTACAGGCCCATTATTTCATGTCTGAGCTAAGTTTTAAACTACTTCCTAGAAGTAACTTTAAAAAAAGCTCTGCATGAATGATCACAGGAGCATGCTGCTTCCTTCCCATGGGTCTAAACACTCAAGAGAGCATATATTTAAGAAGAAACTTTCTGCCTTTTTCATTTACCTCAGAGCTTTGTCTTGGAGAGGGGAAACATTCTGTTCCTACAGCTCAAACTGTTCCTACAGCTCACGCTGTACATCTGCAGTTGTAGCAATCGCTACCACTGCAACCCAGGAGTAGGTGAACACAAAAAGGAGATACAATACAGGGTTCCTTAATGGCTCTGCTCATTTTTTTTACCCTGTACAATTAATTTGAAAATCTGCCAGCTGGGTCCCAACTCATATCTCATGTAGATGGTCTCACAGTTGCAAGAAACTCGTCCTTTCCAGCTCCAGCACTAACAGCTGGTTATCCTTCTGTCCGTGTGTTCTGACTTACCCCGTGCTCAGTGTCCATGCCCTGGTTGTCCTGGCTGAGGCCGTGGTACAGCTGCTGGCTCTGTTCCTCAGCCCCCTGCACGGGGACGTACTCGCACAGTTTGTGAACACAGCTGCAGCAGTGTCCCAGCATCTCCTCCTTGGAATTCCCACCAAACTGCACACGGAACATGCGGCACTCGTTCTGCTCGGAAACCAGAGGGGAAGGAAATGAACTGTGAAAGCCCTCAAACTACTTTGATTTAATGAAATCCCTGCTTGTTAAAGATGGGAAGAAGGCGGTAGATTCTTGGGTCACTGCACCAACTTAAACAAGTTTTCCCTGCTGTATTTTCTTTTTTTTTCCCAGCAGCTGAACCAGAAGACTGTGATTCCCAATTTGAAAGTCAGTTAAAAATATGCAAGAAAAGGATAAGTAAGAGATGCAGGGCCAGCTGTCACTAATTAAAGGTACAGCCACGTGAACAAACCTTGCCGTGACAACAGTTTTTACACACAGAGCAGGAAATGAGTTTTATTGTTGCTGCAAGTAGTATCCAGTAAGGACAGGCCAACTTGACAGTTTTCTGTGACAAAAAAATGACATGACACTACAGTAAGAAGTTAACTCTGAAATCTGAACTAGAAATTCTGGGAATGGTATGTTCCAGTTGGGATTTGTTCCTGATGCATCAAACCCAGCCCTTCCTACCTACCTGGTCTAACTCTGTGTAGCTAAACCCAAATATTGTTTGGCTTTCACCTGAATGTTCCTTGAACAGAAGCCAACACGTTGAATGGGAGTGCAAGAAATTCCAATGCATTGCTTTAAACAGTGAATTACCACTCAAAATGAAAGAAACCCAGACAGCTCTGACCCCTCAGTATAGGTTGTCAGGCTGTACCATAATATTTTTAAGTGTCTGATGTCCAGCAAACTGCCCTGAAATGGGGATGGCAGAGTCTGTTGTGTGTGATAAGCTTGGCCCTGAGCACCCTGAGCTGATGTAAGGGCAGATGGATACTGATGTTCAGGGAGTGAATTAATGGGACTTCCCGTTTGATCTTGAAATTTCCAATTTAAAAGTTGAACTCCTAGAAAAGCAGCAAGTTTTCCTTGGGCCAGCCTGGCTTACTCGAGTGTTCATCCTTCTGAGGTTTCAACATCCAGTCCGTTTTTTGGCGCCTGGACGCGCTGCCAGGCTGTGGGTACTGAGTGCGGGGACAGCTCTCGGTGTAAGGATTTCTGTCTCAGCCACGAGCCAGCTCTTCCTGACAGCCTCCCTGTTTACATGCCCGTTATTTTAAGATGTCTGTATCACATAAAATGATTTTTAGGGCGGTGTAAGCATAAAACCTTGTCTCAGTGCCTTTTCAAGGGAAAAATGTCACAATAATGTGAAGCGTAGCCCTCGTTTTACCAGTGCCTGGTTGTGTTTGCTCTGATTAACTCAGATGTAACTGCGGAGCTGCACATACCCAAGAACTGATCTGTGGGATGCCAGACAGGCGAGTTCTCATTAAAAATGACAGAAAGGGAATTTAACTTGAATTCCTCTTGGAGACTTTTGAAGACCACTTGTTTTAGTTACCCTTTTTTGACTCTGAAAATGAAACATTCTTCCCTTCTGGAAAGAGAGCTGAGATGATGTCACGGTTTAGCATAACCTGAGTACTGGGCAGTCACACCTGAACCTAAAGCTGATGTGTTAAAGAACCCTGAGGTCACGTGAATCATCCAGTTTGCACTTCTTCCATGCTGGGGTTGGGGGCTGAGCTCAATGAAGACAATTTGCAGTGAAATTACTTATTGCAAGAATATTAAGAACTTTCACCTTGCTCCTGTTTATATGAGAGGCTCCAGCCTCGTTCTGCTAAGAGTCCACAGTGCCCTACTGAAATCATATTTCCTAAGTAATGAGTAAGTTCCACTATAACTGCAGTATTAACGACTTAGAAAAAGCAAGGAGTACAAGATAAATCCAAAATTTATCAGAAAGATGAGCACAGAAGCTTCGTATACTGACAGCATTAAAGGCATAGCTTCAGCTACAACTTGGGACATGAAGTGCGTGGTAGAACCACTGCAGTGCCACTAAATCCAGTCTGCCATGTGAATTTGTGGTAAGTAAACATTTAGATGCACCAAATTTATTTCAGCCTATGTTAATACTCCTCCTTGCCTGAAGTGCCCCTCAGAGGTTTGTTAAGCCTCGGAGTGACTGTGATGTTTTGTGTTCCTGGAGAGACGCAGCAGAATCCCTGTGCTGGGGGACTGGGTGTGTTAGTGGGAAAGGGAACACCCTTCTGGTTCATCAGCACCAATTCCTGCCCCAGGGTGAGACTTGTCTGCAGTGACAGGCCATGTTTTATAACAAGCTGACAAAAATCACAGCACAAAGGTGTTTTAGTTTCAGGCACAAGCCATGAATTTAAAACAGTAAGATACTTCAGGAATAAGTATCAAAGTTCATCTAAGAACCAAAAAAAAAATAAGATTTTTCCATAAATTGGTAACAAGTGCTGTTTGATTATTTAAAGGTGAACCAATCACTTACTGTGAGATCTGAGGAGAAGACCAGAAACCTCCACATCCCTTTTGTTGCCTTGAGTACCAAATACCTGAACCACCAACCTACTGCTACTGTGCCAGGGGCCGCAAAATGGCTAAATAATTGCTTGTTTGGATAGTTTGTTTGCCAAAGTGAAGTCTGACTCATGGAAGAAATTCACTTCTTCTTTTTAATTGTTAGCCATGGCAGACAGATTGTGTAATAAATACCAGTCCAGCTGTTTTAGCAGCTAACTCTCAGAGAGCAGGCTAAAAACCCTAAACACTAGCACTTACAAAAGACACAAGATGACTCAATCCATTGTTTAGTATCTAGAGTAAAAAAAATATAATTCTGATTTACGTAGATGATTTACAACTTCTGGTTAAATTTAGCCAATATTAAGAAATTTCCTCCAGACAATCAGAAGTGTTTCAGTGGCTATTAGAAGTGTTCAAAGCAGCTCAACTCACCTTTGCCTGTGCCCGGAGCAGCAGGCAGTCTGCTCTCCTCACTATCTTGAGCCACTTGTGGGAATCAATCAATGAAAAGCCCTCCTGAAATAAAGCAGGACACAAAACACTTGCACAGCAAATATGCGACGCTTGGCAGTACACGCTTCAGTTACGTGCTGTAATTAAATCCCTAATGAAGATTAGTCACTGCGGTCGTGCAATTTCTGTATCTGTCAAACAACTGCCAATATGGAATTTTCACCACTCCAGGGATTAAATCCGCAGCTCCAGTAACACCACCATGTCAAGGTATGTTCTAATTTCCATTTCTGTTTTATATTTGTGCATGTTATCAAAGCCTCGATGAAGTGCAGGATAAAGCAGCTGCAGTCAGAGCTGAAGTTGCCTGGGAGGGCAGCAGAGGGCAGGAGAAGCCGGGGAATGGGACAGCACCTGCTTTATCCAGGGAGGCCTTTGCTCCAGATGGCACTCAGGGAAACAAGCAACAGCTGTGATAATTAGATAAAGATGTTTTTATACTCCAGTTGCATTACAGTCAGTCTCTTCAAACTAGATGGACTGCTCAGCAACCTGTGAGAACACCCCAGGAAGGTGGAAACGTCACAGAACAACTGCAAGGCTACAGACTGTGTCTCCCCAGGCACTCTGAGCCCTCAGTTAGCAAAGTCCAGGGTTAAAAATAAACAATTAACAAACCTAAGGGCAGGGAGGAAATCAGGCACCTGTTTTATGTGAACTCACAGTGCTTTCAATGACCATGGCTTGGGTACAGGCTGCTTTTCGAGGGGCCCTAAGGGTCAAAACCCACAGGTCCTGTCCATCCCGGACCACCAGCAGTGTGCCACAGCCACTGTCCATCTCAGGCAGGTCCAGGCTGGAAAACCACCTGCCATTCTATTTTGGTACAGGAATCACCTCAGTGATTCTGCTCCTTCACTGTGCTGGCACTGGCTTTATAACCTCATGCAGCAACTGCATGTAGGTTTTTAACTGCACTTTTACAGTCTAAAAAGCAGCGAAGCGCTGAACCAAAGGCAAACTGGACCCCATCACCTGCCATGAGAGACTCCAGAATGTCTGACAGCAGGTAAGTATCATTCCCAAAAGATCTGGGGTCAGAGGGAGGAAAGTATTGCCCTGAGCACAGTAGAAGCAGGTGCTGACAGCAGGTGAGATGGGCCAGTCCCTTGCAGTGTGTCTGTCTGTACTGAACACTCCAATGCCTTAAGGTGGGACTTGCCAAGGTGTGAAAGGCCTCAAGGTCAAAGCAAGAGGAAGAATTCCCTCTGTGAGCCATGGGAAGAAGTGGAGCCAGGCCCCCAAATTCTACTATCCCGTCCTTCACCAGGCCAGTCTAACTTACAGCCACTTGTGCTCGCTCTGTTCAAGTAGTTTCTGTTTAGGAGACTCACCGACTTTGTTTATTTAAATATAGCTGTTCCCGTATTCAGTCTGGTTTTATAGTGTTTTTCCTTTTACTAGAGATGAAGGTTGGACAAATGTCTCCTTTAAATAATAACTGTTTTCAAAGAAATCATAAAAGGCAGCCACTGTTTAACTTTCCTACCAGCTGTTTTATTGACCTTTCCCAGGTTCTCCTCCTTTTATGTGTCCTGTTTCTGAGGTAAAACAAGCTGGGAAAAAACAGCATTTGGAATTTTTATTTACATACTCCTGATTATTCAACTCCAACCCCAAAATCTGATTTAACTAAAATTTATTCTTCATTAACTGAAGAACAAAGCAGAAAGTATTTTCTTTTCTCTTGCACCTTGGGTTGTTTGTAAATTGCCAAGCAGAAATAAATAACTAAGGATAGCTAAATAAAATTTAAAAACTCAGTGCAGCCCTTGAGCAATGCAACAGACCTGATCTTGCATGTGCAAGCTGCCTGAAAAAGCAGAGGGAAGGTTTCAGACAAACTCAGCTCTGCAGACTGAGCTCCACTGTTAAATTGTTTACGTCAATAATTGTCATTAGTCAGGATCCTCCAAATTTTCTTCAGTTCTAAGCAGCAAATAAGGCAAATTTTGCACCATGTTAAGGTTTATTCTATTCCTCATGGCGTTTCCATGTTACCTCAGTCAGCACAGATTATATCTGAGGCTGCCTGAATTACAGCAAAAAGATTCTTAACAATGACAATTCTCTCTGTCAACAATGAAATGGTTATGAACCAATAGAATGGTTTGGGCTGGAAGGGACCTTAAAACTCATCCAGTTCCACCCCCTGCCATGGCCAGGGACACCTTCCACTATCCCAGGTTGCTCCAAGCCCCATCCAACCTGGCCTTGGACACTTCCAGGGATGGGGCAGCCACAGCTTCTCTGGGCAGCCCGTGCCAGTGCATATGAATTCAGGTAAATGAGTTCAGAGCAACAAGAACGAAGAGCACAACAAACGTGTCCCTGGTTCCACCACTGGAAGCCGGGAGGGTCTGTGCCACCAGCCGGGAGCTGGGCATGGGGCAGAGCCTGGGAACTGCGAGGCAATCCACTGATCTTACTGTCCGTGTGTGCCTGCCCAGAGCTGCCCTGACCCGCTGTGTGCTCGGGACACGGGCAGTGACAGGGACAGCAGCAATCCCTGCGGATTGTGCTGCCCCCAGGCTGACACAGCAGGGAACAGCGGCTCTGCTCCCTGCACCATCCACTGCTGCTGCAGTCAGAGCTGGGCAGGAGCAAAGCCAGATGGCAGTGTAAGATTAATCAGAACAGATTAAAAAGGCAGCCTAGAACTGGGCAGGGACATAAGAGCTCAGATGTTTATAATGTGGAGAGAAAAATGGCAGCACTTTTCTAAGTTTGATCTTTAATATTCAGTCAGGCACAAACCCCTCCTGTCGTTCTCCACGACTGGACTTGTGAAAAAATGGTGGTAAAGGGAAACTGTTCCCGACATCTCTGACAAAAATCTGAGCTTCTCAGAGGGAGGACTCTGAGTGGAATTAAGCTGAAGCAGAAAACAAGATGTTTCCCAAATGTTTTGGAAGCAGGCAAGATGTGACCACACCTTCCAAGAGGCAGAGAAGCCAGTGATGCTGATCCTGCCTTACAGCCATCGGGTCCAGCATTGACTGGGAAATACTTTTGTTCTGACTTCACACTTCAGCACTGGGCAACGATCTGTGATCTGTTTTGGAAGGTACTGCATGTTATTTATGTGTATTTTCTATTAGATCAGCTGGAAACCCCGTGGTGCTAAGGAACACAGGAACATTTTTAGTTAGATTGCAACTCTATCTGAACTAAAAATTAATATATATTTAAGAAATGTTATTCACGTACCAGTTCAGCTAGGCAGGCTTGCACCAATTAGTTTGGCTTCACTCATTCACAGGGCAGATGTTTTCAAACAAAACTATGGGTAAACAACAGCTTAGGAGGAAAAACCTTTTTTTTTTGATCACACACATGATCTAATCTGCCCTTAAATTACAACCAATATTAAAGAAGACAAACAAAACCCAAACTGCCACAGTGAGACACATTCTCCAGTTTGGGCTGCCACTTCTAATAGGCTCATGAAATGCAAATACAACAGTCTGTTCTCTGGGTTCATAGTTAGAGTGAATGTATGAGGTGTATAATGTTATGGATTAAGGACTCAGCTGGGTATCCCACAGACTGGGAATGTGCATTTCCAAGAAATGATGAGTTCAGCATGAGATCAGGGGAGTTTATTGTGTTCATTACTGTCCCAGGGCACAGCTGCCAGAGTGGTGCCAGCTGGTAACTGAGGCAAGACAGCAGAAAAGCCAAAGGCCTCAGCACCACTCTGACACAGGCTGGGCAGCACCACAGGACACAATTCCCTGGAAAACAGAGCAATCTACTTCCAAAGTTTCCAGGGAGGCACCAATGACAGTCCCTTAATCTGCTCCTTTCCCAAGGTAATCTACCAGGACACAAGTGGGCAGCAAAACTAGCTCAGAACTGCTCACAGTGCCCTGGCAGGGAGGAAGCCAAGATTTGGGAAAGCACTTTTGTGGGGAAGGGTTCGAAGCTCTGCTGGTCTGAGCACCCCACCTGCAACCTCCTGCAACCTGCTCAGAACAGGCAGGGCTGGGTTAAACCCCCTGGCATCCTCCCCAGGGGGGGAGGCACTGCCCAGAACTGTGCTCCCCACACCGAGGGCTCAGGCACTGGTTCCAAACAAAACAGAACAAAAATACTGTAGTTGTGAAGACTGTTAAATAACCATTATCTCAAAAGACAGTAAAAACAAAGATGTGGGAGCAGGCAGCCTGGAAAAGCTTGTAAATTATGTTCAACTGTTATACAGAACACTAAAGAATAGCCAAAACTGAGATTCTTTCAGAAAACAAGCAAAACTGGAGAACACGTTTACAGGTGAGTGTTTTGATGGTGATCACTTTAATAGGGATTCATTTATTAACAGGTTATTATAAGAAATGAAACTGTGCCTATTTGAAACTTGACATAGAGATTCTAAATCAAATATTTGCATGTATCTGAAAAATAGCAATTTTTAACTCATTGTCTTCCCAAAAAAGGAGTTGCTGTTTTACACTTTCTTCTATAATAACAAGTTTTCTATTTTAAAAAATGAAAATTCTTCATTAATGACTGCAGAATGAAATAGTAATTCCAGCTGAAAGATAAAAGTTGTGAAAATTAAACTTGGAACATAATTTCATTCTCACCTTCACCTTGTAACACACCTGGAAAAGTACAAATTTTCCTCACTTGTATCTTTTCCCAAGATCTAAATAAGGCCAAATACATTAGGTTTTATTTCTGCAGTATGAGCTGTCTCAAAAAGCAAGTCAAGAGCAGAAGAGCTAACACAACCAAAAAAATTAAATATCCCCAAATAAGAGAACCTGCAAAGTGAGGGAAGCAGAAAGTTGTCCCTGCAAAAATTTCCAATCCCAACAACCAAGGCAGCCAGCCAGGAGTAAAGAATAAATGGGATGCTAAGCTCTGCATTATCTTTTTGTATGCAATGTTTTTACCTTTAATCTCTTAGAATCTTAAATCTTGCTATTAAGCTCATTTGATTGTGGAAAAGAAGACAAGGGTTGAACTCATTAAACAGAGTGCTCCGTGTGTACAGAGGAAATGGGAAATACAGGACACACCAGCCACCCCTGAGGGGACTCAGGAACCACAAATCTTTGGCCAAAGTGCAGGAGCACAGGCTTCATTTCTAGCAAGAGTTCCCCCAGATGGGTACAAACTACACCCCCTGAAGGAGTGAGTAGCAAAGACAAGCCCCTAACTCAGGACAGACCTTGATATGTCAATAGTGAGAACCTGATTTGTTGGTTTTTTTCCTCTAAGCAACACTTTAGAACAGTGACACTTGTCCAGGGACACAGAGAGGGGAGCAGGATGCCCACGGGTTTACCTGGCTAAAGCTCTTCAGGGCATCCTGTGAATTTTTTCTTTAATTCATGATGCAGAATTCATATGTCCCTACACCAAGAGCATACATTAAACTCTAACTTTACAGAGTAAATACACTTCATTTACAGAAGTCCCTACTCTTAAAAAGCTGTTCTAATAGCTGGGTTTAGAGGAACTGGGACAAGAGGAAAGATCAGAAGCCTTTTACATCAAACATAAACGGGAAGCTAACGAAGGACACTCAGCTTGTCCAAAACAATCACGTCAACAGCACATGTTGAAATGAACAAAGTAAAACTGAAATTTTTGAACTACGGCTGTGGTGCTAAATAAGTCAACAAAGCTAAGAGTCCTGCTACTCTTCCAAGTAGCAATCATGGGACCTTTAATAAAAGAACAACTTCCTGTAGATCTGCAGTGTCCTACCACCAAGCAGCATTAGCAACCTGCTCACTCCCTGGGTTTCTGTCAAGTGTCCTCATTTACTGCACAGGGACCATCTCTGCCCAAGGCACTGTTGTGAATATCCTCTCAAAAATTTGGTGCCTGAATTTCAGGCACTGCAAAGAGCATCAGGAACATGAGAATGTCTGCTGAATGCTTGCCTAATTAATGAGTTAGAATCTACTGTACCCTAAGCACTGGTAGTTTATTAGAAGTCATGAGGGGACCGGGAGGGCACTTAGGACATTTAGTCTACACTTCAAAAGATCAGGTCACAAATCAATTACTCTGGATTAATTTTATGCTATTAAGTAAGTCCTCTTCACAATTTCAATTTGTTTCATTTGTAGGATATTATGAATTCTAGCACCAGGAATAATTGCACTGAAAAAAAACCAAAATATAATTTCCATGATACGTTGATTCAAAGAGGGGAAAGGAAATAAGAGTTGTGGTAAAGAGAACGTGATGCATCCTGAGTGTGGCCAGAAATTAGCGGGGATGCTGTTGAGATATTCCTGTAAAATTCCATTGTCCACAGTATGCAAGAATGAGGTTTTTCTGCCATCAAATATGCAGTCTGTTAGGCAACACTGCAGCAAAAACAGGTCCTAAAATATGTTACGTAATTTAATTCCAAATGAAGAACTTTGTTTAAAAAAACAAAACAAAACACAAACCCCAAAACAAAGCAAAACACTCTTTAATTTGCATTACGCATCAGGGATTTTTATGTTCTGTGCTCTCAAGTTCCATTTACCCTCCTCTTCATTCCATTTGGCTGAGTGCAAGGAGTGGATCGTATTTTGAAAGGAAAACAGTTGTTTCTGTATTTATTAAAGTTGTTAGGATATGCGAGTATTTTATTGCTATTATATAAATATTGTTCTTAGAAACGGTAATAAAAGAGCCATAGTTTCACTGGACTCTAAATAACTATGATTCTTTAATGAAAAGGTTTTCTTAACTCTCCTGCTCAAAGAAAACAAAAAGGATTAAGAGAATACATAAATACACCCATCATAGAGAAAATATTTTGATAGCAAGTTAGAAAAACTTGAGATTTGTTCCTAGCATAGATCATGTTAATCCAGCCATCAATGACATAGAAATTTCCTTTTCTACACAACTATTTCAGTTTTGTGCAAATGGAGTTGTAGTGAATGTTGTACGTAGGTGAAAAATATAAAAAAATCCTTTTATTACTCACCCATGAAAATTTTACAAAAATACAGTAGTTATGCATGTTGAGAAGGAAATGGTGTTCCTCTGACACACATCTTGTGCCTCCCCGTGTTCCTGTGCAGAGGTACAAAGCTAAGCTAATTGTTATCCAGTTCCCTCAAACCCAGGAGCCTGTAGTACATCAAAAGGTCTGAAAAGTAGGGATTAGAAGACAGATCAAAAGACCAGACATCAACAACTTGAAGGATGCAGTTACTACCTAGCAAGAAACAGCTGTGTAAGTACATCAGAGGGAATTTCAATGCCAGTGAGTAAGGCAGCACAAAGGTGCTGGAGAACACCTTGGCAATCCAAAGGGCAGTCAATAGTCAGTAGCCCGGGCCAGCAAGAGAAAACAGGAATACAAGTTAAATCATCCCAAGAGTTGCAACATTCCATCAAACTTGATACATTCCCTCTGGTGCAGAAATTTGTGCATTATCCCCTGTGACAGAATGTCCATGATAATGGACCCCCAGTGAGCGGATTTGGTCTGTGACAGACTCCAGAACAGGGGATGTACAAAGCCTGTTTAAATATTGTGACAGGTCTGTGACAGCTCCTGACAGCTGGAGACTAGAGGGAGACACAACCAGTGCGATTAACCATTGCTGATTATTTGTACAGCAGTAACAGCCTGAGCTGAAAGCTGGTTTTTTGTTATATGGCATCTCAATATGGACTTTGCAAAATGCCCCATCCCTGGAAGTGTTTGAGGCCAGTCTGGACAGAGCTTGGAACAAGCTGGTCTAGTGGAAGGTGTCCCTGCCCACGGCAGGGGGTGGGATGAGATGAGCTTTAAGGTCCCTTCCAGCCCAAACCAGTCTGTGATTTTTTTGGTGGGTTTTTCAGCCACTCGAGTATGTTTAAGAGGGAAAGTGGGAGGACTGCAACTCCTCCAACCTCTGAGATAACCACAGGCATATCTGCACCAGTGCCTCACACACCAGTTTAGTCCTGTATGCACAGAACACACCTCCACTATGATCCCAAATACAAGTGCACCCAAAGGAACTGACAGGTTGTAAAACCAAATTCCTATAACTTTGCTCTAACACTTAAGAAAATGCTGGTGTTTGCCTTAAGGTTGGCATAGAAGCATTGCCAAAATAAATGTTAAAAAAAACAACCACCACCACCTTTTTTTTTTTTTTAAAACTCTCAGTATCACATTTTGGTCACATTTACCAAGCGTGTCTGTTCCACCTCTCTTCTGCACTGTGTGATAGCCACTGCAGTATCTCAGTGCCTCTTAGAAGCTGAAACAGTCCTGACAGATCCCAGAAGTTCCTCCTCTGGCATTTCATGCAAGGCAGCTGCCTGACAGCTTCACTAGCCACTAAACCCAAGAGCTGCAAGAAAGTGCTTTTCTCAGCCAAGTCTTTATAAAGCTTTTCTGATACTTCATCCCTTCCAACAACACACTTTTATCTGCCCCCGTTACTTGCCAGATTCAGCCTTTGCCAGACGCAGTCTTTGAAGGGCTGCAGCTTTTGGTTGTGTCTGTTTGGTCTTTAATTCGTTATTAAAACTTACTTGTAGTTAGATTTTATGTGGTTATTTCAAGGACATTCAGAGCCATGTAAGACACCAGTTACTAACAGTGACTGCCATGTGATTGGGACACTGGGAACAGGATCAGCCCCTGGAGAGGAGCATCCTGCACTGAACCATTCCAAGCAGAATTTGCTAAGAGATGGCAGCAATTCTCCTTTCTATCTACATTTTCAATACTCCATCCCTTTTTCTTATTCAACACAAATGCTAAAATAGTTTCCATGTTCCATTTTTACCTTGTCCTCACGAAATATGAGCCAAATGCCACGTCTTGTATGAGGGCTCTCCAACCTGACAGCTTTCTGTTAGCTCATTCATTATCTATTCAACAGACCTAACACACTCATAGGCCAAAATATTCAAGGGTATCCTTGGTTCTCCCCTTAGACTTAAATTTCTCTAAGTTTAAGACCTTTTAAGAGGCACAGTAAAAACTAATTTATAAGCTTATACACATTTAAAGCTGCAACACAGTCTCTTACACACTTTGTATTAAAAAGCCTTGTTATCTTCATGCTGCAGCATCTTTCAGTGGTTTGTAATAGCTTTCTAATATATTTATCAGTCAGTTCCTACTTGTTATCATCACTGAGTACTGGTGATATGCACTGAACACACTTAATTCCACCTTCCAGCAAGGCTTTCTCTGTCATGAGCATAAAACCCACTCCTCTTAGACAGAGTTTTCCTTTTAACCTCTTTGGTGTCATTGTGAAGTCTTTAGTAGCTGGTTATGCTTAAGTAAGTACAGGAAAATCAGCTGCCACAACCTTGTAGTTGTTATTTTGTCTCCAAAGATGTATGTTGTATGTTAGATCACATTATGCAACACAGAAAAAACCCTCTGTTAAACCAAATTATCAAACCACAATACTAACAGGTCAGTGGCAATAAATTACCTGGAAATTACAGTTTTATTTATTACTTAACAATGTATTTTCCCTGTTTTCTTAGGCAGAAGAATCGCGAAAGACAACCATAAATTACCTGTCAACATCAGCAGCACTTACCCATTACCTCTTAACCTAGACTTTTAGAACCACAGAAAAAATGCTGTACCTCAGTATGAAATAATGCATTTAGCATTACTCTGACAGATCTGAAGAGAAAGCAAACATGAGAGTTACCACAAGCAAAACAAACTCGGCAGTTTCCGTTCAGTGGGACAGAAGGTGAAGCTGAGAAGGGAAATGAAGTTAATACTGATGGTGACATGAAGGGAGAAACGGTCTTTGTGCATGAGAAACTCACCAGAACTGTTCGCCCTTGGGAAATAAAGAAATGGCCAGACACCACAATGGTGAGGACAAGAGAGCCTGACTCTTCATTTGATTCAAACACCTTTAAAAAGACAGACAAAGAAAAATCCATCCCTGTAAGCACAGAATCTGTAATTGCCATTTCTAGTCCACAACAAAAGGTTTCAAAGGTCGGTGCAAATTACCCTACGCTCCCAAGACAGGAGGCACATTTAATGACTTTTTTACTAATTATACCTCGATACACAGATTTAACTACTTTAAATAACTCTCTGGAATCTTCCAACTTGATCTCTAGATTTTAATACCACAGGTCACTGCTGCATAAAAAAAAATAAAAATAAAAAAATAGGCTACTAGCCATTCTACCTCTGACCTGCTGATATTAATAATTCATGAAGCAAAACTTCTCCACATTCCTGCATTAGCTCTGGACTTCGAAAAACACCCCTGAAAGGCCTCATATATTCCTGTCTGCGTCACAGCGGAGCCAGTTACCCCACACTGCCCCGCCGCCCCCCCGCACCTTCCACGAGGTGTTTTGCCCCTCATCGTCACCGTCCCTCGGCGGGAGGAAGCGGCCATAGCGCTTCAAAGGCCACGTTGTGGCGCTGCCGAGGAGGGAGGTGTCGCCGGCACTGCCCGGCGCTGAGCCCGGGCCAGGCTCGGAGCCGCGAACGCCGCCGGCCGCCGCCATCCCGCAGTGAGGGGGCTGAGGGCCCGCGGCCCTGAGGGCGGTGAGGGCGCCGGGAGCCCTGAGGGGAGGGGTGGCGCGCGGGAGCTGCGCGGGAAGCAGGAGCCAATAGGAGGGAGGAGAGGGCGCGTGGCGGGAGTTGTTCGCCAATCAGCGCGAGGCGCGCTGGTGCTCGCGCCGCTTCTTCTGTTGCCGATGGGGCGCGCGAGCGGTGGTCGGGTCGCTCCGCTCGCCTCAGCGGGGCTCCGCGCCAGCTGCTCTGTTCCTGCTTTCCTTTTCTCCTTCCCCTCTCTTCCTCCGAGGGGAGCGCGGCTACAGCCTCCCCCTTCTCCCAGCAGCCTGCGGCCGTGCCGATGTGGCGGGTCTGCCCGGCGGCGCCGAGGGGAGAGCGGAGCGCGAACCCCGCGGCGCGCGCGGCCGCCATTTTGTGGGGTGTGAGGGAGCGCGGTCCGGACTGTGCAGCGAGGAGGAGGAGGTGAAGGTGAAGGTCTCCTGGGCTGTCAGTGCCCTCAGAGAAATGCCCGTGGAAGCCGGCCACGACGCTGTGTTTCTCATAATATCAGCACACATCCTTCCGCAGGTGAAACACGACAGGTCCCTATAAAAACGCTGTCCTACATTCTCAATTGCCTTTCCATTTCTTGGTGTGCTGCTCGCTTCACAGAGTTACAACAGGGCTTTTGTGGTACCTGAAGCGGGGTCTCAAAAAAGCTCTTTTCAGTGTGTGCTGGATGTTTTTAAACCAGCGTGGGCCAACAGGTGGATTAATAAATCAAAATTGCGCTTTTCTCCCCATTTTTCTCCCCCTCTGCTATTAGTTTGCTCCTACCATTATGGAATGCTATACTTTCCCTGGCTGAGGAGCGGTGGTGAAATGACTCATAATAACACTGCACTTAGGTGTTCCATTTATAGAAGGTATCTTGGGCATTAACAATAATGTGCATGCGCTGGTCAAGGTCACCGAGGGGGCAGGGAGGAGCCGGGTGCCATTTGGGACTGACCTGAATGGGCTCATGGATGCCCATCACCACCAGCCTCCCTTAAACCATGAGCATGCCTAAGGGTGACATCCCAGGAACTTTAATCCCAGTTCCCAGCATTGCCCACTGCCAGCAGCACGTAGCTGCCCAATGTGAAACTTGTCTAAATAATCATACTTCTTAAGTTAAGGACAGAACAAAGTTTATGGCAATTTTTTTCTGCTTTTTTTTTACTTTTATGGTTTGCACTGATGATGCTGGCTTGGCTGATAGATAAGGTTATAATAGAATGAGTAACTACTGTCCCCTCTAAAATAAAACCTTCAAGCACAAGGTTAATCTATTAAACTGTGAATTTTAATCTATTAGAATATAGCAGATTGACATTTACGTGGATGTTTTGTTTTTCGTCCAATGTCACACCCCAGAGCCACTTTAACATCCAAGGAACATTCCAAAATAAACAATTTTACAGTGTTTCCAAAAGGGAGGTGTTTATCTAAACATTTTGCAGAGAGGGGAACACAGGCAGAAAGGCATTAAATGACTTGACAAGGTCATCCAGAGAAATCAGCAATGAAACAGGGGATAGATACAGCGTGGGCTTCCCAGCTGCCAGTTGCCTTGTCTAATCACTGCTTCCCCACAAGGATTTCTCAAACTGTGCTTGTCAAACATTCAGAATTTGCCGGCAGACTTGGGACTTTATTGCAATCTACAGAAGAAGCTGAATGTTATTGTCAGAGAAAGACAGTATGAGTACAAGTAGTGAATCTGTTTTTCCTCTAATTCAGCTGAAGTTCTGTGGGAAGCAGTTTGTTTGCAGTGTCTGTTTTCCAAGAGTGATCTCTGGCAGATGTGCTAAAGGCTTCTGCAGGGGGAAAACAAAAGCTTAGTATTTCACCAACCCAAAATTTCAAAATGTGGGTCTGAAAGAGGCAGAAGGAAACCAAGTGCATCACATACTCCATCTGCTCATGGGTTTTTGCTTGACTGGGGTCTGTTAGTTTGCTTTTGCTTTTTGGATGTGAATGCCTTATGGTTTTATATGTCTGTAAAGTAAAATGAGCACTGTGTTAAGGCTGATACACAAGCTCTTGCTGATTCTGATTTCCTTGGGGAATTGCATGATTAGTTGTTGATTCAGAGAGCAGAAATGCAGGACAGTGGTTAAAATGTTTTGTTGGGATTTTGGGGTGTTTTTTTTTAAGGCTAGATAGGCTGCCAATTTTTTAAAATTACAGAACAAAATGTAGAAGAAGGAGACAGGTAAAAACTGTCAGGAGACTGATAGCTTAAAATGTGTTTCATCAGAAATGAGAAGGCAAATCCCACATAGGTGCTGAGGGTTTATCATTGTGATGTACTTCAGGTTTGTACTTCACAGACTGCAGTGGTACAAGTTAATTTTCTCACTGCAGAAGTACCTGGCCGTGTCAATAAATTACAGAAACTCTGCCAGAAGTGGAGAGATCCATGCAGGAAGAGAGATCCATTCCTGCACCATATGGATTTGATAATGTGTTAATACTACTGTTAGACGTTTAACAGTTGATTTTGGTACTGGACATTTCGCTGAGCTGTCTACATTATTGATTTTTAATAATAATGGAGGTAATAACGGCAACAATAAAGTCATGTCACCGTGACCGCCAAGTGTGAGTGCAGATTTGCCACAAGTGCAGGGCATGGACTGCAGTAGCTCATACAAATTGGACAAATAGTGTATTAACAAAACCAAGGCTGCCAGGTGCATGAAGTGGATAAAATAAGGAACAAAAGGTACATTTTAGGAATTCTGGAAGTTTCCCTGTGGTGCTGACAACTTCCCATCTGCTTCTACCCAGCCGTGTTAAAAGGATGAATGGGATTACTCCAGAGACATAAAGGACAGGCTAGTGAGAATGCTCTATTCAGAATACTTGATTTATTGCTTTGATTTCTGTAATGAATAGTGTTACCCTTATTCCTTAGCTGCTTTGTTAGAAGTTGTGGTATTTCCTGAAGTTTATTCCATTAATTAATGTTTCCCGTAGTTGTACCTGCTTTCATCGGAATGTGATCTGCAGTCGGCGGCCTCACTGCCCACATCTCTCAGTTCTAATGAAACTGCAGCATCTGGGATTATTTCCCAGCAGTTCTGTACCCCTCCCCAAAATACCCTCATCCAGTTCTGCCAACATGTGTCAGCATGGGGGAGGTGAATTTAGAGGTTTCTTACGCAGAACTTTGAAGCCAAGGACCATGTGTTGTTCTGGGCTCTGGTATGGTGGCCTCTGCTGTCCTGAGGAGCTTCATGTTTTAGGAGACCTCATTCCCCAGCTGTGTGATCTGCAGTCACTGAATTTTACTCAGCAGTTTTATCCTGTTTCACTTTTTTCCTTGACAAAATCTACCCCCTTGCAATAAGCTTTACATTTTTTAATGAAAAACAGAAACTAAATCAGTGCGTTTCTGAGTGAAGGTACTTCAGTATCATTGTAAAGTAGGAGTGAAGTCTGATGACTTGTATTTGGCACCAGAATCCCACAAAACTGGGAATTATTTGGGTTGGAATGGATCTTAAAAACCATCCAATTCCACCCCCCTATCATGGGCAGGGACACTTTCCACTATCCCGGGTTGCTCCAAGCCTCGTCCAGCCTGGCCTTGGACACTTCCAGGGATCCAAGGGCAGCCACAGCTTCTCTGGGCAACCTGTGCCAGGGCCTCACCCCTCTCACAGGGAAGAATTTCTTCCCAATATCCAATCTAACCCTGCTCTCTGGCACTTTAAAACCATTGTCCCTTGTCCTGTCACTGTCTGCCCATTCAAAAAGTCCCCCTCCCTACTTTTCATAAGCTCCCTTAAGGTACTGGAAGGCCACAGTGAGATCTCCCTGAGCCTTCTCTTCCCCAGGTGAACACCCCCAGCTCTCCCAGCCTGTCTCCAGAGCAGAGGGACTCCAGCCCTTGGAGCAGCTCCGTGGCCTCCTCTGGACTCGCTCCAGCAGGTCCAATGTCTTTCCTGAGGCCCCCAGCTGTAATTTGCAGTTATACTTCACAGTCTCTCTCTTCACTGGCCATGTTGAGATTAAGATTGGATTGAGAATCCACCCTTCGAGCCCCACAGGAATTAAAGGGCCCTTCTGGCTCAGTATCTTCAATTATCCTTTTTTTCCCCAGAAGTTAATAAGTTTTAGTGTGTCTCCAGGAACTGATCCTGTTAGTTCCTCCAGGAACCGACCCTGTTAGTTCACATATTGTTCCTCTTTATCTAGTGGTGACATTCCTAACTTGTCAAGTGTCATATACCTGAATGACACCTTCACTGGATGATCTTTAAAGTCCCTTCCAACCCAAACCATCCTGTGATTCTGTGATCTTACTCCCTAAATTATATTATTTGTGAGGGTGCTTGAGCTTTACAGGGGAGCTGTGAAAGCTCATAAAGTAGAGTGTGTTATGTGTACACTTAGTTATGTGAGGAAAAAAGGAGCCACAAAGCAGAGTTGTCCACAGTCAGCAGGGACAGACCAAAGCCAGAGTGAAGCCCCCTGACTTCATGGTGTCATTGACCTCACTGTGTGATTGGAGACTGCTCCATAAAGCCTCAGACTTTTTCTAGGGAAGGTCACATTTTTTCAAAGCATAATTTATTTGCACTCCCTTTATTTCCTTTTAAGTTGTCTAACTTTAGCACTCACGGTACAGATGAAGGAGCTGCTGCCTCACAGATTTTTCCATTTACATAAAAAACCCACCCACAAACACCCTTCACTGTCAGTGCATCCATTTTGCTGGGTGCTCTTCATTTTCCATGACCTTGAAAACATAAGGGCATTTATTAATTAATTCAAATTTCCAGCTGGGTGGAGGGGAGAATTGCAGATCGGAGATAAGCAATTTGTTGTGTGCCCCTTATTTGATGAGGATTGTAGAAGGAGAAATAGTCCAAGCCATTGCCAAGATTTCCTATACCAATCAACTCTTGTTTTTCATTTAACCACTGGTTAAAGAGTGACCCTAGCAGTCACTGGACTTGGAGTAGTTATTGTAAACTGAATTCCTGACAGTCTTGGATATTGACAGAAACTGGAATTATTTAAGTTTTTAACTCTTGCACCGATTAGCTCTGGATGTTTCCTAATGTAAATCTGTATATACTGCTATAAACACAGCAATAACAGGAATACTGACTGGCAACTCATCAAAGTTTGTTTCTGCCCGAGTTTGTTTCTTTTGTAAAGAAAAATATAGATTTTTTTTTTTCCTTCAAGTTGCATTTAACTGATTTTAGCAGTTCTTGCAGTGAGCTTGTAGGAGGAAATACATCTTTGATTCTTTCTTTAAGCTTCAGTCCCAGAGCCGATGTCAGTGAGAGTTATGTGTGCATAGAGAGGAAGAAAATGCCTTGAACTTTTGTGCATTTTCAGAGAAGGATATTCCCTCCCCACCACCTTAATTCTGAATTCTCTTTCTAGTCTACTGGATTATCATGTACTCAACCAAGGATTTCGTGGAGCAGGTGAATAGAGGACTAAATATGTCTAGCTAGTGTAATATATCTGTGCCTCTTTCTCTGTGCCTGAATAGAATAAAACAGAATATTATATTTCGGTTCCTGTTCCAAATATACAGCCATTTAAATCAGAGGATAATCTTTCCTACTGTTAGTGACATGAGGTTTTGACATGCACCCGAGCAGTTACTGTGCTCCCCAATAAAAAGTACCATGTGGGACACAGACACCCACCTTGGCACGGGTGGCTGTCCCTCTGACACCCAGCCTGGAATCTGTGCCACACGAGAAGGAGCCTTTGGTCCCCTGAATCCCACACTCTTTAGGAAGCAAGCAGCAGAATGCTAATAAATTTAATTTACTTGCTTAATCTCCCCTGTGTTTTGTATTAATATGAATAGCATTACAGGAGCGGGGATGTGCTTATATAACAAAATGTTCTCCTTCAGCTTAAGGTTAATGTAGTTACTCGTATTTACCACATGTAAAATGGGGGGTCTTTAATCTCCTGCAGCAGGATACCAGTAACTTCTGTGGGAGTTATGTTCTCTGCCAGGAGCCTCTGAGCCAGGGAATGGGCTGCAGAATGGGAAACTATTACATGATTTGGGGAAACTATTTGTAGTTTCCCCAAATCATGTAATGTTAGATACTGGAGACATTCCCACCTCAGCAAAGATGACAGAATGTGTAGAAGAAGAATATTGATCCAAAGCATGCAGTGTTGCACAAGGAATCCTCGTTTGCTCTAATAGCCTAAAACACAGACTGAAGACCTGACTTTTCTCCATCACTCAAAGGCTTCTGCTTTGATATTGGATTGCATCTGTACTGTAACACTGTTCACTGTGCACTGTTCTCTTCTTGCTAATGAAAATGAGTGAGATTCATCATCTTCCCTGTCAGCACTCTGGGTCAGGTTCCCTCCAGCCTGCACTGATGGAATCTCCCTGGGGACAGAGCACTGACCAGTGCTGCAGTCCCTCAGTGTTTGACTGACTCAAAGACATCTGACGTTCCACAAGATTATCTTTCCTTAGTCAGTACCAGGCATGGGATATCTCCCTGTTCTGGAGAGTTATCTTCCTGTATAAGGAATTAATCTGTGAAGTTGTGATAAGTGCAGACATCAACCTCTGATGATACAGGTGGCCAAACATAGCTCTCCTCCACCGTCCCTGATTTCACTGGGGATGTTTGCTAAATGGGCAAGCACGAGTGAGCTTTGGATATTTCTTCAGGATACAGTTTTATAATAACCCATTTTCATCTCTGAGCCTGTTTTAGTACCTCTTGGACATGAGCTGGTTTTTTTTCCCCATGTTTTTATAGAGCCAAGCATAGTATCACCATTTCATAAATATGGAATATCTTCTCTGTACTCCCAAGTTATTTTTTTTGTTAATTTTAATACAGTAGGCAGCTGCTCAGTTCAGTCTAATTTATTTTCTGCATGAAAACTGAGATATCTATTGTCATTCTTTGCAGAACCTGTGCATGATTCTGATCATCCAGCAAGTTCACAGCACAACAGTTTTGCCAGCTTCAGCTGATTTCTTCTTGATCCTGTTTGACAGAAGGTAAGAGTGAGAGCCTCACTCAGTCTTCTTTGCTATTGTTACACAAGACCTGAATAGACAGGGATGCAAATAAATACAATCTTAGTTGTTATTCTCAGCAAAATATCAAGGGTGATAGATGGAATGCCATTTGTGATGGAAGATATTTTGTTTTCCTATCTCAGGGTATTTGCTAACGTTTAACAACAGCCTGATGTCAGCGGGACGCTCAGATGCCATTTGACATAAGCTCTCTCATTAATCAAGAAAAATGTAATTTTTAAGAGACATTTCTGTTACCTGAACAGAAATGGGGTTTGGGGTCCCAGTGGAAGGTTGGAGATCATTCTCAGGCTGCTTTTTCTCCTCACAGGCTGCAAAGCAATATTTTCAAACACAGCCCCTTTCCAAAAAGCATTTTCATGGCTCCACATTCATTATAAAGGTAGATGTAAAAATGTCTTAATTCCAGCAGTGCTAATGTCAAATAATTGTTTGTGTCTGTGCTTTAAGAGGCTGACAGAGAATATTTTAACTCAGGGGTAAAGGACTGGAAGGGAATGGTTTTATAGTTATTGTGCTAACATTTCCAGTGCCTTGGAGTACATTTTGTGTTCTGTGTAGTGTGACTGCGATTGAAAGCCACTGCTGCAGAGAATCTACAAGTCACCTGAACTTTCTACCATTAGGGCATTTCTTCCTCCCCAGAAAAACGCTTTTGCAGTGATCTGCACATACCCTTCACCAGGGGTTTGTTCATGCTCCCTGTGTGGTCAGGCACTTCTGTTAGAAGGTGTCACACAGGCTACTGCAGTGAATTACCTTCAAACCAGAAAGAAGTTTGCTGGCCTGCTGGTGATGCTGGGGATAAACAGCTTTGCCTGTTTATCTGGGAAACTGCCTGCAAGTTGTTTTTAGGATTTGTGCTTCTGGCCATGGAAGTCCAGTGTGTCTCCAGGAGAGTTTAATGCCATATGGAAGGTGCTGAGTGAGATGACCGTGCCTTTATCATGATGAGTGCTGTCTTTTTGTTGCAGAGGTCTCACTGGTGGAACAAAAGCCATTACACCACAGAGACTCAGGACTTTAGATAGTAACAGAAGCACTTTGAGAGTATCTGGCAGTTTTAAAGGTATTATTGGACAGTGGACAGCAGAGAATACTTAACTTTGCTTTTCTGTGCAAGTGCAGACTCATATGCTTGTAAGTAAAGCAAAGCACTCTTCATATGGAGAAGAAATGACTTTTTCTGGGCTTTTCATTTCCATTCAAAGCAGCAGAGGAAGGTGATGCAATCTGTACCTGTTCTTCTCCAGACTGTGGTTTCTTATGGTTTTAAAAAGCAAAGGATGCATTAATCTGAGAGTTTCTTGTAAAGCAAAGCAAAATACATTACTTCATATTTTAAAAGGTTTTATTATTTTTAAGAAAAATGTATAAAAATACCAAACACACACAGTGTGACTGTACAGAAGGACAAAATTCATCATCCATGGGTCTCTTTGCCATAAGTTGTTGTTGTGGATGCCAAAAGTTTACATGGATCTGAAAAGTAATTAGTGAAAAAGAATCTGTGACGGGTCATGTGTAGAAATAATAACCCTTAGAACCAGAGAGCCCTTGAATTGTAGGTTGCTGGAAGCTTTGAGAGTTTAACAGGGAAGTGTTTTTATAGGGTTTTCCTGTTCTTATACTTTTCCCCAGAGATCCCCTCTTACTCTTCTCATGATTCCTTCCCTTGACAATAATCAACAGCTTTTCCACAGTGAAAGTAAGCACCTTCTTTCTTAGGTCAAAATCACATTTTTCTAGTTGCTTCTTTGAGTAATAAGAACCATATAGAACTATATGTTGTATTAGCCATGTATAAGATGCAGGAAATCAAATCAGGCACAAAATCCAGGCACCATCTTTATAAATACTACAGTTTTGGAAAAAATGCTTTGTTATTCATCCTTTTCAAAGGGATGAATAAAATCCCTTTATTCATTCTTTTAAAATATTCAGACAACTCAAACTAAAAGAAACTCTCAGCATATCATATACAGCAACTGGGGAACTGTAATTTTGTGAATTTTGCACACAGGCACACATATTATTCATTCCACCAGCGTGCATACCTTGATCCTCTGTCTCTTACCTGCTTTCATAATAAGCCTTCAAGAAGAGAGAACACATGTCCTGAAACAACTTCTGTCGGTTACTTAATTGCTGAGTGACCTTTTCTAGGTTTGCCAAATCACTTACACTCAAGCACCACTCATCAGTATTTAATATATACCATGAAGTGCCACTCAATTTTCAGATACTTAGTTCTGAACTTAGTTGATATTTCCATAAAGAAGGATTTCCAAATTAGTCCCTGTTGTCAGAATGCAAGCAGACAAAACTGGGTAAATCCTCAGCTACATGAAATATGTCAGGAGAGACAACCATTAAGAGTCACTCTGTCACACCCTTTAAACTCAGATTTTGGTCTTGCCTTAAAATGGTTGTAAATTCATGAACATAACCTTCAGAGTCCGAGGGTCAGAGACACTGCTTGGGGAAAAAGCATGCAACAGAAATTGTGAATTTTCTCCCATTAAAGCAACATATAAAACAATCCCTTCATGACACAATATCTTTGATCGGCTTTGAGAAGTTGTATCATATACTCATAAATATGTAACTCAATATTTTCCCTGATAAAAAACCCCCAATGACGAATGGTAAGTGAGCTGTGCCATTGGTAATGCCTGAGCAGGATCACGTGTTTGCTTATTCCCTGAGCACTACAGGATATCTGTGCAGTTATGAAGTAAGGAATGAGATGAAAAGACTCAGCCTTGCCAAAATTCCCATGGAATTGGCACCAGGAAGCAGCTGCCTTGCTCCACTGAGATTGTCTGCACCAATGGACAACTTTTAGCATCAGCATTAGTTCATGAGCCAGTTCCTGCCCTCTTTTTTTCTGGGATGACAGAAGCTTAGACACTCATAGTGTGTGCATAAGATTTTCCAAACTCCAGTTGGTGAGTTTAAGAGCTAGAAATACAATTAAAAAAAAAAAAAGTATCTGTTAATGGGAGTATCTGTTAATGATGTGACACTAAGAACTGAGGACCTCAGCATATATTACAGCTTTAAAATTCAATCTGGGTCGTGTACCAGAGGGATCATGATACTTAATATTATTGAAGTGTATGGATATATTATTGCAAGGGTGTAAAAGAACATTCAAGAAAGAAATGTCCAAAAAGGAATTAAATAGGTAGAAGACAAAATACTGCTCTGTCTAAGTACCTCAAAGTGCTCTCTGAAGTAGCATGAAGATCCAGAAGACACTGGCAAGTCATTGCTGATTAAAGGGAACAAGTCAGGCAGTTCAGGTTCCAGCTGATGACTTTTCTTATATGAGAGTTTACAAATTCCATTACACTCATGTTAACTTCAGAATTGTTCTTCCTAACTTTCTCCACTGAAGTGCATTGCTTGAAATTTGATAAAATAGAAAAAGTAATTATAAATTTGGCTCAGAGACAGACAGGAGCTATGTCTGGTTGGATCCGTGGCTGTTCAATATTCATTTTTCTTCTTCCTTTTGCACAGTGACAGGACACAATTTATTTTTACAATTGTATTGAGATATTTCGTGGATGCTATCAGATGAGCAATTTAGTTGGAATCTTCTTGCTGTACTGAGAAGCTGATGTTGGTCAGTGCTTTTATTCAAACAGCACAGAATTCAGAGTTCAAGGAAAAAGGAGGGAAAACAGCAAACTTCATGTGAGGGACATTGCTTAGTGTACAACTGGATGACAGACACAGTGAGGAAAGCAGTACAGGAATGTGTGCACTGCACTGAGGAACAGGATACAGGTTCCTGAGGATTAAGGACTCTGTTGGGAACATGCAGCCTCACTTGAAGATGATGCTGAAGTTTTTGAATAACGTCCTGAGTCTAGGGAAGCCCTGGCTGATGACCTACAGAGCAGGATAGATGGAGCTGTCAGGCATTGCTGTGGCCAGTGAAAAGTTCCTACAGGGTTTCATGAGAGCGGCAGGTCCTGGGGTTGAAGAAGAAAGGCATGAGTCTAACAGGAAATTCAAGGAAAAAACTGCAGTGTCTCAAAGTCACTTTGAATTAGGTTTGGATAGGAATGATTCTTCCTGCTGGGTGATGGAGAAAGGTGGTGGAATCTTTCTCCATGTTGTGAAGAGTATCTAGGGGTGTGTATGATGTCTTTGCTATGACACGCTTACCTGGCACGCTTTAAAAGGAAACAGATGGTGGAGAACATCACAGGCCTCAGAGCAGTGAACTGATGGGCAGGTACAGGTCAGGGGGAGCAACACACCCCTCTCTCAAGTACACAAACGCTGAAGCCCCCCAGAGGTTGCTGGAGGAGGTGTGAGAAGTGAGAAGGGCTTCAGTATTTGCTGGCAGCCAGTCCCCTAAGGCCCAGTGAGGTACTTGCTGAGTCCTTCCCTTGTCTCAGCCCAGCACTGACTCCTGGTGTAACATAATGGGGTATTTTTACTCTCCAAGCGTAGCCTGATAAGGCTCACTTGTTCTACCATGTATGGCAAATGGATCCGTCTGCTGAGCCACCTGGAAGGCCTCTATTTTTAGGCTCTTTCCCCGGAGCAGTTGTAATTTGAATTGACATATTGTTAGCCAAATGCACAGCACACCAGGCAGGAATATGTCTGGAGCCACGCGAGCCGCTGGTTGTGAGCAACGCTGGGAACAGGGGCCCCAGTGAGAGCCAATTTGCTTTTTCCAAGTGGGAAAACAAGCACAGAAGTTTAACTAGTCCAAGACTGGCTTTCAGCAGCCAGAGCTGAGCAGTCCTAACAAGTTGCTCATTCAAAGAGAGCAAAAGGATGAAGAGCACGTTTGGTCTGTGTGGGCAGAGTTCAGCCTGTCAGGCAGCTGGGCCGTGGGCAGAGCCCAGTGAGTGTGGCCTGAAGCCCACTGGTTAGAGAGGTGCCTAAAGCCTGAGCTGTGCACAGCAGGGATGCAGATCTGACAAACATTTTACATTGTTAGGTCTTTCTTGATTAAGACTTTTTTCTTCCCGTATCTTCACATTGTTCCTCACTACCCGTGGTCGTAAGAGCCCTGAGAGCTCACGCAGGCAGTCCTTTTTAGGGCCACTGCTTTGTCAAGGTACAGTCTCCTAATCTTTAGATGTTTCCATATTTTCTTCCTACATGTTTGACCTTGAATAGTGCTGTATTAAATCACACTCTGTATTGTGCTGACAGATAAGTCCTTATTTATCACTTTGCCAATCCTTGTTTCATTCACTCAAGGAATTGGCAAAGACTTTGCCTATCTGTGGATCCTCAGGAAGTTAATTTGAATTACTTTCTGTGTGTATTTCTCTGTGTGCAGGTGGACATTTCTGTTTGCTTTCTTATCAGTGTTAAATGCTGAATCTAGAGCATTTTGGTCCCTTTTTCCTGACTCAACTTTGACAACAACTCTACCACACAGATTTCCTTGGAAATCTGATTTCCTGTTTGTTCTTGTTGTGTTTTGAGAACAGGGAAGTCAAATTTCTGCCTCAAATTCTAGCTCTGCAAGAAGCCACGTGCTGAAGCTTTGCCAGACAGAAAACCTGTGCATTCCCAGGAAAGCAGTAACACCTACATTTGTTGGGCTTGTGCATCACTTGTACAAATGGATGCAGTTTAGGTGCTAGTTTTTATTAAATTGTGAACAAGGGAGCACTTTGATTCCACTCGGTCAATTTGCAACAGCCTTTCCTTGCTCTGAAATACTGTCAAAATCTCAGTAATCCATATCCTGCCTCTAAGAACATGCATTCATTGAGTTTAAAATGATTTCCACTTAGTTTTCTGTTTGGAAAACTGGCAGACCAGTGTATTATCCAGCAATTGGAACTGACTGGAGGAGTTTTCTTCTGTAATATCTGTCTGCAGCAGGACCCAGGTAAGGGAGTTGATAGAATCCTGGTCTGTTTGGTCTCTTTTTGTGGAACTACTGTGCCTGCTCCAGGTGTGCAGTGGTATCTAGAAAATAAGTAGCACGAGGCACTTCTTTTCTGCTGAAGTACAGAACTGTTTGTGTGACGTGGAGGGAAATTGCAGGGTAATAATTTCTCTGGCATTATTGATAGGAGTGCAAAAGAGAAGATGATAAAATCTGCCTGTTGGTATTGGTTGCTGGGCAGAGCAGAGGGAAGTCTTTGCCTAGATTAAAGCTGCTTTCTACGTAATCTGAAACTATTTTATTAGATCTCTATTAATTAGAGAGGAAGCCAGCTCTAGATGCTTATTGTGATCACAGGAAAATCAGGAATTTCTACCAGCTATCTTTTGCTTCATTCCATCTAGAATGTCTGCTTCCAGATAAAATAACAAATGGTTCCAGTCAATCAGAGGCTGCTCCTATACCTCAACTCACCAAGCACTGTAGCTGTTGGAAATCCAGGGTAATTGTGGGACACACTTTGACCCTACTTGTCAAAACAATCAGTAACTCAGGGAGAGGATTTCTACCACGGCTGCAGCATATTCCTGTGGGATATGGAAACTTCTCCTCTGTGTAATGGAGGACGTGATTAATTCTGACTGTGTTGACACAAGGAGGTTATTGAATAAGATTTCCTTGTGAGTGGGCAAATCCATTCCCAGAAAAAAAAAACCATTACAGAGATGTCAAACACACTCCCATTGTATTCTGAAAACCCACTCCAAGGTTGCATAAAACCAGCTCAGGGTGTGCACAATTAAAAGGTACAGAAAAGCATGTGCAAACTGTGCATTTTATAGGAAAAACAATATGGACAAGAGTCATTTTATTGAAGAAATATATTAGGTCTGCAGGCTCCCCATGTCTCCTCAGTCTCTGTCTCAGTGTTCTCAATGACAATCATCCATTAGTCTCTCAAACTGTGGGATTTTGGCTCATGCTCCCAGGTGTCCAGAGGCTGGTTCCCACTCAAGGCAGTGTATAATCACATCCCACATTTTAAGCAGCTCTGGCTCAGTTCAGCCTTGTCCAGACACAACCTGAGTAGGATGTGGAATGAGGTCAGTCCCTAAGGGAAGACGTGGTGGCAGCAGTTCAGGCTGAGCGGCCATCAGGGGAGGTGACCAGGCACAGAGGGGTCCTCCTCTGTGCTCACAGCCTCTGCTCTTGCAGGACACAGCTTCAGTTAGTGACCTGGGACACTGGCAGAGCCTTTCCTGGCAGGAAGGGAAGCATTCATTTCCCCCCAGTTTAAATTTTGCACGTCAGATGGTCACATCCAGGCCGGTCTCTACATGGCCTCAACATGGGGAGGAGCCCAGGCTGTGCAGCCCTTTGCAGACACGCACACATTTGTTGATGTGGAGAGAGATGAGTAAATGACTTAGATCTACACTGCAGACATCCTGCTTTGGTCAGACAAATCACACATGCATTCATCACTATTATCCTCTAGAAAAAAACAAGGACCTTGGCAAATCTGATCTCTTTTTGCCTCAAAGGGAAGGTGCACATCATCTTGACATGTGACACCACATCTGTGCATGTGTAGGTGGGTACAGCTGACCTGCACATACTTTTCCCCCTACTGAGAGGATGTAAGAACAAGTGACAGATATTACTCATGGTGCTCTAAACTCTGTTGGAAGGTATTTTGGTGCGAGGTAATGGATGTAGCATAGATGTGTAGCATTCCATTGAATTCCCTAAGATTTGAGTGTTCTCCTCTGACTAAGGGAAGCTCCCCTAGACAGCAGTCACCTTGCTGTTGCTGCATTAAGCTCCCTGATGGCAGTGGAAAGACTTGCACCTATTAAAAGACACAGAGGTAACTGTTACCTCGCTGTGAAGTTCTAAAATGCTCCTGCAGCAACTGTTGGAAAGCTCTGCCCATGACTCAAAAAGGCTCCTCTTTTCAGGCCTGTTTCTGTCAGGGACATTGTGGTGGACTTGGGGAAGGTATGGATAGCTGAGAATGCCATGTGATGATGTTCTGGTGCCACAAGAGAACAAGAGACATCAGCACAAATTATTTCAGCAGGATTGTGTGACTGCAGGGGCCCTCTTTGCTGGCTGCTTATGTAGATTCCCTTGGAATCTCCATATCATTCCCTTGGAAACTGCATATCATGGTCCTAATACAAAAGGGTGCTTGATAGAGTACAAAGTCTCAAGTGAGGAAAAAAATGGATTATTTCTGCCATCTCATGCATATATTGAACACTTTCTAACTAGAATATAAAGAGGACTCTGTGAACAATCAAGATTTTGTACATTTTCTCTCCATAACATGTTTCAGGTAAATGGTAAGTTTGGGAATTTATTGATCAACTCCCTGAGTCCCTGCCACAGCTTTTTAGGAGCTTCAAACCCCTCAGGAGATTATCCATTAAAAAACTGGATGATATTAGGAATCTCATGGTTAGCAGACAAAAGATATTAGGAATCTGACTGTTAATAGAAGTTCAGAAACTCAGTGCATAGAGCCATGGGAAAGGAACCAGTTCAGAAAGTTTCCTGTCCTTCACTAGTCAGGAATTAGGCTGTGGGGGTTTTGAACTTCAAGTACTTTCTAATATTTCATATACATAACTTAGATATGCTAGATATAACTTACAAGTCATCAATTCATCAGTAGCAACTAATTAAACATGTTAATATAGAAATCAACTAATTTATGTTATTAGTTATGTTGTCATTAGTGTGAAATCATGGAATTGTCCTTTTACTTGGACAGATCTTACTCTAAATGCCAAAATTTCAGTCTTTGATACAAAGAATAAATAAATGAGCAAACATATGTATTGGTCACACAAACCCAGTAAAATTGGGGCTATAAGCAGACCTTTAAAAGCATGGGGACTAATCCTTAAGTATTTTAAAAATTCATAAAATTAAATGTTATTTTCAGCATTGTGCTTATTATAGAATTTAATGGGATTCCAGGCAGCTGCCTGTTCTATTTATTTCTGCTTTTGTATATTAATTGGTTATATTATTCCTTCTGCTCCTGAGGTCTGGAGGTGGAAACTTTACAGCTTAATTAATCAGTGCTTTTGCTGTTTTAATGTCGTTGTGGAATTTGGAATTGGAGAGGATTTTTTTGCTGCTCTTAGCAATGACCCTTTGAGACCTCTTTGTGCACAGCTTCTTTTCCAAAGCGTGGTCAGCTTTGGGACTGGATATTTGGGCTTCAACTCTGCTCCAGGCTCCCTGAGTAAACAGGCAGGAATTCATCCCGACGTCAGCACTGGAGATACTCTGGAGTCTCTTCTGTTAAATCAGATTTTTAAAAAAATCATTGTTCCACCTTCTGTGGGGGCATAAGGAATTCAGTTTGCCTTTGCCATCTGGAGAGGTCAGTTGGATCATTTCTCCCACGTTAAGTGAACAGCGCACTTGTAGAAATCTGATATATTTTAAGTTTGCCTCTCTGACTGAGCTTGTCGGCTGTGACACTTTAAATAGACTTCCTTCAACAACACAGATCTCAATTTATTTTCTTTTGATTCTCAAAATATTTGGTACTTCTTGAATGCAGCATCTTCCAAATTAAGAGCAGAAGGTAAACATCACCGATTCACATTGTTATTTATTGTGGGGGATGCTGGTGAAAGGTAACCTTTGTAGATGTAGAAAAGCATTGAGTGAATTGTCAGGCAGTCATTACTTAAAAGAGATCTGTTGGTTTTCAAGGCTGATTTCAAACACTTGGAGTGGTTATGCTAAAGGAGAAATTCTGTCTGAAGTGCCACTGAAGCTGTAGGGTCAGGGGTGTGTCAGAGCCCACCTGAGCGGGGCTGTGAGGGCATCCTTGTACACGGGGGGTGGGGGGAGGAGGAGAGTGATGGAAGGAGAAGAGAGAATGAGATGGTCAGGGGAAAGCTAAAATAATCCCTTAGTAACATTAACCTGCTTTCTCTTGGAGCACTGAGGTAGGGCAGCTAAAGATTGTGAGATGCCTCTGGCAGTCAAGGAACAAACCTGTTCATTTGTACTGACTCCCAGCGTATGTCTGGGCCATGTGACTCAGCATCACTTGTCTCATGCCACAAGTTACATCTACATGGATTTGGGGAAGGAGCAGGTAGATTGCTGCTGTGTTGTGAAATTCCTGGTTTCACTTTAGAAGGTTTCTTTCTGTAGCTGAAGGAGTAATTTGTTATGACAGCTGTAGAAAGATTAAATCCTTATCACAGATTCAAAAAATAAGCAAATTCTTGGTATTCTAGATTTGTGCACTGAGCTGGAAGGGAAGGTTTCATGTCATTCACATTTGCTGTTTAATGAACATCACACTTTGGACTCCTTTGAGAGTGCTGCTTCCATAGCCCCAGCTTGGTTTTGATGAGATAAAACACTAGACCAACACTACTAAATTCAGCTTGAGCTAAAAGACTAAGTCTCATAAACAAATACTTGCTAGTAAAGGAATACAAAAGGAAATGTATATCCTGCTCAGGCCAATGGGGTGTACAAAATATTGCCAAAGCTGGACAGTATTAATTCACATACTTTAATACAGACCTCAAACCCATTCAAAAGAACCCCAAAAGCTTCACTTCAGTGGGGAGAAAAAAGTGAAGCTATGTGGTGTAGAAAATGCCTTTTTATCCCAGTGTGATTATCAACAGGGTGCCTTGTCCAAGACATCATGATCAATTATACCTTTTCCCCCAGAGCTGTTTACTGTAAAAATCTATTTTCAGACCTATATGGAGTAGCAGCAACAACAACAACAACAAGAAGGGCAAAGGAAACGGACATTTTCCCCTTCAGGAACAGAGCAGGGGATCTATTAGTGGTAGGGGATGCTATTTTAGCAGCGTTCCCACTGTCCCACTTATTCACTGGTCTGATCCATCCATCTACCTTTCAGAAAACCTGCAACAATGGCAGGAAAAAAAGCCTTTGTAAAGAGCTGCGTGTCTTGCTCCTGTTTAATTGGCGTGTTGGGTGACTGAGCTCTAAAGGCTCTTTCCGTGTCAGGCCCTGTCCCAGTTCCTGCAGTGCTGTGCAGGGCAGTGCTCCCCAGTCCTGCCGGGTGCCCCAGAGATCCAGCACAGCTGCAGGGGCCTCTGGGCCCTCGTGCTGCGAAGGGGAGGGCGAGGAGTCTGCTGAGAACGGGGTGCACGTGGTGCTGTTGGAACTGAGGGACAAAGGGGGGTTTAGTTCTCACTGCACTGAAGAACTGAAGTTCCATAAGGGCCGAAACCCCGTCTGTGTGAGCCCTGCTCCACACAGTCCTGCTTTAAGGCCCCATGTTCTAGGGCAGGGTGTGAGGGAGTATGAACACTGTGAAGTTTGATCCAGTTTGTGTTGTCCAGCGACCAGTTCTAGAAGCTGGGAGTCCCTGGAGTTCAGTGCACACACGCTGACCTTCCTTTAGGGAAACTGAAGAGCAAGGAAAGCAAATGGCCTGTGAGTATGTGTGACAAATAACCCTACAGTTACATCTGCTCTGGCTTTGAGGCAGGTTTGTTCCTGGAGAGCTTCCCCAGTGTGGTAGCTACACTTGGAATTTACTTTGCTCAGTAACTCTCTGATGTTTGGACTGGAAACTGAGATAATGTAACCTTGGGGGAGTCATGGAATTGCATATGACCCTATTTGCAAGTCTGGGACATTAAAGTCCTCTTGTGGAAGAAGGGCAAGAAGCAGCATATTCCGTTTCCTAGGAGGCAGACTGCTGGGAAATGAGCATCACTGCGATTCCCATGCTTGAGTGAGGCATGAGGACAATTTGCTGAGAGCTCTGCAGCATTAGCAGTATTTTCTTCATTCCGTTGTACTGAGATTTTATAATTCCATTACTTTAAATTCAATATAACATGAAGGCAAATCCATCTATGGAATAGGAGCATACTTCAGTGCATCTACTCATCCTTTAATATCTTTAGACAGGGGTACATCCCACTGGAAGTAGTTCGTGCCGACGTTGTGAAAAGGTTTATATGGGACACTGAGGCACAGTGAGGCACAGACATCCTTCACATTACTCACCTGCCCAACAGCCTGTCCCTTCTCTTCAAATTACAGCACTTCCATTGGATATGTATGGTTTTCATAATGATAAATATTTAACAGCCCTGAAGAATCTCAGACTTTTGCATATTTATCAAATGATTCAAGCAAAAAATCTTGTCCTATCCTTGCATGTGCCACCCTAAAAAGGGAGAACATTTACTTTCCATGGCTCGTCCAGTTTTAGTCTGGGAACAGAACTGAAATCACTAAGTGCTCTCTGGCCACTGATCAGGTGAAGACATTGGTTCTGGCTCTCTGCTGATGTGAGCAGTGGGAGCTGGGTCTGTTCTTGAGGCTCTGGGTGCCACTGCCATTCTCTAGTTGCTCTGTCTTTTTTCTAACCCAGCCTACTCCATATCAATCCCCCATCCCAGTTAGCCCTGAGACTGTAATTTCCTTTCCTTGCTGGCAATTAATTACATGATGAAGGTATGCAAAAGGAGAGAACTGTGAATGAGAAAGTAATCATGGAAGAGTAACTTCTTTAATTCCACCCACGAGCATCCCACCCCTGTCATTCACACACCCCTTGCCCTCACCAAGAGGGTAGGTGAAATTACTAAGAGGGAGCAGGAAGAGCAGGGCTGTTCCACAAGGAAAGGCAAGCCAGCAGCTGAGGGAGACCATGGCAGAGGCAGGAGCAGCATCCTCCCACCAGGGCACAGTCCCACAGTACCTCAGCTGGGCAAGCAGGACAGGGCTGGTGACTGTAACAGGCCAAGGTCAGCCCAGGAAAGTCAAATAACAACTCAGGATCAAACATGGAAACAGGTACTGCTACAGCAGCTCAGGGCAGGACTGGGTGCCCAGGCCTGAGCCTGGCTGGAGCTCCTGGTACACTGAGGGCCCCAACGCTGCAGCTTGAATAGAGATCTGTCATTAAAAGATGAGAGCTCGCTCTCCTGTCTCCTCGGGCAGTCTGCCTGGCATTGGGAATGCAGAGCTGCTCTTCCCTTCATTCCGATGAAATGAATCTCCTGAAGCCCGGCACAGCCTGGCCATCGCCAGCAATTTATGGTAAAGCAATTCTCTTGTTTGCTAAAGTGTCACACCAGGGCAATTTGAAATCCGGGTTCATCTTCCCATTTCTTTAACTGCTGTTTCCTGCAAATTCACAGCATAGAATAAATGAAGAGCACATAGTAATAAATCACTCTTGCTGAGGCTGCTTCGTGTCCAAAGCACTGCAGACAGACAGAGATGTCACACCTTTGTTACGGTGACAGTGAAGGCAGTGAAGGATGATCTTTCCCCCTCCCTCGGCTCCAGTGGTGAGAATTCAGCCATCACATCTCTTTAGTCCTTGATGTGTGCCAGCTGCCACTCATTAAGCAGCAGGAGAGAATTTGCATCCATTCCCACCACCTATGATTCACTAACCAAGGACTGGGAACCCTTTCTAAAGGAAACAACTTGTTCCTACATCCCCCTCACACATACAGCAGCTTGAGGTGGAGATATCTTTTCTTCCGAAGTATTTTCAAGGCAACCTAATATCTGACTGATTTCCCTATCCACTTTTAGTGTCTGCATATTTTACAGCTCTTTCATGGACTGCTCCTGAGCTGTCCTTTCAGACATGGCATCTTGGCTTCTCCTCCACAGATACTTTGCTCCAAATCAAGACTAAAATATCAGGCTATACCCCAAAAGTCCATATTTCAATCAAATGCTACAGCTGAGTGCTGAGCCCTTTCAGTCCCACACAGGAGAAGCACTACAGAAGCTGCTCATTAAGGCAGAAGCCTTGTTTTGTCATTTGGTGTCATTGTTGTGAGGTACTGTTCAGTCATGGGTCCTGTGCTTTGGGGGTGCCTGAGGCATTGTCTCTACAAAAGCTGTTTTAAAACATACTTTGCATCAAATTCCTGAGAGTTAAAGACAGTCTGACAACGTTTCATGCCATAACTGTTCTTCTTTGTGTTCCCTGGTTTAGTACATTCACAGTATGAGAGCTTTGTGATAATCTCTCCCTAATCCTGCAGAAACCTGGTTTTTGCTGGGCTGCCAAGGGCTGTTATCTGGAGAGGCTGGATCTGGGATAGAGATGCTCTCGGCAGTGTGGTCTTTCTTACACCTGATGGACTTTCCCCAGGAATAATCACTCTGATTCTCAACCTCTTGTTTTTGACTCATTTGGGGCTGGTAAGAAGACTCTTTGAAAGCAAAGGATTGTTGCACAGCTAAGTCATGATTGGCTTACAAACCTATTGGACTTCCTTTTCGGTTTTGATGAGAAATGAGCCCTACTTGTCCCTTCAGGTCACTGATCAAAGGGCAGGCTGCTGCCTGAGTTACAGCTCACGTCCTCCAAAATACCCCAGACATTCCTGGGGAGGGCATACATTGAGTTTTGAGCCAGTTTGAACTCGACTACAATTGGCAGCCCAGGAGCAGAGAGGTGCTGTATTTCTTTGTTTTACCAAGACATCTAATTTTCTAGAAGAGGATGTAAATATTAACAAATAATTGGTGTTCTGGTTAATAAAGGAACCCGGTTTTCATTGTCCCAGGAGTAGACACTGATTTCTGTAGAAATCCAGCAATCTGTGATCCAGAGAACAGACCTGTTCACTATTTATGACCTACACTGAATGGTTTTCTGAAAAATAGAGTCAGGGAATTCATCTTGAACAATTCATGGAAATCAGAAAAAGGTCAATCCCCAAGAAGGTCTGATAAATATTTCATAATCGCAGCAGCACCCTCCCAGGCTGTATTCCTGTTGCTCACTTAACATCTTTGAACTCTCCATTAGTCTCTGATTTCTTTCTGTCTTGCCCATAACCATCCTGACTAAATCCAGAGACAGGCAATTCCATCACTGTCTCTATTAAGCTCCCAGCATTCGTTTCTGAGTTACCACAACAACAAGGATTACGTGACAAGCAAATGAAGAACCAGTCAGATAATGGAGTTTTTAAAATGGGGATTACTGGTGCTGAAGATGTAATGGCCTCTTTGATGCTGTTACTATCTATAGCACAAATCCTTCTCAGTCTTTGGACTATTGACCTGACACACTGAAAAGGCTCCTTTGCAGCCCCCATTGTCCAGAGAAAGGGAAAAGCTTTGAGCACAGACATCTTCAAGGCACAGAAAAAACACAAGGCCAAGAGATAAGCTTGGTAATTTGAAAGCATTTTATTTCTTTCAAGCACAATCCCAACGTTTGAGCCGTAACTGATATCCCGATTTTATCTGTGTTGCTTTTTCTCCAAGGTGAGCACTCAATACTTTGAAATTTCCAAAGATGATCTGAGCTGATCTTCCAGCAGCTTGCAAATCAGCACCTGCTGGAAAGGACTGTCTGATGAGATTTTGGGGAAAAGTTGTCCCTGACACTTGGGCCGTTGCACCTCTTGGAGTGTCTACAGGCCTCTGGTACAGTAAGACTGGATACACTGTGACTATGAGTAAAGCAGTAGCTGGATTTGGAATAACTGGGTTGATTGTTCTTGCTTTGGGAGATACTAGGTAGCAGCAGTGAAATAGTTTGTAGAAAGGTGAGCTTTTTTAGCCTTTGTCTGTAGCATAATGCTGACTCCCTGCAGAGCTGCAATGTCCAGGGAGACTGTTCTGAGTTCTGCAAGCATGAACCCTTTGTGCTTTCATCCAGAGAGCTCTGAGGGTTTTTACATAGCCATTATCAGGTTCATAATATTGTGAGGAAGTAGGGGATTGTAATGCTGCCTATTTTACAGATAGAAGGTAAAATTCTTTCCTGAATTAGGGCAACATTATGTTTTCCAGCAAAGTTATGAAGACTGCCTGCAGGAACTTAACACATACGCTCTGATTAGTCCCTGGTTTTGTGAGAGCTCTGTGGGATATCAGGCAATTAGCAAGTGTTGGACTAGTTTGAGTTTGCCTGAGATTGGAAACATGGGTAGAAGAAAACTGAGGGGTGAGGTTGAAGGCTACACTTGTATAGCTGTTGCCTCCCTCCGTTTTGACTCTGCTTCTCAGCTGCATTCAAGGACGGGCTCATGGAAACTAAGAATAGTGGGACTCGTTCAGGTGTCCTTTCATACAGATACTGATCATCGCTGTCACCAGGAGCCGGTTACACAAGGGATGCTGTCACTCCGTGCGTGAACAGGCCTCGCTGATGCCAACACATTTGTTATGTGACACTGCCCAAGGTCACAGAGGCCAGTGCTTCCTTTTCCTCGTTGCCTGTTTGCAACTAAGGTCTCAAAAGACTTGCAATAGGTGACGTGACTTCTACAGTAACTTCAGAGCGTTTTCCAGGGCAACTGGGCATTCCCCTCCTTTGCTCCAGGTCTGGATATCAGAGCTGTTTAGGCATTTGTGCTCAGACCTTCATTTCTGCAAGTCTTGAACATTTCTCTCTTCTCAGTTGCATGGTTCATGTAGCATCAACAAGTCACTGGCAGCAACATGTCACTGTCAGGAAATTCTCTTGGGCTGCCTTTGCTCCATTCCCTTCCCCTTCCTTCTCATTACAGTGCTCCATAACACACTAGATTTCCCTTCTTGTATTCAAACCCTTCAGCTATAGGTAGGTGGCTGTCTGGGACCCCCCAGTCACTGCTGAGCCAAGCTATACATATTTAATTGTGTTAATTTAATCTTTGTTCATAAAATCTGTCTCTTCAGCTCCCTAATCACCTGTATTGCTTTTTTCTGAACTCCTCACAAAATCTGCCAATGTCTTTGTGATAATAAGGAGCCCATCACAGAACACTGTGTTATACTTGGAATTTCACCACAGTGGGAAAGAAGACATTTTGCTGTGTCCTTGTTTCATAATACAATGCTGCTGCAGATTCTCCCTCAAGATTCCTTTGTTTTCTCTTCCTTTTTGCTGATATATTTTAGTGAAAACTTCCCTCCAATTTTCTGTTTATCCCAAGGCCTCAGGCCTTGCCTATGGTCACACACAGTATGGAGGACTGGGGGAAGCTGTAAGGTATTTTAAGAACAACGCAACTTCTTTTGGGTTTTGTGTGTGAGGAGGATGGTGGGCTTGTTTATCAGGTGGGCAGAGGCAGTGGCAGGAGTCCCTGGAGGCACACCAGTTTAAACAGAACTGGATTCAGGTAATGACTCACAGTCAGAGCTGAGAACAGAAGTCAGGAAGGCTGGTTGCTATTTTCTGCACCAACCTTTGCCCTCACACCTCAGATACACAGGCCCCTTCCTGACTGGGGAATGGCCCCTATCTGTGTGCTTGGAGCTGCCCTGGCAACCTGAGCAGCATCACTTACACATTCATGTGTCTCTGGTGTGCAGGCACACCGGGGCTGGGTGTCTGCAGCCCTGCAGGGAGAGCAGAGTTTATTCACCAGCGCAGACACATCCTGGCCTGCACTGTGTGAACTGATCCGTTCGGACTGGAGCTGGTTTAGGTGTTATCTGTTACACAGACAGTGACAGGGTGAAGCTGTGGAAATGGAAAATTAGTTGACGTCTCAAAGTGTCAGAGCAGAGACTCAGCTGGGGATGTTGGACTGGGTTGGTGCTCAGGAGACATTGGCCCTACCCTGCCTTCACTGCTCAATGACCATGTGAGCATGACTGAATCACCTTCCCACCCTCGCCCTCTCTTTGCTCCCTGACCCTTGATCTAGAACATCAGCCTGCTCAAACAACAGCTGCCTGTCAAAGTGTTTCATGCAGTGCCTGAACAGCAGGGGCTGGTTTTAGCTGGGATTCTATCAATCACCATAATGAAGCCCATCAGAATAGAACAAACAGAAACAGAGCAGAGTAACAACCTCCTCACTCAGTTATTAGAATTGCAGCAGGGCTAAATCCCACGCAATCTGCTGAGGACAAGGCCAACAGCAAAGGGAATTTAAGTCGTGTAATACATGTATTTTTAAAAAGGGAAATAAGCAATGTCTGGGATACTATAGGCCAGTCAGTGTCACCTCAGTACCTGACATGGATGCAGATGGAGCAGATCCTCCTGAAAACTGCACTAAGGCTCATGGAAAATAAGGAGGTGATTGGTGACAGCCAACATGCATTCATTAAGGGCAAATCGTGCCTGACAAATTGGGTGGCCCTTCTACGATGGGGTTACAGTGTAGGTGGGTAAGAGAAGAGCAACTGATGTCATCTACCTTGTGCAAAGCATCTGAGACTGTCCTGCATGACATCCTTGTCTCTAAACTGAAAAGACATGGATTTGACAAAGGGAGCACTTTGTGGGTAAGGAACTGGGTGGATGGTCCTATTTTTAGAGTTGTGGTCGATGGCTCAGTGTCCCAGTGACAAGGGGTGTTCTTCAGGGGCTGGGGCTGGGACTGTTTAACATCTTTGTTGGCAATGTGGACAGTGGGATCAAGTGCACCCTCAGCAGGTTTGCCAACAGCACCAACCTCTGTGGTGCAGTCAACCTGTGGCACTGGCACAGGTTGCCCAGAGAAGCTGTGGCTGCCTCATCCCTGGAAGTGTCCAAGGCCACGTTGGACGGGGCTTGGAGCAACCTGGGCTAGTGGAAGGTGTCCCTGCCCATGGCAGGGGGTGGAACTGGATGACCTTTCCCAACCCAAAGCATTCTGTGATTCCATGTATGAGCAAGCTGATACACTCTGGGACAAGAATACATGCCCGTAAGCAAGCCACAAGTAAATTTAGGCTGAAAAGTTGGAAAAGAGCTTTCTAAGCATCAAGCCAGGGATGTTCTTGAAGAGTTTCCCACTAAGGAAGTTGGAGACAAAAGACCCAATCTTTTGTACAAATTATAAATGCCCTCTTTAAAGTTCATCAGTAACAGGATGTAGGGCTTGCTTAAATACTGTATTAAAACATAAGCAAATCATGAAGTTTAGGGACAGATTCTCACTCCACATCTTCCTTTTTCAAAGCTATGTCAGATCCTCATTCCTTCTCTATTCTTTTCTAGCTTTAATTTCTATTCTAGCTTTAATTTCTACCGTGTATTTAATTCAGTTAACCCGAAAAAGAATCCAAAACAAATTTGCAGCACAAACTGAGGTCAGATCAGAAGGTTTGCCCTCTCCATTCTAAACTTGAGGAACTGGCTCCCCAGCCGGGACTTTTAACAGGATTTTTGTCTGAACCACATTACCATAATGGAGATCATTTGTTCCTTGATTGCATCAGTCCACTTAAGGAAGTTTGCAACTGAAGTGTACAAGCAAATGCACATTCTTCACCAGGAGTAGGAAGGGAGGCTGTGCTCCCCTGGCTGCCACATCTGATTTATGCAGCACGCTCCCCAGGACATGCCTGGTTCTTAAATAGGTCAGTCAATATGTAAAGTGGAACCTTAGCTGGTTATCACCATCGAGAAAATCACTGTCTTGGGTTTCAGCACAATCTCTGATACAACCTGGTGGGAAAATGACTTCAGTGTAAAAAGCTACTTTTGTGAAGGAACAAAGCAGAGAGGAATTTGAATGGACTTTAGAGTGGCTGAGAAACTCTGCTCGGTACCTGCCTGCCTTTGTCCCACCTTACTGTGCCTGTGCTCTAAAGGACAGAGAGAACAAACTTCCTGGACTGTAACATCACAGGAGTTCTGCCTGTCACCCTTGGGCCAGTAGCATGTCCCTGACAGCACTGCTGGATGTGAACAGCCAGTCACAACCCCGAGGCCCAGCCAGCACTTTTTGTAAGAGCCAGGTTTACAGCATCCCTTCCCAGAAGGTTTTGCAGGACAATGTGACTGCCAGGTGGGACAATCTTACACAGACCCTGCACAGGGTGTGGAGTGGGAAGTACAGTCAGGATCAGTTGTTTCTGTTTGAGCTTGTCCTTCATTCTGTGATTCACTGCTTTGTCCTCTCTCCCGTGATGAGAAGGATGGTGAATCTCAGTTGCTCTGTGCTTTTTTACAAGGAGTTACGTGTGCAGCTGAAATTAGAGTCCTGAGACTCCTATAAAGGTACTATCTGATACTGCCCAGGCAGAGCCCAGTACAGAATGTTCTTCAGGGCTTCAAGCACTTCTTTCTGAAAACATCTCAACAGCTTTCCTGGCAAGGAATCCCTTCCTGGCGTCTCTACCTTACCTTGCTATTCTGTGTGTGAGAATGAACCTGATCGAAAGGTTACTGCTACTGAAAGAGGGAAGCTCTATTTCCCCTGCCACCTCCTACACTCTGCTGCTTTTAATGCCTCTGGCTCTCATCAGGTGCTTTAAAAAAATGTCTTCTGATCAGTCAGACAACTAAGGAAACAAAGTAAAAAAAAACCACGTTTTCTGGATTAGCAAATAGAAATGTTTGTGAAGTCCCATGAGTGCAAGGAAAAGGGGAGAACAGAACTGGAAGGTGAAGACCTCTCCTCTTTCAGCACCTTCCAGCTGGTAGGTCAGCTGTAGTTTCATCCTATATTTTTGTAAACATTAGGAAGAACTGTAAACCTAGAACCAAATTTCATGGTTCAGAGAGATGTCTCTCCTAATGATGCAAAAATATCTACAGAGGAATTATCACAGACCACAGAGCACATGAATGTAGCTTCCCTTGTTCTAGGTGTATTTTGGCAGAGTACAACCCTTAATAGTGAATATTCTTCTCTTTGGGTGGGATCTAGGCTAGACTCATATGTTAAAAGAAAAAACAAAGAACAAGCCTGTCCCCAGGAAGCACAGGGGGGTGACTGTGTCTGTATTGCTGTCAGAACTTGCACACGTTATTCTGGATGCAGGCTGTTCTCTCATGCTCCACACTCACCCTGGGTTCACCTGTCTGGAAGTGGCAACTGCTGGGGTTTGATAAACGGACTGAAGGGTTGTCCCCCTCAGAGACTCGGTTGTGTAACGAGTTCCTGGGTGATTCACAGCTGCTCTCCCTCCCGATCGGCCGCAGTCGCCTGGGAGAACCGTTCTCCTGCTCTCTAGTGGTAGAAGCACAAAAAGGCAAAAAATGTTCTGCTGCTTCTTTACAAACTCACACAGGCATGGCCTGAAAATGGCTGCCAAATTCCAAGTTGGAATAGTTTAATCCAGTATATATCCACATGCATAATGTTCCTCCGGAGCGTCAGAGCAATCATTATGCTGAATTCTGGAAGCTGAGAACCTTTTGTTTCTGCAGGAGCCCTTGCAGGAATGATTTGCAGGATGGGGATGTGTCAGTGCCCCCAGCAGTGGTGGTCCAGGACCAGCTGCTCAGTGTGGTCACAGCCAGTGGACAGCAAAGGGAAGGAGTCTCTCACCACTTTGCTGCCACTTTGTGCCCGGACAGATGGACAAACAAAGTCTGTTTCATGCCAGAGCTGAACCTTCCTGTGATGTGGTTCTTAGGGAATAAAAGTGGTGTGTGAGGCCGTCCTGTGTGCTGAAAGAAAGTGGCAGCAGAACCTGCTGCAGAAGGTGGTTATCAGCATCAGCATCGTCTGCCAGGGGCATCTCATAGGCCACTCCTGGCAATTCCTGAAAGGCCAGGGAGGTGTAGCCTCCTTCCTGGGAGAGCAGGGGTCCTGGATCTAGTCAGAGCTGAATGGTTTCTGGTCTCCAAGCAGGTGCACACTGCCTTTTTAGAGACTGTAAAACTAAGAGATCAGCCAGTGAAACTGGAGGCAAAACTGGAAATGGAGTCCTTACCCACCCCCCTGCCTCATATCCCAGAGTGGCCAACTCATTGTTTAACTGCAGTAGAAGTAGTAATAGCAGGGAGATTATGGACTCCTTGGCTGCCTGTCAGCTAAGGACACAGTCCTTAAGCACATACCTGCAAACACACCTATAAATAGAGTTGAGTCCATACTAAATTAAAGGTGAATCTGGATTTTAAACATGCAAACATTTCAGAACAGTGACACGTCCTGTATAATAAACTAAACAGCCCTTTAAGGGCTGTTTAACACAGGCAACTCAGAACAGATGAGTCAGTGCTGGAAAATTGCAGATTATTCCTTTTTTCCTTCCCATCCAGTGGAAAATAAGGAATATAAGCTTTTTCCTACAGCCACCTGCTGTCATGTGAGTAGTAGATGGTTTGATAGCTCGACAGGCAGTGCTCAGCTTAACTGCCTCAGTGGCTGAAGTATCTGTTTTAATCAGTGTTGCACAGCACCCTCTTCTGCTGAGAGGTGCCGAGACGTGGAAATCCCTGGTCTGTCTCTTTTCCTGTCTCTGATGGGCATTTATATACTGAAGAACAAGGTAAGTATAAAAACTCAATTACAGCAAATAGGGAGAATCAATAAAGGAATGGGAAGCTGGCAGCCACACAGGTGGGGGTTTATCTCCGCAGCAGAGTCCTGACACACGACATTACAAGAACATGGAGTGCTCAGATGAGTTATGAAGATTGATATTTATGATTATGACTTGCAATTGTGCTATTTAAAAAAACCACCTATTTGGTAATGAAAACCTGCTGGCAAGATCTGATCAAAGAGGTGAAATTGCAGGAAGAGTAAAATAAGATCAGTAAATCAAAAGCTCTAAATCATCAGTGAGGCACACTACAATTAGGGCTGAACTGAAGAAGGCAGAGTTATTGGAATTGCAGGCATAAATCCATGGCATGCATGTGCTGCCATTTGTTCTGGGAAACACACGCTCACCTCCAGCATTTCCAGACTGAGTTCTGTCAAGGGCAAAAAGATAAGGACTGTCTCCTAACACAGTGATTCCCATGGACTGCAGCATGTTTCAGTGCACCAGAGGCTCCACGGGCTGTGAGGATCCCATTTTCTTCCCTCAGGCCCATGGGAGTGTAAGGGCAGAGAGACCAGGTGTAGGCTCAGACAGCTTGGCTGACATTGCCTGGGAGATTGTTCATTGTTATTGATCCGAAATGCAAAACAACCTTGGAACAGCAGGGCCTTCTACCTTTTCTGACCACAGCCTTGTCTCTTTCCTTTTTTTTTTTTTTTAATCCCACTTGCTCTGTTTTTCTAGGAAAACTTCCAGTTCCTAATGATCTACTTGCCAGTGTAGGGAATCTGCAGCACAGGCCCTCTGAATAATGCAGTGCCAGCTCTTGGATACTGCACTGTTATATCTTTCCTTATACACTGACAGGAAAAAATGTGAGGCTACCTAGTCATAAAATTTCAGCCTGGGATTTCTTTTTTTGGCCAGAGATGCCTACTTAAAACGTTCCTATCAGATGGAGATTGAAGTGGGTCGTTCCAGTTTCAGTGGTTGTGGCAGCTGGTTCATCAGGTTTAGTGAAAAGAAACATGGCTTGGAATGCATTTAGGGAAATGCTTAACAACAGCTGCTCTCAGTTCAGTGGCAACAGCTGGATTCTGGGTCTGAGAGGCAGTGTTGAACAAGCACAAGTGGAGAGGAATAGCTTGTTCCAATGGACTGATTGTGGCACAAGGAATTGGGAAATCCTGTATTTTAGTTCCTGGCTTACCACTGCTTTGCTGAGAGGCCTTGGTGAAATCTTTCAGATTCTCTGCAGTGAGCATCTTACTCATTTCACCTCCTGTAGCAATAAAACTTGCCTCAGTGAGCAGTCACAAAGGCTGGGAGCTTGATACAGTACAGATGAGCCTCGCTTAGAAAATCAAGCAGGGCACATGGATTCGCTGTTTTAATTTTTAGTAGAGAGGAAAGCTGTCCCAGCAGTGCACGTGGGAGGGATAATATCTGCATTTCCTGTTCTCACTCAGGGAAAACACAGATGGAAGACAACTTTTGTCTATTTTCCCCTATTTCAGGAAATGCTCTCTCTTTGGTCCCTTTATAAAGAGGAACTAGAATGAAAGAGTGGATTTATAAGGGAAGGACCCCTCAAACTAATTTGGATTTCTGGGGATCTTTAGCTGTAGTAATGTGCTACAGAATGGTGAGTAACAATTAGAAAGTGACAGCAAGACTTCAATTCTGGGTCCAACATTGACTTTGATGTGGTAGCCTGGCCAGAGTAACCAGTGTTCCTCCTTGTCCCAACACAGCAACCAGACAGAAGGTGCTGAAGTGAATTTGTGCACCTACTGTAAGCAGCACCTTTGGTGCAAAGGAGAGTTATTTCAGTAGCTCCTTGATTTTCTTTCTGTGTGTACTGCAAAACTGCTAGAGGGAGCTCAGTAAATGAAGGTTAGTTGTTATTCAGCCTTCGAATGGCTCCATCCAGTTCTCCAAAGTGCCAGTTTATTACTCATTTTACTTGGCTACAAGGCATTAATAAAACATGAAGGCTAAAGCTGACTTCATTGCACTTGGAAATCCATGCAATATAGTTACACAGACTGGGAAATCTCATTATTTTGCATTCATTTTCTACAGGAGAACAAACATTTTGCATCAATGACGTTTACTGTTTGTGGGGTTTAGTTTAGATTCACCATTAGGCCACACTCCCAGCAAGATACCTGTGAAAAGCAAAGAGACAACCCCTAAGAATTCATTGTGAGTCTTTCTTTGAAGCAGGTGTGTATTGAAACTGGAGTTGTGATGGTCCAGGCTGGTAGAAGATCTCAGTATCTCCACCATCAGCCCATTTTAGGAAGAGTGTCCCTGTGCTCCCAGCATGTGACCAGTGTGTGACCCCAGGGGATGCTGCCCCTGTGTGGTATCGGCACTGCAGGTCAGGGCACTGCCAGGGGGGTGCTGGTAGAAGTATTGGCAGCCTTTGGAAAGGAAGGAAATCAGTCCATTCTTGGATTATACCACTGGCTTTACAAAGGACACAGCCAGCACAGCACAACAAGTGTGTGAATGGCCAGCTGGCTTTCCCAGCTTAGGAGGAAATCTTCAGTACTCAAATAGATGACTATAACCAAAAACAGGATGCTGACTTCTGAGGACCACAAACCTCCTACAGGACAAAAACTTGGATAAATATGATCTAGTTTGCTCCGCTTGGGAAGTGTCAAAAGGAGTCCTAATAGTTTACAAACCTCTTGGACATCTTTGAAGAGTCATCAATAAATACAATAAGGGAGATCTGATTTATACCATCCATTTGACTTTTGAAAAGGCTGTGGAAAATCCATTCCTTGAGGAAACTAAGCAGCCAAAGGAGATAAGGGAAGTTCCTAGTATGGGTAGACAAAAGAAAGGGATGGTAGAAGTAAATAATCAGGCCTCATGACAGTGCCAAGAGTTCTTTAGGGATGTCAGCAGTTGAGCATACTCACAAATGACCCAGAAAAGGGTGTGAGCATTCTAGTCACTATTACTGTTCATTTGCTTTTTCTGTTTTCCAGGATTTAATATAGAAAAGAACATTTTTAACATTTACACTAACTTCCCGTGTGACATGATCTGGGACTAACCCAAATTGATTGCAGATTCAAATCAAGTATCTGGGATTGAGCTAAGGCAGACCTTTTATAAAAAAAAATCTAATCTTATTTTTTAAATTTCCTGTGACAGAGAATCTACAAAAAACTTCATCATGTTAATCTAGAGGTTAGTTGCCCTCAACATTAAAACTTATTAACTTAATTCTGGCCTGAAGGCGTGGAGCTTCCAGGCAGCATCTCTTTTGCAACTACATCTGCTGGTGTGAGGATTCCTCCGTGTTCAGGTCTCCACCTCTCCATGTGGGCACTTACAGATTATTATCAAATAATTACTTACATTTCCTTTTGCCTAACCAGAAAAGATTAAGCTCCCAGGATCTTTTCTATTACAGTATGTCTTCTAGTTCTTTTCCGCTGAGCAGGGTCTTCATCTTAGATTTGGTGCTAACACCTTCTCCCACGAGTCCTGAGCAGAGTTTAACCACCTTTTTGAGGGTCTTCTGCACTGGGAGACCTTCCCAGCAGAGGGGAAGGGCAGGATCACCAAAGCTTGTAGAACAGAGAGTAAGTGCATGGTTGAGGACTATGTGTTCCAGCCTAAAAACCTACCTCTTGTGGAAAGCCAAAATAAGCTAAAGAAGTCTTCAGGCTAATTAAAGGCACAGGAAGGTGTTTTAACAAATTCTGTGTCAGCCCCAGGCTTGATGGGAAGATCAAGTCTTTTCAAATCTCACCTTCTTTAGGTCTCACAGCAAGACTCAGTCTGCTCTGTTCATGCTGCTCCAGTCTTCTCCCTTTCCATGTTTAATTAATGTACTTTACTACATTTTCCAGTAGAAAAGGCCATTCTCTAGTACTGAAAGGTGTGGGTGGCAAACACCTGCTCTGAACCTTTTCTCCTTCTGAGAAGTTTGAATTTATAAAAGCAACAACAAAATTGTGAGCTTTTCCTCCCCATTACTCACGAACTGGGTATTTTTATCACCACACATTTCTAAATAAATCCTGTCACCTAATCGTGTTAAGTGAAGCCTGCAAATCCAAGGAAGTAGAAGTTTGTTGCTCCACTGAAACAGGGATTTGTGAAGGGTTTTGCAGAATGGTGAGAAACAAAGACAGAATTAACAAGCACAGAGGGGGCTAATAAAATATACAATATTCCTTTGAGCAGACTCTGAACAGCAGCTTGTCAAGCATCAGCTGTGACATGAAGTTGCTCAGAAGGGGGAAAGTGGTGGTGGTTGTTGTGTAACCTGAAGTGCTCCCTCTGGAGTAGAGTGTGCACTGAGATGTCACCAGCTCCAGAGTGCTCTTCAGTCCGACATCTCTCCATGGGAGCAGCAGGAGGTGGTGGCAGTGTCCAGGTGTGCTTTACTAAGCTGGTTTGTCTATCTGGATGTACACAGGGGTGTTACAGCCACCCTGAGCAGGAACAGAACTACTCGTGTTCTGCAGACACCACCGGAACATGGATAACCTGGGAAGCTGAGGGGACAGATGGGCTGTGTGACCTCGGGCAAGACTGTGTGCCAGTTCCAGTGAAGGACAGAAGTGCTCCAAGGCATTCTGCAGAGTGGAACTCCTGAGGGCCTGGCCAAGCCCAGAGTGGGGCACTGCAGCAGCTCTCCAGGGCAGCCTGTGTGCCCAGCAGGAAGCAGCTGAGCCACAATCAAGTGGCCACAGATTGCTTCTCCACATCATCCCACCACAGGTCAACCATGTGTGGGGCTGCATACACTGTCACATCATCTAGAACCCTGTCAGAAAGATTTAAGCTTTTTTTTTTAAAAAAAGAACTGTTTTCATCCTCCTAAATTGCAGATGGTGAAGCAAATGCCATTTTCCTGTTTCCCTGGTGTCCCACAGGAAGCATCTTTGTGAAGTTGCTCCATTGAACAGAAGATTTAAGATACCATCAGGCAGTAGGAGAGCACAGGAGGGAATATGATTCTGTCAGCTAATGGTTTAGGGGAAAATCAGGAAGGCCTGTCTTCTGTCCTGCTCCCAGGAGTGTTTCTACAATTCACATGGGAAAGGGCGTTGTGTGAAAAGGAGACAGAGTCCAGGAAGCAGCATCTATACTCTGTGTTGTGCTGCCCTTGCAGTAACATTAGATGCAGTTTCTCATTGATTTCACCAAAAAAAGCTTCAGTATTCACAGAAGAGCCGGGTGAGCGGGATCCCTCCCCTCACAAAAACACACACACACAGGGCTGCCATCCACTGAGCCACGTTTATACAGTGATGAACTGATACCATCAAGGCAATGGCCTCAAGAGTCTGCAGAGCTTTGTTTAAACCCTTACACAAAGGTCAGCAGAGTGTTGAAAACAAATGAAAGCACAGGCTGGTAAAATCAATCAGTGGGGAGTCCCTGGGTGGGCAGGGCTGGGCACTCCCTGCTGCTCATCAGCTCAGGGAGCATCGAGCACTTGGCATTGTTTAATCAGAGCCAGCTCCCGTGGCACTGGGGAAGAGGAAATCTGAGCTAGTCCTTGCCCTGTTTGCCTGAGAACCAGGGAGATGCCTGCAGGATAGATTTTAATTAGCACAAGGCCATACAGTCTGAATGTGGATGGCAAGGGGCATCCAGGGAAGGGCAGGGACAGGTAAGAAAACACAGAATAAATCTTCTGCCTCCACCTTTCTGGGTTTACTGGATATTTAATCTTTGACAAGTGTACAGCACTTGCACTTCCTTTGATTTGGAAGTCCAAATCTCATTATTAGCCACTTGGGTAATACATTGGTTCCTAAAATACCATTTAAAAAAGAGGAAAAAAAGTGCATTTTCTCTTTTTTTTTTTTTTTCCCTTCTACACATACTGCCTTCTTGTTTCCAAAACCAGCAGGTTTTCCTTTATCTTTCAAAAGAAGGAAATTCTTTTTTTGGTAAAGATGAGGTTTTCAGAATCTCAGCTTAGGTGGTTGAGATGAAGAATGACCATAAAGAATCTTATAATGGAAGTTCAGACCCTCCTTAATGGTGGCACTGCAGCACAACTTTATCATCCAGGTGAATGCAATGCAGACAATTCTCCCCCTGCCCTCTTCCCATGTCCTTACAGAACTCTGCCCTGCTCTTCTGCTTTGGATCCCCCCTCCTCTGTGTTTTCCCTGCCCTAGCTCCCCTCAACAGAGCTTTCTCTAAACCTAAACAAGCAGAAAGAAAACAGCACTGAGCTGGCATTTAAAGAGCACGAGCTTGTTACTCTGATGCCATGTTGTGTTTCTGTGCTGGGTTTTGGTCTCAGCAGCATTTTCTAGACACTTCAGTAACACCTGCACTTAAACAACAGTAAAAAATGAGGCCCAAATTGGACCTGGAGTGCATTTTTGATCCAGAATTGAGGCAAAAGCTTGATCAGCTCAAGCACAAACGTGCATGTGTAGACATAGGCAGGCACAAACTCAAGGAGGTCACCTCCAGATTTGGGATAACCTCCAGATTTAGGATAACCACAAGACCCTTCTGGTGCTGAGTGGGCTCCAGGCAGTACCCCCAAAGGCTGGTTTCGAAAAGCAAAGCCCAGACAGAGAAGGCCTTTATTTTAATCTCAGAATTATTTGCAGCCTTATCAAGTGAAGCCTTTCCCCTTTACTTATCAACATTGCTGGTGCTGCTGCTGAGCCACAGACATGGCAGTGGCACAAATCACTCTTTTCCCTCCAGGATAATGGGAATGTCTGGAGGACTCAGAGTGGCCTAACCTGTTTGCTTGTTTGTAGAGGATGTACTTACACCAGTAGCAGAAATACTGTATCTCCCTTGCCTTTGGCCTTGTTTTCATGGGCAGTGAAGTTCTCCTCCGTTTCAGGTACCGAGTGGGAGGGGTAACTGCCTGAAACAGCCCTGTGTCTGTAAGGGGCAATGATCACCTGGGATCTTCTGCTGGAAGCTCTTCTCCTGCCATATGGTTTAGATGTGCTGACTAAGCCTGGCTTTGCAATTTGGCTGTTCTCAGGAGTTCAGAAATTCTGAATCAGCGTGGAAATGTCTGAGTTTGTTCTCCAAAATCATGACATGCCTTCTAGCTGCCTGCCCGAGGAAGTGAAGCTTACAAAGTCATGCCTGGTACCCATCAGGCTGTCAGCTCCCTCCTACTACAATTGCAACCTGTTTGATGGTTTAAAACTAATTTGACAGAGGGATTTTGTCTCAAAGAAAATATCTTCCTACATAGGAAGTAGGTGGCTGGAGTAAAGAGAGAATTCCTCTTGAGTCACAGAATCATGGAATTAAAGGGTAATTTAGGTTGGAAGGGATCTCTGAGGGTCTTCTGCTCAAAGCTGCTGCAGCCCACGGCACCAGCATCAATAAATGACTAGACCATGACAGTCCAACTGTGAATTATGGAGGAAAGGTTTGTGTAGGATCCTGCACGTCAGACATGGCAGACTCCAGTCACAAGGCATAAATCTATGGGACATTTCTTCCATAGCCATTTTGCTCACACAGCATCTTGTTTCTAATTAGTATCTTATTTCAAATTTTTCAAATTGTCTTCAGCAATTGGATGGAGGGAGGCATTGCTGAGGTACATCCATGAGGATTAGGAGTTCTTAAGTCAGAGCTGTAAAGTGCCTGACTGTTGGCATGGCTGGAAACTTTGGTTTTGGAAACATGATGTTGGGTTTGTTTGATTAACTACTTTTGAGGAAGAGAGAGGGTTAAAGTCAGCCCTGGCAGAAGGCAGCTCACTAAGAGCAGAGTCTGGATGTCCCCAAGTTGGAGGCTGCCATTGCTGTTGTGGGAGACAGTGGCACATTTCCCAACAAATCCAGCGCTGCATGATAATCCAAAATAGTCCAGTTGATGCAGACAGGAGATACCTCGGCGGGACAGGCTTGGGAGAGGGATCCCTTGTTCTCTGTGAGGCTGCAGCTCATGAAACACTGGTGAAAGACAGACTCATTTGACAGTCACTGAGCTGATCCAGACTGAGCAAACCTCCCCACGCTGTCTGAACCCAAACCTGAATAACTGCTCATCAGGGTAGAAAAATAAGCTAGTGCTTGGTTTCTAAATGGAAATTTGATGGAATATACATCTGGAAGGGAAATTTTATTGAAGTTCAAGATGCAAGCTCAATATGAGCATTTCACTGTGAATATTGGAGAATTCATTGGTAGAGTTTAGACCATAATGTAAAAATTTTATAACCTAAAAGTAATTGTGTCTAAATCATATAGTTGCTCCAATCTCAGCAGCTCCTCTGTGTCATTTCTCTTCTTCAGAGCTTCATATATGGCTACCTGTCTCTGTTTTTCTATTTCTCTGAAGGTTTCTGTTCTCCAAGGGGAACATTAAAGGTGAGGTGGCGAGATGCTCGTGCTAATCAATCTGTTCCTAGCTAGGATTTTCAGCTACTTGCTCCAGCAAGGATTACCAGCTTTTGCAAAACATCTCAACATCCTGAAAATCTCAGGGGGTTATTTTCTCTAGAGTCTGTGACTTCTTTCCATAGACACCAACGTGGCCGATTCTTTGGATAACATTTCCTTTTTGCAGTCCGGTGGCAAAGCTGTTTGTCAGCTGTAAGCACATTCCAGCAACCCCCTTATATCCTACACAAGTGCTCATATTTTGGTCTTGCTTATAAGGGTGCAGAGAGTGGGATTGCTCCAGATTTGTTTACCACTGGAAGTTGGAATGAATATTGCTTTCCAAGCACTTCCTGATAGAAGCTTTTCTGTCCTGTTGTGTATCTCCTCTCCTGCTGCTGCCTCTCTTGCCAGGCTCCACAGCCTGTTGTTGTCAGGGATCTGTTCAGTGTCTCTCTGCTCCCACTGATGGACTTTGAACCATTCTTTCTGAAAACCCAAGGCAATTCTTGCCCAGCAAAGCTGGACTTTTCCCTTCCATCCTGACATCCAGCTCTGTGGGACTCTTCCCTGTCCCCCTGCCCTGTGGGCTGGCTCCCCTGAGCCCAGCATCCCGGCCTGGATCTCACTTCCCATTGCTCAGCTGGTTCCTTGATCCAGACAGATGCTCAGGTGCCCTCTTGGCTCTGCCCTAAATAGGCCTCAGCACATGTTCCAGCAGTTCAGTCCCCCACTTTACAGCTCCCAAAAGGAACAGCACAGAGCCATAAGAAAGCCCTGGCTGAATTTCAATGAGTACAGTGTGACAGCACACTTGGGTAATTAATAGGGCCGAGGGGGAGATAGGATTTGTGTATTTATCATTATTATTTCTTCATTATCTTCTAGGTATAATATAAGCTGCAGAGGCAGCGAATGCAGACTCTACCAGGAAAACTCTAAGGTAGAATTTCCCTGTTTTGTAGCGTTGAATATTTCATGAGTTTCAAATGCCAATTATGAGTTACTTGCTGCCTGCTAAGAACAATAGGCAGCTTTGAAAGGACTTGCTCCTGTTCTTCCAAGCTATACCACATGTTCAGTGACTCCATTTTCATCTGAGAATTTAGAAGTTCAAGGGTGATGCTGAATCTCTCACCTAAGCAAAGGTGGTCCTAAAAGACCAGCTTGCACCGCTGCTGTTCCCTGAGCTACAGGATATCAGATTTGATGGCTCTCACTCTATTCTTCTGTAGTCCTGGCTTCATTTGGAACGTCATTTTTCACATTTGCATTGCAGCACTGGCTTTTTAATAAAATAGCACCATATATATATATATATTCCTTAAATACATATTCCATATATATCTATATCTGAGCTGGCAAAATTCCTTCAGAAACAAATGCATCTTTGGCTGCTTCACCTGCATTCTCTCTACTAAATCCATTCCCTTTGTATCTATGCCAAGTCTTGGAGCAGAGTCTGACAAATATTGTTTAAAAGGAGGTAACTTCCCTCAAAAACAGTTCTGCCTTTTCCTGACAGGTGACTTCTCTATACCCCCTTTGAATGTACTGTGAGCCAGTGATAGGTAAGACTTAGACCTCCAGCAGGCCTGGCTTTTCTTAAATATTCTAAAAATATGTCTATAAAGGTTCATTTGCTGACATGGAAGGCACTGCCATAATGCCAGCAATAAATTATGTCCACAATAGCAGTTTCATACCATTAGACAAGGATAATTCCCATCTCCCTGCACTTAGTTCTTAGAAGGCTCTCAAATAAAATATCATTACTTTGAAGTCCTCTGGACACAAAATTGTCATTACATTTTAAGGACTTGAAAAATTCCTCTGAGTTTGGTACCTGTAACCCCTGTAAGTTTTTAGAAGTGTTTAGGAACCCAAATTTGGAGACAGAGGTAACAAGAATGTACCTTCTGGACTGAGCACCTTGGGTGATTCCACGAAGCTTAATGCTTTATAGAGAGTTGTAAAGGTACCTGTGGTCTGTATGCGTGGTATATAGCCTGGACAGTGGTGGCTGGGAAGTGCCAGCCAGAATTCCAGGCACGGGGATATCTGGGTGTTTCTGGAATGGTGCAGCAGAGTGCCAGGCCCTGACTCAGTCTGTGCTCCCGAGCATTTCCTTCCTTCTGCAGAGGTGATGCAGGAGGACTCTGCTGCCCGGCTGCCCTGTTGTGTTCTCTGTCAGAGGATCTGATTTGTGTCACCAAGTAAGGCAGCACTCTGGGAACATCCCAGGAAGGCCAGGGAACGGAGTGTGGGGATATTCCGAGCGCTGGAATACCTATAGCTGAACGAGAACAAACAGCTCGATTCCTTGAGCACGTCCTTTACTGCTCTGTCATTCTCTGGGAACATCAGGGACTGTCTTTAAGAAGCTGCATCAGTTTTGGATGCTCTGCACCTCGTTAATCAAAACACAGCCTTTTGGAAGGCACTTGATTGCAGCTGAGGAGCACAAGTGCTTACACCTCAGCATCCCCAGTGCCTGGAGGAGGGAACAAGAAGAGGGAAAAGACCTTTATTGCTCTCACTGGCCTAATTCACGTTATTTGATCTCCAGGAACATTTGAAAATGGAGAGTTATTTCCCCAGAAAAGCTTGTTCTATCAGAAATTGTGAAAAAAGTAATACTATTAAATAATATTTGCGCTGGGTAGCTGCACTGTAGAGTATTTGAAATGAGTCACAGCCAGTCTGGGTTGTGCCAGGAGGTGGGAGGAGAAGAGGAGCAGGTGAACACATCAGGAAAGGATTCAGGAGAGAGCAGGCAAACAAAGATGAGGAAGCATGTGCTGTCTGTGTGTGTGTGTGTGTGGTGAAGTCACTGCTGATCATGGCATTTCCTAAAGGAAATTTGCTGCTTTAAATGGCAAAGTTACCTATGGCGAGTGACTCCTGGGAGGGAAGAGGTGGATATTTGCTCAGGAAAGCAGAACTGCAGCGGTGGTGACGATTTCCTCCCTGCTTGCAGTGGGCATTCCTTGCCTGTGTTCAGCCTCCCCGTCTTTGCCTAGCAGGTGGGATCTTAAATGTCTGAAACAACAAATATTCTAGAAAGCCTGAAATGCTGAATTGACACAAAAATATATACAAAAGTCTCTCATATGGCCAAAAAGATTAATAATTTAACTCCACTGGTTTCAAAGGCTCGACACTAGGAAATAATCTGAACTAGTTTATCAGTCTTAAACATCACAGGATAAACAGCCACTCCCAAATAAGCACAGGCGCGGCTGATTGCTACCTCTTTAGCTCCTTTTCTCCAGAAGCCCCCTCTCAAATACCAAAAGGGAAATGTCTGATTTCAGCTGCTTTGGCCTCTGTTACACGGGGTGCATTGTGGCCAGCAGTGAAGGCAGGAGGATTCCCATGCGGAGCTGTTCTTTTCCCAGGAGCGTCCCCCGGAGCCGCGCCGGTGGCGGGTGAGCCGCAGGAAGTGCTGACTCAGGTGCCCACTGGGAAGTGGGTTTCCCCGCGTCGCAGGGAGAGCCCACGCATCCCACTGCCTCCGCCAGCCCAGCCCAGCCCAGCCTCCCTCAATCCAGCGGGGGAGCTCTCGGAGATGCGGCTTGCTTTTATTTTTTTATTTAATGGCTTCTACAGATCCGACCCCGCAGGGGAGGCATAGTACCGGGTTTGCATCGCTAACGGGGAGCGAGGCAGCCAAGGAAAAAAGATCCTTCCAACCCTTCGGGACTCTGCGGACGGGTGCGAACGCAGCCTGTTCCCAGCAGGCAAACTTCTGCTAGGCAAGACAGGCACTCCCCTAGCCCCTGTTTTGCATGCAAGTGAGATTTTCAAGGTGAACCGCTGCTTTCCCTTTAGATTTGGAATCGCCCCTTCCCACAAAACCCCCCGTGCCCACACAAGCAAACCTGCCCTCCAGCAGCCACACCTCCAGGAGGAGTAGGGATCGCCCGCATCTAAGGGAAAAGGAATATTCTCGCTCCTACTTATTTTTTTTTCATGTTTGTGATGCTGCTATTTTTAAATTCGCGGCGGCCCGGTGCTCGTGGCCGATAAGCCCCGGCTGGCCCGGAGCCCAGCGCTGCCCGGCCCCGCGGCTCCGCAGCGCCCGGTGCCCGCAGGAGCGGCGGGAGCAGCCCCGCGCCCGCCGGGCGTTGCCCCTTTAAGAAGCCCGGGTGCTGTCTCAGGTAGGCAGAGCCTGTGTGCAGTAGTCGCTCCTATGGCAACCCAATAGAATGGGATCGCTTCATGAATATTCCCAGGAGCAGGGGCTGCATGAGGAATAAGTGATGACAGTGATGTAAGCAAGCAGTGGCCGCTGCAGGTTGCAGTTCATTGTGTTATTGGCCGGCAGGTTGAGGAGTTTGAGGCACCCGGGTTTGAGCTTCGCTTTCCGGATGATGTCTGCCCGCCGGGAGACACGGCACATTTGCATCTCGAAGCCAACATGGCAAGGCGGCTGCTGCTGCCGCTACCGCCCTCCCTCGCCTTCCAGCCAGGAGTGTGTGGCTCTCCTCTAGACTTCTTGCCCAGTGCTCAGCATCTGAGCAGACGGGGATTGCAGTAACACTCACCAAGGGAAGACAAGCAGCAAGTAGCCAAATCGGGACAACGGGGAAGAAGGGGGGGATTTTTTGCCTTCCCTCTTTTTTGGTTTTTTTTTTTTTTTTTTCTCCTTCCCTTCCCTTCTGGATGCAGAGGCTGTGTTTTGATGCAGAGCCTGTGGATGCCACAGCCTGGTAAGGAGATGACACGCCAGTCTCTGGTCCCCTCTGCCCCTTGAGCTGGGGGCAGGGGCCTGGGGGCAGTGCCGGTTCCCCTCCCTGGGCAGAGCGGGGGTCTCTCCCTCTCACTGAGCAGCAGCAGCAGCAGCATCGGCCATGGACAAGCTGCCCCCCTCCATGCGCAAGAGGCTCTACAGCCTGCCCCAGCAGATCGGACCCAAGGCGTCGATCATGGACGAGGAGGATGACAGCGACAAGGACACCCGGAGGAAAAGCATCAGGCTGAAGCCACTGCCTTCGCCCTCTGCTGGGAGCACCCGGGCCCTCGGGGGGGACCCCGGCAGAGGGGGGGACCCCGGCCTCCTGGAGACGGAGGCCGGCGGCAAGGGCGCCAAGACCAGCACCAACGGGGACTGCCGCCGCTTCAAAGGGAGCCTGTCCTCGCTGACCAGCAGGCACCTCCACGACGCGGCCGAGGAGAAGAGGCTGATCGGCGGCGAAGGGGAGCCGGCCTCCCCCAGCGAGGACAAGAGCCCCCCCGGCAGTGGGGAGCTGGAGCAGGGGCTGCCGGCGCCCCCACCGCCCGCGTCCCCCCCGGAGCCTCAGCAGCCCCCCCGGGCCTGCTCCTCCACTTCCATCAAAGTGGAAGGAGGTGGAGGGTGCGACCAAATCACCCCAGATGAGGAGCAGAGGCTGGGCCAAGCCGGTTTCATGCAGAGGCAGTTCGGGGCCATGCTCCAGCCGGGGGTCAACAAATTCTCCTTGAGGATGTTTGGCAGCCAGAAGGCCGTGGAGAGGGAGCAGGAGAGGGTTAAGTCTGCCGGGTTCTGGATCATCCACCCCTACAGCGACTTCAGGTACAATCCCCCCCTTCCTGATCCACTCCAAACCAGCTGGTCTGCCCTTTCCCACATGACCTCCTGCACCGTGCACCCACCCCAACAGAACTTTCCTTGCTCATCTCCTAGTCAGGGGAGCTGGAGGACACATCCAAGATCTGCTCCACTCAAACAATCTGCAGGTTTCATTTACATTTAACCTTAATTTTAGTGCCCCACACAATTATTAATTTTCAATTGTGTTTTTAAACCAGCAAATGTCTCTTGCTTTGGCTTAATGTAAGGGAAAGGCTCTCCTTAAGTTCAGTGTAAATGGGGAAAAATGTTCCCACCTGATGCACAACTCCAGACTAAAAGCGTGGTGTCTGCTGCTTAACTAGTCCTACATGCCCAGTTCAGAATGTGTGCTCTGCCTGACTAATGCTTCCCATTTTCACACCTCAGAGTCCTTTCTCCCTTTTCCTTCCCCAAGAGTTAGGGAAGGATGTTGCTACTGTTGCTGCTCCTTACAGTGTCTTACTGCAGCATGGCTTGTCAGGAATTGGTATGTGCAGGGGATGGCAGCATTCATTGAGAAGGAACTTAACACCTTCAGAGTCTTACAGAGAAAGATCCTCTCTTTTGCATCTGTACATCCTTATTTCCAAATTTAATTTGGATAGGGAATAGTTAACACTGGCTTTATGAAAGTAATGGCAACATTTCCATGGAGGTTAATAAGGAAACTAACTTGTAAACCCTAGAGCCAGTTTTTGTGTAGTTCTGCACAGCAGAGGGGTTGTGTTTGGGTATTTCTGAGCAAAGTATCATCTACGGCACAGGTGAATTGTCCTCTGCAATATGTATGTAAAGTACTGCAATCAATAATTAATTACTTAGTGCAATCAATGGCTAAGGTTTATTGCTTCAACTTTAATTACAACAGGCTTACATCTCACATTGAAAAGCACATGGTAGAAGAACATTATTCAAACACGTATCTGTCACACTACATGATTTTATTGAATTTTTGGACTCTTCACAAGAAACCTGGTAATATTCCCTAAAATACAGTTAGCAAGGTAATTGCAGGAAGGAGCTCCAGGGTGGATTTGGGTGCCCAAACAGCCATGTCAGAAACCTCTTGACACTACCTATTAGGGATTTAGCAAGTAGCCCACACGCTGAGCAGATTCAGCACTGGCACTGACCAGATTCCTTGATATTTGCTTGGATTAACAAATGTTATTAGAAGGCTATGTGAGTTGGAAGAATGCACTGTCATTTAAATTCAGTGCATTCAAGTGTCCCAAGCACACAGCTGAGTGAGCTTTTGAGGGCTTCCAGTAGCTACAGCATTATACATAGTGCTTGCAAGCACAATCCTGCCCAATCCCAGACTGGAAGGACTATAAAATAGCCTCCCAGTTGTGACTGATCGAGTAATAGCTCACAAACACTGAAATGTGACACTGATCAGCTTTAAAAAGAGCAAACCCTAATTCATACTCTTGGCTGTAGATCTTTGCGTTATTTTCCACGAGTCTGGAGTTAAAAACTAACAACTGTGTTTTCTTGGGTTATTTTAGCAAGGTGTTCTCTGTATGTCACACCCTCAAGGAATTTCGGATTTAGTCTCTGGACTGTATTTGGATTTATGCAAAAGCAGCATTCAGTTTGCATGTCTCTGTGTCTCTGTATAGTGGGTTTATTCCCTTCCATCCTTATGACTGTTTCAGCATAGAACCAGCCTGGCAAACTTGAGAGCAGTAGCTGAGGTAACCACCTTGCCCAAGGTGAGATGGTCCTAAGAGTTTGGATTTTTAAGGTTCCTACTGAACCAGTGCTTATTCGTTAAAACGATGAGGTAAGTTTTTATTTCTGAGGCACTTGGCCACTCCTAGCCTTGCACAAAGGAATGAAATATGCTGGCAAGCTCCAACTCCCCCCCAGCCAGATGATCCCACCGAGCACTGAGCTGTTGTGTGCATGCAGATCTCTATGAATGCATGGATGACTCTTGATATTAGAACATAATCCTGCCCTGACATAGCTGGGAATTTGTGCAGAGAAGGCACAGTGAGTTGGGTGTCTGTACCCTGAGGCAAGACCTGCTTGGGGGCAGATTCCAGGTGGGCTGATATCTCCCTGCCTTGTGTTTCTTCTGAAGTGGTGTGGAAGGCCAGCACACCAACATGGGCTGTGCCCCTGCTGTCACCTGCCAGCCTCGGGTGGGGCAGTGGGACTGAGGGTGCACAAGGCCAGGGGGAGCTGGAGGCACCACTGTCTGGTCAGGAGGGATATTTTGGGGGGAACTTTGCTCACCCCTGTCCCTAGGTCACTTGCAGCATGTCTGCTGGAATATGGATGCTGCTTAGAGAACAGGCGTGGGCTTCCAAGGAAAATGACCTGTGAACAAAGGCTGCCTTGAAGGAGAGGAGTGGGGGCCTTCCAGATTCTGCTCGGGCTTTGTATTCCTTCTTCCCCTCTACTAAAGCATCTGTCTTGGAAACAACTCACATGAATACGAATAGCGTTTTTTGACCTCTGGAATGCAGCAGACTGCACCAAAGAGCAGATATTACCAAAATATTTGCAATATCCTTGACCCAAAGGAGTGTGGTTTGTGCCTTGGGAATTACGCAGTGCAATGCCCAGTTGCTCCGTGCTAGAGATGGGTGCAGACCCCGGAGCAGTTGGAAGGATCATGGAGGAGTGAGGCTCCATTATCCTGCACTTTGCTGTCACCAAAGCTGTGCAGCAGCATTTGGGGTACCAGTTTCAAGTTAATAATTATTTAGACCCCGAGCTTGCTTTCTGTCTTTTTGGAGAAACCAGTTTCCCCTCTGAGAGAGAGGTGCATCTCCAGGCATTTTGGTGGAGCTCCAGACCTCGTGACTCCTGTCTGAGTACAGCTTGAGATGGGAAGTTTTGCATGGAACACTCCAGCCCAATTTACTGCTGCGAAATGACACCGGTGTAATTCTCTGACTTCATGGAGTTGCTTCTCCTTGCGCTATGCGAGAGGAGTTCCTGATTTAGAATAGAACAGAGGCTTTCATCATTGTCTCATTAAATTATCATTTTAGCATCTAATATGGCTAATTCCAGTGGCAAATCTATGACCCTCCAAGAGTAAAGCAGATTAATATAGATTCAGGCTCTGTTGATTTCTGCTTTTAGTCCATTGTGAGGGGAAAAGACATCAAGTGACCTTTATAAAAACCAAGCTCAGTGCCCCTGAGTACTCCTGACTAATGCAGTGGGCTGGTTCTAGAAGCTCTTAAAAGGTGTCTAATGAAAATCAGAGTACTGGCTTCTCTTCTGAGGTGCAGATGTATGTGCTGGCTGCTGGAGTTTGTTTGCATCTGTGGCTGATCGCACATCGGTGCAGAGCCAAACTGTATTTCCAAGATCAACATTTATCTGTGACTTTGAAAGCTTTTTCACTGGGTAGATAGAATTGTTATGATAGAATTGTTATGTATTGCTTAGAGGAAGCATTGATCCAGTACAATTGGTTTAATAAAAAAATTCCAGACAAACAACGATCTGTCTAGTTTGTAGCTGACTGAAGCATATGGGTTGTAGCTGCTGCCCAGAATTGCTTGCAAAAAAAGTGTAGCATGCTGCTTTTAGAAAGACCTGAGAACAGATACACTATCTGAGGGACCAAAATAGTCCAAACAGTGGATGTAAATAGAACTGCACATTATTCACTGCCCAGTAATCTATTAACTTCTTCACAGAGAATAGAAGCTGCTGTCTCTTTGAAAACAATGGAAAACATTCCACTCGGTAACAGACACAGCTACAGATTTTAGATTTTTTTCTCTTCTCTGTTCTCCCTTACTTGTGATACTTCCCTGCAAACAGATCCATTATTTCGTTTGCTTCCTCTGCCAGAACTCCCTGGCTGCTGGGACCCTGGGGAGATTTCTGTGGCACCAAAAAAATAGATGCTCAGGTGTGAGGTATAAGGTAGGGAAAGAACAAAATCATTTGCTTCCCGTCATGCTGCAGTGTCATGCAGCCTGCCTTCTTTGGGGGAATCAGTGGGATCTACTAATTACAGTCCAAACATCTGCACCCAGTATCACTGGTGGGACTGAGCAAAGATGGGAAGGATGTGTGGTTACCTTTCCCACTCTCCTGAGCAGACCTGATTTCCAGTCTCTTGGAGTGCTGCTCTGTCTGGAGACTCTTTTCCCTGAGAAGCTTTTCCCTGTTCTGTTAGAAGGGTAAACAATTTCTGGAGTGTCCAGCAGTGCTCACTGACTTTGGCAGCTCCCTGAGGTGGGTGCTGCTCCCTGCTCTCAGACAGTAATGCCCTTTTCTCTGTCTTCTGCCCAAAATGCTGCTTCTTGTGCCGGCCTCGCTTCATTCCTGCCCACGCTCAGGGGCTGCCCACAGTGGCAGCTCTGATCCCATGACTTGCCCCTGCTCACAGCAATGAAAGTGCCCATTGTGTGAGCTGAATGTACAGCACATGGAAATTCTGGGTCAGGGAAAGCTCTGCATGGAGGGGAAGGTCAGGGAGCATTGGAGTGGCAGCAGAACCTGTGTCTGTTGTTGGAATCCAGTGGGAAGTGTGGACAGGCCCAGGTTTGGAGGGGCAGCTCCCAGCCTTGGATCTCTTCTCTTCCTCTCCGTGCTGGTGATGTGTTGCCTTGGAATGACATGGGGACGCTGCAAGCTGAGGGGGGAGTCAGATCCTGCTGCCTTTGCTGCAGAGAACTTTCCTGCCAATTCCCAGGGCAGTTTGCTGGAGCAGAACGAAGGGATCCAGGCAGGAATAATATGAAGGATAATCCAAACTGTGCTGAGCAGCATGGATTGGGTTTGTGTTGCCTCCAGTGGACTTGGAATCAAGTTGCAAGAGAAAAAATGTGTTTTTGTAGCCATGAACTAAGGGAATCAAACTATTGCAGCCATATTTCCCATGTCCATGGGCAAGTCATCACATGCTTCACACCCCAGTTCACATGTGGAAAGTAAATAATCCCACACTAGACAATCCATGTAGGAATATAGCTTTGTGTATGAGGCAAGTTCTGACCCAAGCTTGAAAACAGGGAGGCCTCAGTAAATGAAACACCTCAGTGTATCCCCAGGATATATTTTAAGACTATGATATAATATTATGGTATTTTCATGTATGTTCACATGTGGAAAATGACATAAAATAACATAAATAAGTACTAAAGCAAGCATTTAGATTTAACAAAGGGCTATGACTAAGATTTTCTGCATGAACTCAATTCAGGCTCTTCATACCAGTCCCTACCAACAGATGAAGACGTTATCTCTTCCATAGAAGCCCATGGCTCCCTCAGTGCACTCAGTGATGGTTCCCTTGGGAAAAGCTATTTAACATTTACTCCACCCCCCTTGTAAAATAACATACCTTTTTTATTACATCTTACTCAGATCCTAATCTGGGGGGGGAGGTTAACTTTTCTCTTTTTTTTTTATTTTTCGCACTTATAAAATATTCAACTATAACAGCAATGAACGTTCATTTCGCTTTGTGACACCTTGGCTGGGAAACTGGTACTGTCATGCCCAGGTGAGAGTGGGGTGGCAGAGACTTGAAGAGACTGAGGTCAAAAACATCCATGACCTGGTGTAGTGGAACTGAGGCCCAGGCTGGCAGAGCAGGAGGCCTTGCCCAACATCCCTTGTGTTCAGAGCTCTGCCCTGAGGGCACTCCGGAGGGAATCAGCCAGCCCTGGGACCCAGAAGACAAGGGCACAGGGCTAATGGCCACCTGTTCTAAGAGCAATGGGTGCTTTGAGAGGATGGGACAGTGTGATTTGGAGCATGTCTTGGCGTGGCTGGGGGGGGCAGCCAGACTGGGAAACAGCCGCGCCGATCCCACCCGGCCTCTTCCCAAGCTCTGGTGGTTGTTAGTTTGTCTGTTGTTATAGCAAAAAAATAATCATCCCTGTAAACAATGACATCGTGTTCTCTTTAATCATCGTATTACTGTAATTACAGTTTTGGATTGGGTGCTCTGTCTGTCACCTCTGCTGGAACTTTTTGGCAGAGGGGGAGTCTCGAGGGCACCACTCACCTGCCCTGGCCATCACATCTCCTTCTGCAGTTCCTTATCTCTTCCACTGCAAACCTGCCAGATTGTGCAAGAAATGGGCTCCTATAGGAGATCTCTTCCCTGCACACATCTGCCTCAGGCCCTTCCTCCCATCTTGAAGGAAGCATGAACTCTCTGGGAAGAAGTGGTTTGAACCATATAAAGACTGTAAAAATCCACATGTACAGCCAACCTCCCTTCTGCTGTTTCATTTTGACTTTGCAGTCCAGTTCTTAACACAGAGCTTTGTTCAATTGTTAAGGTTTTAAAAAACAAAATCAATCCCTATCCTCAGCATAATAATATCTCTGGATTCATTGGCAGGTGTGGATCTTCCCAAGGCTGTGCTGTGCCCTCTGCTCTGAATTCAGCAGTGGCCATGGCAGGGAGCTACAGCAAGGGAACGAGGATGCACCAGATTCCTGGGTGACTCTCCAGGCTTCAAAGGGAAACACACTCTGCCTTTAACAAACTCTCTGCTGTTTTCTCCTTTTCACCTCCAGCCCCACTCTCTCCAACCTGTTTTTTTCCCCATCCCTCGTTTCAAGTTTATGTTTCTCATCCCACCAGCCTCATCTCCATTTTCTAGGCTTCTTGTGGCAGGACTCTTGTCCAGCCAGTCCTACATCCCAATATGCAGCTTAACATCTGATCACTAAGATTTCATCTTAGTTTTTAATATCTCCCCTCACCCCTTGCAATGTTCCAGTTGCAGTGTGTTGACTTGGCTCTTTACTCAGTCCAGTTCCAGTCTCCATCCTTATCCTTCAGGTTTTTCCCTGGGTGGATCTCTCCAAATTTGTTCCCTCTCCTTCTATATATTCTTAGTTGCTCTTGTCCTTCTGACTCTTCAAACAATCTCAGTTTTCTCAGTCCCCTTCCTGTTTTAAGAATTGATCCTTTTGCCTAGTAATTTAAAACCCTTCCACATTATCCTTCTTTCTATCCTTGGACACTCACTACCAATGTTCAGACAAACTCTACTAACATTTTCTGGTTTTCTGTTTTTTAAACTCGAAATACCTCAATCCTCGGAGCTAAGTATTTAAAACAGTGAATTTGTATAGAAGCACAATCTCCACTGCATTAGTATGAAGCAGATTATGTTTGAGGGAAAAATGTGTTTTCTGAAGATGTTTATTAGTAGATAGACATGGAATCAGTGTAGGATTTCTCAGTACTATTATCAGGAGGTAAACTTGGGTTTTCAATACCATGTTATTCTGGTTAGGTAACTGTGCTAGTGCTTTCTGTGGCACTGAGGTTTTTTCTGCTGTGGAGTCATTGCTGCTGCACTGAAATCCATTTATTATGCAGATAAAAGAGTGATCTTTGTCTGGAGATAACATAGTGTCATTTTAGCTTGAAACCATTGAAATTTGTCTTTGTTTCTGATGTGTTATGAGCATCTCATTAGCAAGTCCATGAATCCCTCAGTTTGCTCTTGAAACCAACTATCTGAGCTCTCATCTCTGCCAGAGCAGAGATTTCTTCCTTTCTCTTATTTTTGAAAGCCATGTTGGTGCCAAAGCAGTTATAGGTCAATTGAGTTATTGTTGGTTCTAATTGGCACTCTAACAAGCTATTAAATCAATTTACCTACAGATGAATGTCACTCAAAAAGAAAGGTGCCAACTGCTTTTGAGAACTTCAAAAAACCCATTTCCACTGCTGAGTGCAAGGGAAAGGCCAGGCTGGAGGGAAGTGGCTACTGAGAGTGGGAGATTTCACCCCTAAATGCTCATGCCTCGAGGTCTGTGGCTGATCACAATCCAGGCTGTTCCTGTGTGAGGTAGGATGAGACTATTTCCAGAACTCGAGGCTAAGGAAAGAATTAAGAAAATCACCAGCTCTGATGGGTGCTCTGATATCCCTTCCCTGGTCTGTAACAGAGCATGGGCTCATTTTCATGCCGAGAGATCTGTGTCCTCTCCTGCTTCCCTCCCACACACACTGTGTGACTGCTGGGGCAGGTGCAGTATCCACAACCATCTCTCAAGCCCGGCAGCACCCACTGGGGACATCACTGCCTTTTGGCTGTCTAGGGATCTGTAACTTCATGAGATGTACTCGCTTTAGTTGCAGAAGAGTCAGAGTCATTATGGTGAAGGGGGTTCCTTCTGAACCGTTTAGCTGACCTCTTCCCCACAGCAACACAGCGCTCACGGCCACGAGTCAGAGCATTTCTTACTGAGATGGTTGGAAAACAGTCACTTGGCAGCCTACAGGGCAGGACGAGGTTTCTTGCCCGGGTGGCACTGCATGTTCACCCTGGAGGCTCCACATCAAAGCTGCTCTGTGTATGACAAGCATGAGGAGTGCCCAGGTGTCCTTATCGAGTGGGCTGGTTTTTGGTGAAGCATGAGGCACAGGAGAACACAGCTTGGCTCTGTGCAGCTCCACATCTCTGCAGTGCTGACAGCACTAAACCCAGGGTTTGTCAGCAGAAACAGCACTTAGAACTCCAGAAACAGAGAAGAGGGAGCAGATTTGTGACTGGGCTAACAAGGTGCTGTTATAGAGACCTTTTCCTGCCCCTTAACCCAGGTTTGCTACCTGGGAAGTGCCTTTACAAATTGAAATTACTCATTCAGTGCAGTACATTCACAGTGGCTGACATCAAATATGGTCACCCGGTGCCTGGTGTCAGCTCCAGGCTGTGGAAAGACCAGGCTATTATCTCCCAAGGAGACCCTGCAGGCAGCGGGGAAGACAGTGCTGAGAGAGCAAAGCAGATGAGCATCCAAAGGGGAATTCCAAGGTCAGCTTGAGGGTCCACCACTTGCACATTATAGGGGCACAGCAGCTTCCCCAGCGATGTGCAAAAGCTAATCTCATTTGTGGTGACTCGTCCAAATGTGCTAATTAAGGATTTAAATCTCTGCCTCTTTGGATGGCGGGGTTGTCTGTGTTTGTGCATCCATTGTTACAGAGCTCGGAGGCAGGAGAGGAGCTGCAGGTTGCCAGCTGACTCCAGTGTAGGAGCTGGAACTCCTGGATTTTGATTTTCACAGCCGTGCTCAGGGTGCTTGTGACTGCCAGGGAATTGGTGGTTGTGCATAACTCCTCATCCCTGTGCTCAGCTCCGGTGGGGCTGTGTGCGGGGGAGCTCTGCTGGGAGTCGGTTCTCCTGGTCAGAGCCGCTCTTACAGTGTGATCCTCAGCTCCACCTGAGCACGGGGGGGGGATGGAAAACACGGTGAAGTGCATTTGGATTTGCCAGAGTGTGGGGAAGAAATGTCTTGCAAAGTTATCAGCGCTCCAAAGCTCGGGAGGGAGATAACGGCTGCATTCCAGAGACTGGGGGGCTCCAGTTAATAAGTCCTTCCCACATGATTTCAGGGCAAGGCGCTCACTCATCCCAGCTCTAACACTGTCACCCAGGGCAGCGGCTCAGCCGCGAAGGAGCAGCGTGTGCGTGCTGTGTGTCACCGGGGGACGGGGAGGCCCCTCATTATCCAGCCCTGCTCCGTGTGTTCCCTCCCCTCTGTCCACCTTCGAGTCCAGCTGGAGGTGGTGCAGAGAGACAGTGCAGTGACACCCTGGCTCTCTGCAGAGCAGCAGGAGTTGCACAGCGAGGCAGTGCAAAGGCAGTGTCCTGGACCAGCTCTCCCAACAGTCCAGGTGATAAGAGAAATGATAGTGATGACTGTCTCAGGGCAGCTTTTTTAACAATAGCAAACCCACTTTCATTAAGCACAAATTCCTGATGCTTGACCTTTCCCCCTTGCTTTCAGGTACTTATGCATGCACAAGTTAATACTTCTATTAATAACAAGAGGAATGTATTTTTTCATCCTTATTTTTCTGTGAATTGTGGGAAGGGCAGGAGAAAGGACCAGTCTAGACTACAGATGATGGTCTGTTCTCCTTGATGCCCATACAAAGCATTTGTATCATTCTCCCATGCTCATTTAGCTGCAGATGCACTTTGAATCATAAGCAATGTATAACAGCCAGAAGGACAAGCTGGAAGGCAAATCAGGCATCTGTTTTGGACCCTGTGAGCCATCCTGGACAGATACTCTGTACCTTGATTTCTCCAGCTCTGAAAAAGTGGGGTACTGCTGCCGGGGGGCATGGAAGGTGCTGGAGGACTGTAAAATATTTTAATGTAACAGCAGATGCCAGAGTAGATGTCAGCAGGTGTGTGGTTGTTATCTACAAGGCAGTTTTGTGAGAATTTCTTCTTGATTCTCCATTTTTGTGTACTGCAGTAGATTTGGTTTCACCCCTTGTCCACCTTTTGCTAGGACCACAAAAATTAGTGGATCTATGTACTGTTAGGTGATTCCTGAGTCATTGGCTCCTTTGTCCTAACAAGGAAAGTGGTTACCAACACTCTACAGTTCCGTGTGTGGTGCTGTATTGTCTGGCATATTTAGAACTAGGCTAGAAAAACATAGGAAAAAAGCCTTCAGGGAGAGGGAGACAGGAGGAATTTTACCTTTTATGTCCATAAATGAGAATTGTGCAGCCCCTGCGTGGGGTTTGGAGATGCTCTAAAAAGAAAATGTTCCATCTCTTTCTCGCTAGTCATGTGCACTGCAAGGTGTGCTACCCTTTTCTTTGGGAATATGTGACTCCTGACTTTGGTAAACACTCCCAAATAACAGGTCTGGCACAGAAGCTGGCAAGATGTCTGTCCCTTTCTGTGGTGTGGCAGCCTTAGAAACATCCCTTCAGCTGGCTGACTGTTGAATCTTCTGGATAATCTGTTGTGATCTTTGGCTTTTAGTGCAAACACAAGTGTGACTGGGATCGTGCCAGCCTTGGTCAGGGCCATACAGCGTGTATGCTGTGGTTAGACATGCTTAAACTCCACATTTGGCAGTGATTTTTGGCTAAACCTTGACTGATTTTGGACAGTTTCTGGTCCTCGCTTTTGCAAAACCTCATGGAAGGTTCCACTGTTGGGGTCGTGTATTCCCTTTGTGACTGGGCTCCTCTGCTGTCCCTTTGCAGCACAGGCACTCCTCTCTCATCTGCTCCCAATCCATCACCCAAACAGGGTGGACTCCACTGCCTTCTCATTGTCTGTAGGAACTCATTGGAAGTTGGGCCCAAGCCTTCCAAACACAGGCAGCTCCTTCAGCAGCACAAACAGGAATGTGGGCTAACAGTGGCAGATGTGGGAATGGCCTAGGACTCCTGCTTTTGAACAGGGGATCTGAAAGCCTCATTTGCAAGTAAATTCACACAGCCAAATCTGCAGTGCAGACAAAAAAAGATTTGCCTTGACATCATCTGCCCTGCTCCCAGCTCCGCAGTCAGTCAGGAGAGCAACGCACAGCTCCAGCCTCTCCAGCTCAGCAGAATTAAGGCTAAGCTTCATCATGAGCTAATGCAAGCTGTTCCCACCCCAAATAATTGGCTGCTGGATGCTTTGTGTCTGTCTAACCATTGCTGCATGTGGGTGGATGTGTTGTGTGTGTGTGAATGAGTCTGCTTGGGAAAGTGATACATAACATCGGGGGTGCATTAATAATACAGTGCCTTGTGAATGATGGGGATGTGAGCACTGTAAACCAGAGCTGGGCACGTCAAACATCTCTACAAGGATCACTATCACCGGTACCACAGGATGGTGATTCCCACATCCAGACCACCACTGCCTCTTTTTTTTCTCTTCCTCCCACCATGAACCACCTTGGGAGTCTTTCTAGTCCGATGTTTCCCATAGCTGAAATTTCAAAGCAGGATAAAAAGCAGCACATTGTCTCAAAAACTCAGTCCCCCAATCAGCACAACCCTCTTTGCAGGACCTAAAACCCCATGGTGAATAGAAAAGATGATGCCTATCCATGGGCATTGCTGTGGAGACACTGAGGGATGGAAGTCATGCCTGACTTGGGGACGTAACCCCTCTGGGACTTGGCAGCTGTTCTAGGGTATTACTTTCACAAGGCTGAGCTGTTCTGAAACACTTCCTCCAGTGTAATCATCACACACACACTCTCTCTCAGTAATGGCAGCCCATCAGCATTTCTTTCCAGTTTCCTAGATAAGAAGTGCAGAGACAAGCTGTGAAAGAGCTCAACAAGATGCCTTGACGTGAGTCACTCACATTTCCTCAGCTTGGCCCACAGATAATCTCTAGGCCTTGCTTTCTCTACACATCCCTGTGGCCAGGATTTTTCCAGGGAAAGGGCACCTCTTTGAACTAAGGACAGGTGAGTGGAAACTTGTGCCTGCCCAAAACCTGGATACTAAGATCTGCAGTCCAGTTAGGGAAAAAGACATATATATATGTTGGCTATACCTCCAGTTGTCCGGTTCAAGGTGGAGCACAGCTTTCCTACAGCTGGTCCAAGAGGAGGGGAGAGAAATCTTTATAAGCTCTTTGAAGACTGTTTTTTGAAAGGCAAAATATATGTGGCCTGGTTAGCTCAGGAATCAGAAGGGAGAATATTCCAAATGAAGTAGTTTTGTAGCAATATAAGGTACCCTGATCCTTATAAATCCGTGGCTGTTGACAGAGCAAACTGCTCACCTTTGCAGGCAGGCAGATATCACTGCGAATAATTGTGGTACAGTTCAGATAATGTACTTCAGCTTTACTCAGGCCCTGCTCTGGAGCTGCAGTTGGATGTTGTTCTGCTGCATTTCCCCTCAGCATTGGCCTTGCTACAGTGCTGGGTAAGGTTATTTCTGCACACACTGAAGTTCTTATGGATACAGAAGGACTGACGATCATTTCATTGAAATTAGGTTTCATTAGTAGACACATGGGGCCAAATGCATGGGTGAGAATCCATTGCAGCTCGTGGGGGTGACACTGGGAATCAGTTTTCCTCCTGGGAAGCACCTCAGGCCGGTTCCCTGCACGTACCTCCGAGGCACGTGTGGGCTCTGTGTCTGGCACTGTCTGAGACCTGCTAATGCTGCACAAGGCAGCGATTCCAGATTACATTCACAGTTTGATGTTTGTGCAATGGATCTTCAAAGCAGGGTTCAGTGAGCCCGTTGCTCCAGCAGGGGTGTTTTAGTGCACTGAATTTTCTGCTCTTCACCCACAAAACAGCTATTTCTGATTCACTGATGTCTTGCATCAGGAGATCCCTAATTTACTATCTGAATATCTAACACGTTTTCGATGTACTTGAGAGCAGAGCTAATCTGCTCTCTGCTTTTCCCGGACTCCAGTGAAAGACCCTCTGCTGTTCCCCACCGGAGCACTGAGGATGTTGGCTGGAGTGGCTTGCAGAGCTTTCTCCCAGGTACCCTCATCACTGAACCATCTTCCTCCTGTTCCTCACCCTCCCTGTGATCTCCCAAGTGCCAGCCAGTTGGGCTGAGTCACAGCACAGACATTTCTGGTGGGATGAAACAAGAAGAAGAACCCTGGCTTTTGCCTTGCTCTAAGCTTACTGAAACAGAAGGATTCGATTAACTGAACAGAAGAAAACCTTAGAAATCACGGAATGCAGCGTTACTGAAGTGCACAAGTTCCCAGCCCATTTCCGTGGTACCCCAGCACATCCCTGCTCCCACTGAAATCAAATCCTGCTGCAGTGGCCTTGAAACTGGGTCCTGTGTGCGCAGAAATAAAAAACTACAAGGATATTTCATGTTTTAGAGAAGAGGGCCCTTTGAGAGTGTGTTCCTCTTGGAAAAGCTGGAATTCATTGAGACATTGCTGCCATCCTACATTCCCAAAACGGAGCAGGGAACAGATTTGCCTCTAGGCACCACAACCAAGGGATAAGACGTGTCTTTTCTTTTGAGACATGAAACTTAAAAGCCTGGAATAGTCTTTTGTGGCTGTAACTTTCAGACCCCAGAGCATGTTTAGGTTCTTTTAGGGTGTCCTCTTCCAGACTCAGGAACAGAGGAAGATTTTCCTGGCCTGGCTGGGAGGGCAAAGTGCCACTGCCCATCTCACAGCTCCACGTGGTTCTCTGGGCTCAGGTGTGAATGGACCCTGTGATGAGCTCCTACCTTGCACTAAGGGAGTTTAAAAGTTAAAACAGGTAATTTAAAACACACACTCATTTAATGGAATCTGCACCTTCAATAGGGAAGTGTTTGACTGTCACTGCCTTGGAACAGGTACCTGTCCCACTGTCTTTCTGGTGATCATTTACTGTGTCAGCAAAGCAAACTGCATGTTTCAGTTCTACCCAAAGGCTGGGGCAATTATACTGGTCATGTGTCCAGAAATCTTTGCAGAGATTGTTATTTCACATTCACTTTGAAGCATGTCTGAGCCTGATGCCAAAGTGTAAATACAGGGGTTTTTTACATTATTTATTGGGTTTTCATGACTATCATATCTGCACTGCCCCAGCTGTTTGTAGAAATAGCTTTGTCATATTTCTGTGAACTAGCAAGGATATATATTCCCATTTTACGACTGGAATACTAATATACAGAGAAAGTACATTATTTTCTAGTGGGTTGCTCAAGCAGTCTGAACTTGAGTGGTGCAGACATCACAAGTAGTCCCTCGGTGACAAGACTGTCCTACCTTTCCCTGCAGTGTCCCTCTAGGCAGGATGGAAGCTGGCAGGCTGGAGCCTCCCTGTTATGTATTGATGGAAAATGGGCTGCATCGAGCTGAATATATTTCTGAAACAACTTGTTTCTGGCAGGTTGTTCATTCTAAAAATATATTTATTTCTAATTGCTGAGCAGAATGCTTAATGAATTCTTCCTTCCCAAGAACAATTAATCAAAGAAATGATTTAGGACTGGCACTTGCTCCCCCAGGGCTCAATGGCTGTGTTCCATTGACTTAAGTAGAGCAGAGCGAGTCCAGCCCATACTGGAAAACATTTATCTAAGCATTTTTTAATGGTGCCCATCACTATTTGTCTGCATGTCTCTGGCACTCTGTATATTGGAGGAGCAGCACTGGACATCAGAGTTACAGCAGTTGGCTGGAATAAGTTTTGCAACCAGTGTTTTCCTGGTTTGTATATTTTTTTAAAGGAGAGTTATTATGCAAATTCACCTTTATCGTAATGGGGACTTGGAACAGTGAGGAGAGAAGAGGCTGCAGTTCCAGCTTGCTCTGGAAGGCTTCTTGACAGGAACAAATGGCTGGGGAGGACCGTGTGGGTCACTGAGACCCTGCAACACTTGATAAAGGAGAATCCCCTGGGAATCCCCACACACCACCAAGATCAAAAGGCAGAAATTTGCAGTGTGTCCTGGGAAGAGCAGGAGAGATCCGTCAACATCCTTCATCTTGGCAAAAGGATGAGAGGTGCTAAGTGGAAATGCCTGGATCTCATCACCTGCTTCCTTTACAGGCGTGTACATGCACATTCCATGGCACACAGTGAAGGTGAAAAGCCAAACTGGCTCCTACCAGTCTGACTTGAGGGGAAAGGCCTTATATGTCCTGAACGTGGCCACTGAATTCTTCATGTTCTGTATAACTGGTGATTCAAAGCATCCTCTGTGGGCACGTGTCTGACTGTATCCTTTCTGGGGAGGAGATATTCCAAATGTCCAGCTTCTGAGTTTTCCATTCTCCTAGAGTATGCACCAGGCCCTCCTCATTTCCCCCAAGTCTCCTGCTGCCCTTCAGCTTTTGCTGGGTTCCCTCATTTCAGTCAGTTCAGTGCAGAAACATTTGGGGGCACAACCACCACAGCTTCTCAGGAACTGAAGGGGCTTTGCAGCCCAGGGGCTCCTTGCCTGAGGATGTGCCCTTCTGTGGAGCTGAAGGGCTAAGCTGGGAGCTCCCAGACACTCAAGTGAGTGTGAGGATTCCTGGTCTCTCTTCTCCTTTCTGCTGAGGACATGTGTGTGAGCAAGGCACTCTGGAATAGCTGCCTCTCCGTGCCTCAGCTTCCCCCACTGGCAGATACTGAGGGTGAGACTCCACCACCTCCTACCCTAATGTGCTTTGAGGTCAAAAGAGAAACAGTCTCCTGGGAGCTCCATAGTGTTTCAGCACATGCAGGAATTAATTCAGCATCCCATGTTCAGAGGGGACAGTGGACTCATGGATGCAGTAGGTGAGCTCAGTAAGTTTCTGCTGAGACTGAAAATAATCAGAAGCAATTGGACTTTTTTTTCCTCCCTTAACTGCTGCATTTTTGGAAGGTGATTTATCTCTTGTCTGGGGTCTCAGGTACCTGAGTAGCCCCAAGATCCCAGCAGCATTAGTCTTTTTGAGGATTCATTGTACTCCATTCCAGCCTGAACAACTCATTTCAAACACAAGTCTGATGTTTGCAGTGGGAGAGTTGGGGAGGAAAAGTATTTTGTGCTCTTGAAACTGCAGCACACATAGGCAGTACCTCGTTACCATTTCGATGTCTTACTCCCTTCCACCCCAGCTTCTCTTCCCCACAGGAAGAGGCTCATGGCACTGTGTGCTCAGCCTTGTCTGAAACAGCGATGCCAGCAAGAACATTGCCCACCAGGGCTGAAGTGAGGATGTAAATCAGTGTTCTGTTGATTCTGTAGTACAGATCAGTAGGAGTGGAATTATCCTCCATCTATCCCAATCCGTGGTCCTTACACATTGTTCCTTTGGCACTTCCCCCAGCACTTCAGCCACATTCGCTGAGTAGGCAGCAAATGCGCAGTAGAGTTGCCATTGCTGTTGGCCAAGGTTTGTTAACCCAGAAGCAACACTTGGTAAAGAAGGCATTTGACTGGGGAGGGAACTCTGTCTCCCAGGTGTTCTTACCCTGTGCTGTGTAACCTCCAGGTCTGTGGAGAGCCACATGCAGCCAACAATACTCTGTCATGCTGGCTCTCCCTCCCTTCAGTGAGAGTCTGGTTTAGGAAGTTTTGAGCCTTTAGTGAGACAGATTTGAATATGGTCATACAGAAGACCACTGGAAAACCCCAAACTACTTTCTATTACCTCTTTCTGGCAGCTTTTTGGATTCCCACCCTGCCATTAAGCAGAAAAGAGGTTAGACTTTTTCTCCCTGCCCCATCTGGCATATCCAGGGCTCACACAGAGTGGTAGGAATGCGTGCACGGGTGCTGAAGTCTGGCAGATGCTCTTGCTTGTCTCAGACATAAATCCTGGTAACTTCAGAAGTTGGGAATATGAGAGA